>NW_009646966.1:1891420-1921484 GCF_000708025.1 Charadrius vociferus | reverse complement strand
GTTTCCTGGCGCTGGCTTCGGCCCGTTTCCTCCTCCTTCACTCGGCTGCGCTGTGAGGAGACGCCTGAGGGGAAATGGGCGGGAAAGGCTCCCCCCTTTGGGGCCGTTCCGGGGCTCCTCTCACCGCCTCGACCGAAACCCCAAGCCCTTCTCCTCAGCCCCAGCCTTGCTGGGGGCTGCAGGTGTCCCACGAGGAACATCAAGCAAATATTAAAATGTTTTTGGCGGCCGTATATAGGCGGTTGTCATCAAGGAAGTGGAAACTTGGAGAAAAAGGCCCTGCGACACAGCAGGCAGGTGGCAATGTGGAAGGGGGTCAGGCGAGCATTGGTTTTGAGTCCGGGTCAGGAATGTGTCATCTGGGATTTTGCTAGAGCTGTTTAGAAGTAAAGTACTCGAGGTGGATTTTAAGCTGATTTTGGAGCTTGAAACGAGGGGGAAAGTTTACAGGTGGCATTTGAAAACGATCTGGCAGATAGGTGGGAGGGAAAAGGAGAAGTGGGAGAGCAGCAAGGTAGGGTGACAAAATTATCCCACTTAAATGGGGGAGTGTTAGCTTCCTTGTATGGCACGAGAGGAGCAGGTGAAGCATGACATGGGGAACACAACAGCGGGAGTCGGGGAGATGAGGTCGAGTTGGTAGGGCCCAAGGAAAGGGTTGAAGAAGAGCAGACCAGAGTGAACTCTAGAAAACAAAGAGGGGAGAAGAGGAGGAGTGGAAACGAGGATGGTAACAGGGCATCGTTTGATGAACCTTACAGGGCTCTGAAGTGCTCACATCCGTGTCTTGGTGTTTCTGTGAGGCGTAGCTGAACCACTTCACTGGAAGTCGCACATCTAGGAGCAAAAATGCAAGATGTTTACAGCAACAGGGATGTTACTGCAAGAGAGTAGCTCTGAAAAAGACTTGGGATCCTAACGGGTAGGTAGCTAAGCATGCACTCCCAGAGCACTGAAGAAGTCAAAAGGGATAATTTAATTAAAGGCTGTATAACCTGAGGAATTTCAGGTAAGATTTGGGAGGTTGTATAGTTTCCCTGTTTGGCACTGGTGTGACCACTAACAGCAGGTCATACCCGAGTGTGGTATACATAGTGCAGATGGTATGATGACGAACTAGAATGGGTTTATGGCAAGAAATATGGGATTGCTTCCTAGAACTGCAGAAACCCTAGTAGGATAGTCTTTGTGTTTAAATGCAGTAACAGCGAGCAAATATTTTCATAGGAGACAAGTCTCTTAATGGGGTCCTCGATCTTGCAGAAAAAGGTGTAACACTTCAGCAGCTGGAAGTTTGGCATGCAGGAAACCTGATGTTAGATATCTCATTTACCTTTAGATATCATACTGTAGACACTGTTAAGCTGTGTTGGTCATCTAGAGCTCTTTTTAGAGCAAACAGAGAGAAAAAGGTGTGTTGTAGGGTGTGGTTTATCTGATCTATTTTAGTTTCTGATGAGATTAATTATTCTCTGGACATGAGTTCTCTTGACTATGAGGGAGTGACAGGCTCAGTTGTAAATACTTGCATTACAAGTATTATGCAGTTAGTCAAAGGAATTTAAGGTACTGCTGGTTTTGAGAGAAGAAAGTGTTCATACTTACCTCTTGAAAGGGAAACAGTGCTAATAAGTGACAAAAGGTCTCTCTGTAGCGGATGATGATCTGGGATCCCTTCAGCCAGGTCTGGCACTGGGTTTTGGTAGTTTTTCTTCAGAAGTGAACTTGAAGAACTCATTGTGTCTTTTAATGGCATTCGTGTGTTCAAATCTCCTAGAGGAGGGTGAAAAAAGGAAATCTCACACTATGTGAAGGAAGTACTTTAACCATTGTAGGAGCAGAAGCAAGACACAAAAGGAGATTTTATTTGGTAAATTTAAAAGTATTATTTTTCATAGGTGCATGAGGGTAAGGTAGGAGGGCAAAGAGTCCTGAATAAACCTTGATTCTGAAAAGCGCTGTACTTCTGTAATCATGGAACTACTATTTTCATGCTAACACTTATGTATGTATGTGAACATACCTAGAATCAGAGATTTAGGCTAGCTCATTTCTAGTTTACATAAAGCCAACATTCTGCAAGTTATAGACAACTAGCATCATCCAGCTTAATGTCTTAAAACATTAGCTGAGATTACTATATAACCTCAAAAAAATAGTTTTAAACCTTTATTCTCACTATAGTGCAGGTATTTCTTAATCTTTTATCGTGTTTCAAATAGTTTATCACCAGACATGAATTTTATAAATATAAGCAAGTGCCATCTGGTTGTTCTAGCACCTCTCTCATCTCCCATGGAGATATTTATAGTGCAGCAGAAATACAGAAATGTAACTACAGAAAACAGTTATTGCAAGTAATATATGAAATAAGGTGTACTTCGTACTTTTCACAAGCTTAGTTCTTTGGCAAAGCTGACTGAATGCATGAAACACCCTGAAGCATGGTGCTACATTCATTTTGTTACATTTTTCCCCCATTTAGGCAAAGTTCTGTAGTTTCTTAAGTCAACTAACCAGTTGATCCACTGACCTTAAAAAAAAAAAAAAAAAAAGTCAATTTCTGTTGTTTTATGGAGATCCACATCCTCTTGCAAACTGAGATTCTTTGGATGACATAATCAAAATTGCTGTAAGATTCAAGTAAAGATAAAATACAACCCTCTGAGGTGTAACTACTAACCACACCACAGTTGGAAATGTCATATTTTATGGGCAGAGAACTGATTTTCCCAGCCCTCAATTGCATAAACCTAGAGCTTTTGAAAGAGTGAGCTGGTAATAAATACTAGCCCTCTTCTTGTAAGATCTTTTCTGCATCTGAGCCTTGTGTTACACTTTGCCCCAGCTGCATTTAATTTCTGAAAGGACAAATAAAGATTGGAATCACATGTTGACTCAGTGAGACTCACTTTCCAGTCATGTTTACTGTATCACATTGCTACTACAGCACACTATGGCATATGCTACTCTTGTCACTTAATTTGGTACAGTCTCTTGCATTCTCTGCTATCTATATAATATAATCTTAAATGTGTGGAGGGTTTGATTGTTGTTGGGTTTTGGTTTTGTTTGGTTGGGTTTTTTTTCCCCCAAACCTATGTTATGGTATTTCTTTAAGTAGCAAGGCAGAAATTCAAACGAGAAAAGGGAAAACTATCAGGATGGGGAGAGAGTAAACTAGAAATTCAAGTATTTTGGAAGCCTGGTGGTAGCGAACTGTTCATCAGTTAAAGCAATAGGAATGATAAATTTTCCCTTTTGTATGTTATTTCCTTAAGATTTCTCAAGATTTGCAGGTGCTGTAAGTCTGCCCTCCATTTAGATGTATCTCTGAATTAGTTAGTTCAGAAATTTGCATAGTATCAGATATCCCAGAAACTACGTTGAAGGTTTCTCATCTTCCCTGGACTGTAACATTATTATTAATTGATGGTTGACCTTTCACACACTAAGATGTTTTTTTAATCTTCCTATAACACTTCACTTGCCCTGTGTTTCTCATCCACATAAGGAAGTACAAATATTTCATGCTGTGTTTTGTGGACGCTGTTGCTGTTCATTTGAGTTTCTGCTCAAAATTTGGAAATCGGGGGGAGGGGAATGATGCTCCCCTTAAACTTCCTACAGTCCCTATATGAATATTTTTGGTCTTTTGTGTCCTCTCTGATCTGTCTGCTAGTCTTTTTATTTTTCTTGCCACACTGCTCCCAGTGTCTGGAACACCATTGCAGTTTATAACTGGCTTTTCAATCTTTAATCTGTTTTCAAATTTCTTAGCAAAATCTATCTAGTTTAATGGCATTTAATTCTTCAGTTTGTGTTCTGCTGTTTTGTATTTATTTCTATATTTAGGTATTTTAGTTCTATAAGGCATTTAGTTTGTATTGTCTGTGCGACAGACCTGTATATGAAACGCCAGTGGAAAGTAGAGCATATTCTTTTGTGCATTAACATTATGAAGTGAAGGAGCCAATCCATACAGAATAGAAGGAACTCTAGAGAGTGATATATTCCTACAAACAGATTAGTGAGAGACCAATTCTAGTCATCAGTTGAGGAAATTATGTTAATGTAAGGACTGCTTGGCCACTTATGTCTGTGATAAACGTGATTCCAGCTTAGTGATCTGCTGAAAACCTTTAGCGTATTGGCAGCTTCAGAGATTTAATTAATGAATGTTTTGCTTCTGCTTTCATAAGCTGGAAAATATATACTAGCATAGTGAAGCTGCTGAAACAGCAGTCAGGTTTAGAATTAGAGGGCTCCTGGGTGGAGTGGTGCCAGCATCTCTGACTATTAAGGTAGGATCAAAACTTTGCCAACGAGGAGTCAGCCTGTAATGGTGGCTTTCACGATGTTTACTCAGCACTGCTTTCCTATATTTCTGCAGAATTAAAATGAAACAGTTGTGAGCACAAGGGCTTGCCTGGGTTTTTCTGTGTGCGGGATCAGTTTCATTGCAGATATTGTCCAAAGTCCTAACTTTTAATGTTGCTGTCCAAGTGGAGGTTAATATACTCTTTTTGGCAATTCATGATCAGTGAGCTGTGCAATACTTCTCTTTCCTCTTGTCTGGTTGACATTGAACATTGTTGTTATTGTACTTTCTTCCATGATGCTACAGCATTTCTCTCTGTTATTGTCATTATACAAACTCTTTGGATAGCCTTCCAAACAGCACACGAAGTACTCTTTCCTGTCAAATACTTTTCATTTGAATGGCAGGGGTGGAACATGTGAAGTGATCATCTATTTTTCATACCTGACATTTTGAATCAAAAGAGCTGTGTTAGTTAATCTGTTGTTCAGATGGAGTTGGTGTTTGTGGAAATTCACCAGAGAATTAGGGAAGCGTTCAAGAACAAGTTTTATCCTTAATAAAGACAAGTAGACAGTAGGAAGATGAGAACTGGCATGGTGGCAATTTGCACTGATTTCTATCTGAGAACAATAATAATAATAATTAAAAAGTCTCATTTTTAAGTATTTACTTGAAAATACTAATTTAAACATACACACAATCTGCAGTAATCAGTTGTATTCTGAAATGCAGATATATTTGAATTGAGGTTATCTTAATCTACTGTGGACTTGGGTAAGCAATCCAGCCCCTGCAGAATGCTATGAATTTATTTTATTATAGTCACAGCATATACATAGTCACACATATTTATTATAGTCACAGCACAAACACAAACCCTGTACTTTTGGTCACTATGCATACAGGTAGCAAATAGTAATTTCTTCCCCAAAGAGGCTTACAGTCTGAAAGAAAATGCAAAATGGGAGAGAGACAAGGATCATTGTTTCTGCTTTGTAAATGAGAAATTGAAACACAAACAGATACAATGATTTGTCAAAAAAAGCCTATGGCAGAGCTGGCCAAGGGTTCTTAGGTTGATTTTCCACTGCCTTTAACCATTCCATCTTCCTTCTAATGTTTTCAGAGGCTGGAAATTCATGAGATGCGCTTGCGTTTTCCACAAGGTTGGGGATAAGAAGGGAGCAGGGTACTAATAGAAACTATGTTTAATAAATAATAAACTTCTTTGGAGGAGGTTGCATCAACAAAATAGTTATTCATTGAATAGATTTGTGTGGTGGTAATGTGAACTAAATGGCACATTTTCTATTAATTACAATTCTTTAGAAGACAATAGTATAACAAATATAGGCTGAAGCTCCTGGATGTTAACATGCTCTCTTCAATGCGTTCATAAGAATTGTTTTATCTAAAAAAGAAAATCTTGTAACAATGATATTATTAAAATATTCTTGCCCGTTAAAAATATGAGTCACCTCATTTTTAACGTCCTGGAGATGTTTCATATGTTAGAGGGATGAAATTCTATTAAAAAAAATCTAACAGCTGTTATACTGTGAAGTGTAGATACTGCTTATTCTCAGAAGTGTGAGAATAATTCTACTACGTCAAAAAATAAATCTTCTAGCACATTAACTATTGCAAACAACTACAGAGATTTATTTACTTTCAACCACCCATGTATCATATAAGCATTTCTATATTAAAATGTATAGTTACTGAATTTTCTGAAGGTATGATCCTTAGTAGATATTTCTTACCAAGTCGTACTATCACTTGGTATCTCAGGTTCCTACTGAACACCCTCAACAATATAAACTGCGGATAATTTAAAATATTTGATTTTTCGGAAAAAATGTTAATGCTCAGTTTGTACACTATTCTGATATTTGCTTGAAAAGAAACTAAAATGAAGACATTGTACTTGATAAACCTATGTCACATGTGCCAAAGAATTCTTAGTGGTAAAATGGAAGTGAAACCAAGCATTGGGGTTTAAATAATCTCTGAGATTTTGACAGGTTGAATCAGATCCTTCAGTGCTGTGTAGTATCTTTGCCCTCCAAAGCAATCTGATTTGGCTGTCCCAAGATAACCACATTGAGATAGAAGATATTTTTCAGTTCCTTATGACATAAGGACTTTATGTTGTTTTTACAATGTAATAGAAAAAATGTGGCATTGCTTGAAATTAAGGAACACAACAGTGGTGAAGTTTCATCTTCTAATATTCTGAGATCTCCTGTCTGAGGGAAATAGCTTTACCAATCATTTTCTTTTATTTTTAAGTTGCTGCAGCTTGAGTTGTGGAGTCTACTACTCTGAAAATACTGCTAGTCCAACTTCAGTACGTCTTTGCATTTGAAAAACAAACCATTTAATTTTCTGAAGTGTAAGGCAGATTTTTTTTAAAGTGTTGGGAAATATCAATTATTATTGAAAATTCTATTTTCCAACCCTTTTCATACTATGCTTTAGAAAAGCACTTCACCTCACCATGGGAATATAATTGAGCTGAACTGAGAAAAAAAAGGTTGAAGTGTTCTTCTAAACAGAGAAAGTATTTGTTCTTCAAAATACTGCTGCATCTCTCATTCAGCAGTGATTTTTTTTCCCCTTCTCTTTTGGGAACAGCATGGATCGTTTGTCCCAGGAGACAAGCTGTACTCTCACAGAGATTCAATATTTTCTGTTTGTGCTTTTCCTTTTTTTCTATCACATATATGTGTATTCCACATAACTACAGACGAGTAGGTTTCCTGCATGTTGCTCATGAGATTATCTTCAGTCTGATTCTGAGAAGTGTTTTGATATCCTCAGAAGTTTTAACAAAGGTGCAAATGTGGGCAATTAAACCATTTTGATCACTAGGACTTGGAGTATACAAAAAAAATATTGAGATTCAGCTTCCCTCCTAATGCAGGGTTTGAAAAAGGCTCATAAACTGCACAGATACTGTTAGTAACAAGACTTAAAATAAATATCCATGTAATTTTTGAGCAATCATATTATTTCATTTATTGTGAAAGCACACTAGATTGATTAGTTGTCATTTTAAGTTATCAAGTGGATCATCTTAATACTTTTAGAGATAAAGCCTGCTAAAATTTGCTGCTTTCTCATGATCAGCTCAGTGATTTGTACTACAATAGTTTACTGTGCCTGAGATGCTGCAGTGAAAGATCTGTCAGCTTTTCCATTATCGCATCCTTTCTGGAGAGGATCCTAATTCATTCATTTCAATTCCCATCAGGATAAAACTTGGCTTATAATACATGTTATTTGTAGTTTTAAATTCGTTTGCATTTGGAAATGCAAAATACGTCATATTCTCACAGCTCTATTTGCCTCTACAGCAAAAGAATTCATTAGACTGGCTTCTGGAAAATAACATACTCAGGGCTAGACTGTTCCTTTCAGCACAATCTTGATCCATGAATGGTGTGCAATCTGTGCAGCTCAAAGACATTGTGCTTTTGAGACACTTTCCTCTGGTGTAGTAGTCTTACTTCCCTCTGGTCCACACCAACAGCTCATTTTAACTTCCCCTATAAAGGTGGTTCCTGTGCAATGTGAAGAGAGACCTCTATCTATTCTCCTTCCCAATGAATCTGAATCGTGAAAAATGTGGTATTTACTATTTCTGCGTACTAGAATACAAGATCTAAATAGGCTGCTCATTGGTACAAAGACAAACATTTTACACACCTGGCTCCTCTGATAGTGGAACACAACCCTAATGTTATCTTTCCTTTTTGAAAATGCAATTAACAATTTTTCAGCTAGCTATATATTTTTTGGTTTTGACGGTATATGTTATAGGGATGAGCAAGTAATAACACTGCAAAATTTCACTGCATGGATTCACTGTGGCTAAGTAAAAATTCAGAGTTTGAGCCCCTTAAACATTGTTTTCAGGAACTACAGGTCCAATCCAAAGACTCAATGACTTCCATGACTGCTGGTTCAAGCTCCTGTAGTCCATCTGTTTATGTAATTTTAGAATGTCAGGCCCACTGAGCTCGCTCGGTTCAGTCCCTTAGCAATGTTTTTTTCATGAACACCTTAAAACAGAAATGAATACAGTCTAAATGATCTAATTGATCTAAAACGATTAGTACTGTAACTCAGACTAAACCAAGATACATTTATGATGCCTATAACCTCATCTCTCAGGTTAACATTTGTCTTTCGAACCAGGAAAAACAATGCGGAACCAAATATTTAAGCTGAGTTATTTAGCCATAACAAACATACACTACAAAATATGGCCAATAAAAAAAAAAGCAGTTAAAACCTCCTCTCTTCTTGTTGGTTTTATACCTAGCTTTATACAGCTTTTTTGAGGGCTATAGAAGAATGTGTACAATTGTAAGTATCTTTATTGGTATTTGTTTACAAGATCTGCTTGCAGGTCTCCCAAGTACCTGTGCCTTGTGGCAGAATCATGGGGAGGGAAGTACTACCCATGGCAGAGAAATCCTGAGTTAAGGACAACTTAGGAATGCTGAAGATACGCAAGTTCATTGGACTGGATGGGATGCTGGCTGATGTCACGGTAGAGGGTGCTATCTGTCATGCTGGGGAGGCTGTGATTGCTGGGGGAGATTTCTGATGACTGGAAAAAGGCAAACATCACACCTGTGTTTAAAAAGGGCCATAAAGGTGATCAGGGAGGTGCAGTCTGCTCAGCCTGGCCTCAGTCTCTAGAAAGATTGTGGAGTAAATACTTTTGGAGGCCATTTCCAGGGACTTGAAAGAAAAGAATACAATAAGGGACAAACCAGCACAGATTTGCCAGGGATATATTATCCCTGAGCAATTTGATAGCTTTTTGTGATGAAATAACAGGCCCTGTTCATAACTGGGAGAGAACAACGGATGTTCCATGCTTACTTTAGTAAGCTTGTGTCAAAGTCTGCTGTAGCATCCTTATAGCCAAATTAGAGAGAAGGATGATTACAAGGCGCCTGGAAAACTGGCTTCATCACTAGGCTGAAAGAGTCAGTGGTTTAAAATGGTTTAAAGTTCATGTAGCCACTAGTGTAGCTGTTCTGAGGTTGATCCTGGGCTAACATTGGTTAATGTCTTCATCAATAGCCTGGATGATGGGGTGGAACACCCTCAGTGAGTTGGTGGCTGCCACCAAATTAGAGGAAACAGCTGATGCACTTGAGGGCAAAGCTGCCATATAGGGGCAAATTGAGACTGGAGAAAGCGACTGATGTGCTGCTTGATATACGTGCGTCTTACCTAGTAGATGCATATACAAAGACCTACCTCAGGACAGATATTACACAGGAAATGACTATTATCTATTCTGCAGCATGATTTAATGATGATGAAATGCTTTAAGTGTAGGAACATTATTTCTGCTTAATAGAACTATTAATCAGTGACATGGTTCAAATCTCTGAACACCACTATGCCCTGCCTGGCACTTAAGATACGAAGCAGAACACCTACCACGTGATGCATCCTAAAATGGCCCTACTGCAGCCAGGTGTAGTCAGATTTGATAGACAGGTTTCCAAAGGCCAGTAATGTAAATGTCTTTCCACTAACTTCAGTCATGCTGGGATTTTGCTTATAATGGTACAATCATGTCAACTGGGTACAGCCTTTGGAGAAAATAGCACAAATCTACCTTATATCGTGTTGCTCAAAAGCACAGAAAAAACTTTATAATGAAAAATGCATATATTTCAGTGTTGTAGAAATGTGTAAGCACTGCTACTTGCTTCTTTTATCACATCAAAGCCAAATTCTTCTATTACATTGCTATAAATGTGAAATGAATGGACTTAAGAGTTTCAGGTATATGTTTCTAACTGAAGCCAGAATTTGACCCATGAAGCAAGAATAATCAAACAAAACAGTGAAAAGATATTCAGTGATCCTTAATGTGTCAAGCAGGTGTGGCTGTTATGTGGAGAATCACAAAGAGGGCAGCAGGTCTTTCTTTTGTAAAGCTTATACTCAAGTTCAGTCGAAATTGATTGAAAGAAGTCCTGATATTTGGCATGGGTGGGAGGCAAGGTGCTCTGTTGTGGCCTTACAGCCAGCATATCCTTGTAACATGAATTTTCTTTTGTTCCAAATTAACTTCTGTGACCAAGGAAGGAAACTCCATAAGGTCCATGTTGCCAGTAAGAAATAAAACTTTTTGTGGTGAGGAAATTATTGCTTTGTATGCCTAATTCTCTCCACCTCTTCAAAAAAAACTGACTGATTTAATTGCAACATATAAAAGCACTTGTTTAAACTTATTATCTTGTATACTTTTCCAGAAAGATATAATTATGTAGCCCTCTTACTAGAAAGCAATAGTATATCAGTGTGAAAGAATTATTCAATTTTATGCGTATTGGCTCTTTGAACAAAAGTAGGCTATGAGTATTTTGCATTAACATAGACTTACATTATAGTAAACCTTTATCTATAATGACAAACATCTCATCTTAGGTATTTTCAACTAAGATTTAATCAATTTTTTCCTGTGGTTGGTATTCATTAGTGAAGCTCGTAATTTCTAAACTCCAGTCTGCTGAAAATAATGAAATTAGATCAATAGAGCTGTGTTTAATGGCTTGTGTTATTCAGCTCATCTGAAAGAGCTCTAAACGTAGATTTTCATAAGGTCTGCATTACTCAACTCATTGACCAGAGTGTGGTGATGAGCTAATACTGTTATTTTTAGTTCCTGCAGGTTCTATCCAAGGCGTTTTGGGGATAAAGAGCTAGAAGGAATGACTGCATTGAACAGGGAAGCAGGAGGCATTATGAATGACTTTTAAGTTCTGTTTTTCAGGAATGAAAGTTAGACTTGAGTAATGTTGTAACTGTGATTTCCTCATTTTAACGACTCAGTTTATAGACTTGGGAATATGCCCACTTTCACATTTTCATAGACTGAGTTCATTGGCTAAAGGAGCAAAGAAATTGCACTACTGGATGAGACCTGTATGCTGTCCTGTGTCTAACCACGGCACTAGGGGAAGATGCAAAAAGCTGCACAGGCTAGCTGCAGGTCACATACAGATCTCAGCTTGATCCCCGATCCCTCAATTTAAAACCATAACCATGCAGTTTTCTTGCTTCTACCTGTTTTCCTTATTGACCATTATAACCCCAATATCACTCGTATGTAGACATGGTTAGGATCACAAGCAAGGTAGAATTGAAGTGCCTTTACTGTAACTCTTTTGTTCATTTCCTTTCTAAGAAAAGCAGAATCAGTATTTTCAGTCTCCCTTTGTAAAAATCCTTCTCTATTTCTTTAATTCTTCTCTGAATCCCCTGCAATTCTGGAGTGGTCTTTTTGAGACACTGTGTATGATCAGATGCACACCCAACGCAGAGAGAGGGCTGTTTCTGTGGCTTATCTCACAGCCTTCTGCTGTTTGGCAATTTCCTCTAGCCCTTTCCTCACACCACCTGCAAGTTTTTGGGAAAAGAGATGCACATTAAACAGAAGCTTACCTTTCCCCCCCTTACCATAGAAGTCACTTTTGCCTTTATTACCTTTATTAATATTGCACTGTAACAGTACCCATTTGTCTACTTTGGTTAGAATTCCTTAAACTTCTCCATCACCTTCTCTGGACTTCGTTAATTGTAACTGTGCTTCCAGGGAACTACAGGTCTGTCAGTCTGACCTTGGTGCTGGGGAAGGTTATGGAGCAGATCATCCTGAGTGCCAGTACATGGGACGTGCAGGACAACCAGGCGATCAGGCCCAGTGAGCATGGGTTTCAGGCAGGTCCTGCTTGACGAACCTGATCTCCTATGACAAGGTGAACCGCTTAGTGGATGAGGGAAAGGCTGTGGATGTTGTTTACCTGGACTTTAATAAAGCCTTTGACACCATTTGCCACAGCATTCTCCTGGAGAAACTGGCTGCTCATGGCTTGTATGGGTGTACTCTTCGCTGGGTAAAAAACTGGCAGGAAGGCTGGGCACAAAGAGTTGTGGTGAATGGAGTTAAATCCAGTTGGCAGCCAGTCACAAGTGGTATTCCCCAGGGCTCGGTATTTGGGCTAGGTCTCTTTAATAGCTTTATCAATGACCTGGACAAGGGGACTGAGGGCACCCTCAGTAAGTTTGCAGGTGACACTAAGTTAGGCAGAAGTGTCGACCTGCTGGAGGGTAGGAAGGCTCTACAGAAGGATCTGGACAGGCTGGATTGATGGGCCGAGGCCAATGGTATGAGGATCAACAAGGCCAAGTGCCGGGTCTTGCACTTCGGTCACAGCAACCCCATGCAGTGCTACAGGCCTGCGGAAGCGTGGCTGGAAAGCTGCCCAGCAGAAAAGGCCCTGGTGGTGTTGGTCGACAGCCAGCTGAATATAAGCCAGCAGTGTGCTCAGGTGGTGAAGAAGGCCAACAGCATCCTGGCCTGTATCAGAAACAGTGTGGCCAGCAGGACTAGGGAGGTGATTGTCCCCCTGTACTCGGCACTGGTGAGGCCCCACCTCGAATACTGTGTCCAGTTTTGGGCCCCTCACTACAAGAGAGACACTGAGATCCTGGAGCGAGTCCAGAGAAGGGCAACAAAGCTGGTGAGGAGTCTAGAGCACAAGTCTTATGAGGAGCAGCTGAGGAAACTGAGATTGTTTAGCCTGGAGAAAAGGATACTGAGGGGAGACCTCATCACTCTCTACGACTACCTGAAAGGAGGTTGTAGAGAGGTGGGGTTGGTCTTTTTCCCAAGTAACAAGCAATAGGACAAGAGGAAATGGCCTCAAGTTACACCAGGGGAGGTCTAGATTGGATATTAGGAAAAATTTCTTCACAGAAGGGGTTATCAAACATTGGAACAGGCTGCCCAGGGAGGTGGTGGAATCGCCATCCCTGGAGGTATTTAAAAGACAGGTAGACGTGGTGCTAAGGGATGTAATTTAGTGGTGGTTTTGGCAGTGTTAGGCTGATGGTTGGATTCAATGATCTTAAAGGTCCCTTCCAACCTAGACAATTCTATGATTCTATGATTCCAAAATGTAAAACCTGTGTATTTTTAGATTGACTGCAGAGTCATAGAGGAATACTGAGTTCTAGTACAGTGCTTTGCATTCTCGTATGCGAGGTACCAGACAGAGAAATTGGAAAATGATAACGTTATAAAAATAGTTAGCTGTGTTCCATTTCTTGTTGGAATTTTTTAATTCAGAGGAGACTGTGACTGGTCCAAAGGAAACCTGGTTTCTTAACATTGTCTTTGCTCTTGTTAGCTTTGTGTTTATAAAGACATTTGAAATTTACATGAAGAACCTGGTTGAATGCCTCTTAATGAACCTTGTTGGCTCAGGTCCAAACTGTTTTAAATAATTAGAAAGTAAATATGGGGCCCCACAGGATATTTTCAAAGACACAAAGGACAGTTAGGTAACCAGCTCCCAGGACAGATCTAAGGCTTGCTGCAGTTTGTGCTGTTGAAATAGCCGCATATCTACATAACTTTACACAAGCTGAAAAATGTGGTCCATAGATACCGGCATATTTCTGCAAACTAAATATTGAAAAACATCTAATTAAAAAAAAAAAAAAAAGAGTGAAGAGAGAGAGAGCTGGAAAAGTAGATTGTGTCAAGATACAAGATTTGTAATTACAGCACAGGAAATGGCAGCAGATTATAAAAGATCTTTGGCCTGAAATCATGTAGCAAAAACCTCTAAGCAGCTGGTTAAAGAGGCTTATTAGCAAGTGCCTGAATTTCTCCAGACCTTCTGTGTTAGGTCGAGCAGTTTCAGCTGATGAGAACAAGTGAGTGTAAGACAGTGACTTTGATTTTTCTTTTGATAAACGGTAGGAAGTGCTAGTAATTGTCAGTTTGTATATGTTAAGCTGGTACACCATAGCATGAGCTCAGCAAAACCAGTTTCTTGGGATATGTCTAGAAAGCACAGTGGAGCTTACTAGAGATGCTCAGTCTCATACTGGCCTGTGCTTGTGTTCAAACCCTGTGTAGTGCACCAAGTTGAGAGATATTTGGTGGTGTCTGACTGTGCTATCATCCTGTAAGCATGGCCTTGCTTCCAAGCTAAAAGAAGACGACGAGTTAACACAGAGGCAGCATTCTGATAGCATCTTGACACTGCCTGTGATTCCCTTGCTACTTAGCTGTGCTGCTGCCTCTGTGTTCACAGTCTTTGGACTGCATAGTGTAAATATGTCCAAAGAGTAGTTAGAATTTATCCTCTAATTCATTATTATGGTTGTCAATATGATAGAAAAATATTTTATCTTCACTGGAATCGCCCATTTGATTTGATTCAACTTTCTTCTATTCTGGTCTTATATTGTGTACAAATCCAAATCATATTACATGTGTCCATAATAACCTGCACAATAAGAAACCCACTTATGTTTTAGTGTCATTGAAATCAACGTCTTTCACTTCTAAGGTCCATAAATTTAGACATGGTGAAACTGCATTGATGTTAAAATATTACAATTAGTTAACTCCTTTATTGCATTCTAACGTACGAACAGCAATTTCCTGCATGAAATCTCAGTATGACTAGATTTTGAAATTATTTCTTTAAAAATTAAACATATTTTTACCTGGTTCTTTCATTACATAAAGGGAACTGAAAAAGAAGCTTGGGCAAAAATGGTCTGATTTCATGAAATGTTTAATGTAACATTGTAAAAAAAAATATTAAAAGATCAATAAAGGACAAGATGGATGGCCTTGCTTATATGACCAAAACTGCGAAGCTATTTTCAGTGAGATGGCATTTGCCATGGTATCTATGATTTATTAATAATGGTGTTGTAATTGTTAGCAGAATAACTGCATTGCTTGAGCACTTGGACATCCTGACAATATATGGTCTCTTCTGTGTAAACACGGTGTAAATAAAATGGAAGGCAATCTCTGTCTCTAAATAATCTTAATGGGCAAGACAGAAACAGGATAGCAGAAAATAAATAGAATTATAGTGAGAGGAAGTGGCTTCTCTGTGGTCCCATCGTACATAAGTGAGAAGGCTGAAAGTAGAAGGCAAGTCTCTCAAGCCTCAGCCAGCTAAGTCTCAGTCCAGTGGCTTGTTTGTTAGCCTAATCTGTCTCTCACATACTTCTTGATCCCACCTAACTGCAATATGCACTGATCAAAATTTAACAGATAAATTTTAAAGACTATTTTTAATACTTGTGGTTGCATCGAAAACCTTCCAAATTTGGAGAGCTGCACTAATAAGGAGGCACTAATACACAGGCTCAAAGAAAAACTCATTTTTCAGACATCGTATAGATATATGGTGCCACTGATATACTCGTGACAGTGCCAAGTTTCATGTTGAGTATATGCTTTCTGTGAACATCTACTTTGACTGTATCCTGTGTGACACAGGGTATTACTCTGCTTGATGGTGGTGCTTGTTGGCTGACCTCAAAAATATTGTTGGGTGTGTATTACTACAATTCCTTCTGCTTTATTCAAAACAAGGAAGCCATTGCATTTGCCTCTTCTTAATGATAAATAAAGCAGTAGAAACTAGTGTTAGGCTGGACACAGCCCAAGTAGATTTTTAGCTGGGCAGCTGAAGGGACTTGCCTCAAAATTGACCACAAATTCAGGGATTGATGCATCAATTTGGTGCAGTTGACTGTCTAAAGATAAATGGGGATGGAAAATAAAAATAACTAGAGAACAAGGGAAATTGTGAATGTAGTCCTGGGTGGAAGTCCTATAAGCGAGAGGGAAGCTTATTTTGAGCAGACGATTAGGTGGAAATCCAGACTTGAAAATTCGTAAGTGGGAAACCCTTCCAAATATGTATTCATACTGGTGTCTGAGACATTTGTGTATGTTCTTTGTATGCATTTGTTATAAAAAAAGTATGAGACCATGGACATAATCTGAGCTATGTATTACGTTGCTTTTTCAAATGGAAACAAGATAGCTTGGGTACTGACTAACATTTGAAGGTTTTTGTGGTTGAAGCAGATTAAAGGATTTTAAAGTATGAGACCCAAAGGACACTTTCTTATAAGGACAGGCCAAAAAAATGATGTGGGGATCTCAGAAGAAATGACTACAAGTCCCTACATCAAATTACGTCATGACTTAAAACAGGTAAGAAAATGAAGAGTCGGGAGTCTTCCATAGACACATTTTTGGTCTGTAGCTTACAGGTGCTTCCCGTAGGTTAGACTGTACTAGGGGGATGGGGACTGGCTTTAAAAGGTCATCAGAAAAGAACATCAGAAATAAACAGGGTTGGGTGCTGCACCCATCGAAGTAACTGGCAGCGTCCCTGGGAATTCAGAGTGCTGTGGAAATTGCAGCATAGCAGGAGATAAGGAGCCTTTCAGAAACTAAATTGCACAAGGACTGGGCTTTTTTCACCCTTAGTATACAGAGCGTGTTAGAGTATTTTGTGCTTATAAAGCCATATCTTTAAAGTTAAATTCCATACATTTTTAATAAAGGAAACACTATATTTTGTTTGCATGTTGTGACACAGCAGAATGACCACTGGCATTATGAAACTACCTGTGTGATACAGATATGGTGAATGAAAGTCTACACATCATTTCACCAGTTAGAATTTGGTATGAGGAAAATAAATGTGTTTCTCAAGTGAATGCCTTGAAAACAGGCATACATATAAACGTGAAGGAAGCATGAAGGTATTATGGACACCATTTCCCTTTTGGAGAAAAACATCACATGTAAAATGTGACTGCCAACTCGGAGGAATTGCTGTTTAGCTTCTGCCTACAAATACGGACATATTAATTGAATTTCTCATCAGGAAGTTGTTCCAGTCTCATTCACCTAGTTATAATCCATCTGATGCAGCAGTTGCTATGGTAACAGCTGTTTCAACATTTTAACCTATATAAATATTGCTGGATATATACTTCTTTGATAACACAGTTAACTTGTGTAACTGTTACTTCTCAGAAGAAAATTACTGTCAATATTAATAATCAGATCAAACAAATTTGCAAGAATTTGCTTGCAAGCCAGGGAGAGCCTGGTTGTATAAAGCAAGGCTGACACCTGCTGGCTCTTTCTCTCGGACACAAATGTATTTTCTGCATGCAGGACACGTCCAGCTTTATTTAAAATAGTCTTTTTAATTCTCTCTGCATCAGGAGAGTTTTGATTTTCTAGCTTCGTCCCCTATTTCTTATTTTATCCTTTTTTTCTGCAGGTTGTGAGCAATTCTTCTGTAGGGCTTATAGCTCATATTACAAAATGTAAGCATATCCTTAGTAAAAACATGCTCAGAATTGGGGCTTCCAATTCTAACTTCCCAGATTGCTCATTCATAAAGTTTGACAATTAGGACAAATTAAGTGGTGCAAATTGGCTAGTTAGGCATGCTGATGGACTCTCTGATTTGAGGGTGAATAAGGCTTTTTATATTCCTTTTAAAATACCCTTTGCGATTTTTTGAGGCAGAGAATGAATGAATATGTAACAAATAATCTCTTCCAGGCAGAGCTTATGTCTTATTAAGCATCATGCATATGGCCAGTGCTTAAAAATACAATATAGAAATCCAGCAACAGGACATGCATAAATCCTGTACGATGCCTATTTTCCCGACGCTAGCAAGGGCACAGCAAAATCGTGGGGGAACTGCAGGTGCACTGCAGCGCTGGTAAGTCCTGAAAGCGTTGTGCCTGGCAGCTCTCAAGGGCAGACGGAAAGTCTCAGTGTCATGGAAAGGATTTCTCCAATGACAAGTAGTTTGTACATCTCCTTTGTTGGGGTATAGCATAAACTCCCTCTGTTTAGTTTGGTAGCTAATGTGAGAGAAAGAGAGCAGAGCTTTAACTGCCCTTCCTTCTGCTCCACTTTCCTTTGAAAATGTTCTGCTGCTGGCATTATTAACTCTGAAACTCCCTATACAGCTGTGGACTGCAAGGACTGTCTCTCCTATGCAACCGTGGAAGAGGCACAAAGGTTTCCTTGTGACCACTCGTTCTTTTTGTGTCCCCACAAAAGGCCAGTCACAATGTAGTATGCTGTTAATAGCTGAAGCACAAGATGTGGTAATGTAAATGAAGCCTGAGCAGCTGAAGCCAAGGTTTGGGGGAAACTGGGGGCTAAATGACTGTGCTTTATCATCTTTCTTATTGAGTCACTGCCACGTGAGTCTTTTGGCTTAATCCCTTCGTAGCATTTTATGCAGAGGCACTCCATTCAGATATTTTAACACAAATTCATTATATGTCATGTATGCTCAGATGTCCTTGCGTGTGAATATGACTTTGTTATTACTCTGTCCTTGAGTGTATATTTCACCTGCCCTTGTGAATACCGAGGTATTTTTGCAAAGTGCTTCATTGTGGGGCTGTACTTCCCACTCCCTGAGCTAACATTATGCTCTTCTCATTAGCATGTATGAAACTGCACTTTTTGATTTAATAAGGGCCTATTAAGAATCTGCGAAATATCAATGTGGAAGCAAAGAAACTGAACATCACTGAAGCTGTGTGTGCAGTAGAGATGCAAAGAGCTCTGTTTTTACTGAGAAGTGTGTGGATGCCATGAATGTCCCTTCTGTTTGCTAGCTCTGCAGTGGTATCAAAGAAGCTCCTATCTGTGACAGGCAGACCTGACAGACAGCATTGTTTTTGCTGTTTTTATTCCTGCCTCATCTTCCATTTGAGGTTCATAGATCCCAGTGTCAGGATAAAGTAGGACTAAGTAAGTGGTCTCGCAGGTCCTGCTCTTTTAGGACTCAGGAGTCCAGGGTGTGGGTCCTACATGTAATTCACATTTTGCTGGCAGGGGCTCTGAGATGAAAGTGAAAGGCGAGATTTTTTTTTGTTAGGGTGGAGGCAAGCCACTGTGAAGATTTGAACCTGTTTCTACATACAAAATATGTGGCCCTCTGTTGAGTTCCTAATTCGTGTACTTTTCTGTGACAGCTTGCCAAGGTGAGGGAACACTAGTGGTACAGGCTGATGCTATAGAGGCTGTGAAAAAAGAAGGTAAGAAGAAAGTCAGTCTAGTTATGCTGTGCAAAAATCCCGATAAGTTCATCATCTGCCATTGCAAAACTGTACTGTTTTAAGACACCTGGCAACCTCACCATGTTGGTTATTATTTTCTGGCAAAGAATTTCTGTTTTTTACCTGATACATGCTACTAGCCTGGATGTCTGTGACTCCTCAGGTGGAGAGCTACTGGACAGAAGCATCTGGGGTGACAAGAACCACAGCAGATTGTTGCTGCAAGAGTGTGAGTATGTGAGGCTAACGTGGTGTTACATCACTGAAACTGTAGTTCTTATTGCAAGGATCATAGACAGCAAGGAATAAATATGATGGGATTTTCATCACCAGCCAAAGAAAAGGACGTCCCAATTCTTAATTTCTAGTGTAAATTGGTTTTCTAAATCCCTCAGATGCCCTTGAAAACCCCACTCCACAAGTCATCGCCATCCCCACCCTCACCCCCCCAAGAAGAATGTCTCTTGAGAGCAATTTCCTGAGAAAGCCTGTATATAACTAAGTGTGAAGCTGGAGGATTGCTAAAGACACAGGAGCATATGGGAGTTCTCTAGTTCCAAGTTTCTGCAGCATTTCTTCCACTCAGGGACCCTTGAGAATCGGGCTAGAGTAGGCAGAAATATTAACTTCGAAGAAATTCATCCAGCACTGTGTTTGGCATTAGCAGTTCATAATTAATAGTTTTGATTTCTGTATGCCAGAGCAGGTCATACTTGTGTTTTTCCATTTGCACCTCCATGTCAGCAAATGCTGTGTTCCTTCAGAGAAGCAAATATTTTGAAGTAAGCATTACAGATGCTGATACCTTTCAGTTACTTGCAGTAAAGTAGCCATCAAGTTATTGTCTAGAGGTGGTCTTGAACTCACAGCATCAGCATGGCTGAGGTTGGGAGGCACCTCTGGATGCTGTCTTGTCCAAGCCACTGGTCAAAGCACGATCAGCTGGAGCAGGTTGCTCAGGCCGTGTCCAGTCGGGTTTTGAGTATCTGCAAGGATGGAGACTTCACGACCTCTTTGTTCAGTGTTTGACATAAAAAAAAGAGGGTTTCCTTGTTTTAAAAATGCAATTTCTTGTGTTTCAGTTTGTGCCCATTGCCTCGTACCCTGCCACTGGGCACTACTGAGAAGCGTCTGGCTCTGTCATCTTTACTGGCCCCTATCAGGGATTTATGCATGTTGATAAGATCCCAATGAGCCATCTCTTCTCCATTGCAGCCTGCAATGTACAGTGGGCAGACTGGGAACTCAGGACATGTGAAATCAGTTCTGGAACTGACAACTTTGAGCAAATCAGAGTGAAATTCTGTGTCCTGTCTCTAGAGTAGAAGCACAGAAATCATGACCCGGAAGGAAGATAGGCTAAAGTAACTTCAAGATACTTTTGTGCTCCTTTAACCTTGGATTGCCCTGAGGTCTGGTGAAAGCTCTAGCGTAATCTGTTCAGCTCAAACTGAGGTTCCTCTGCAGTGTCCTATGGGGATGTGAAATAGGATTGCATGAAATAGAAATGTCATGGCTGAAATAGCTGTAATGCTGTTCCTCTTGTCCCTGCTCCAAACTGTAGCATGCTGCTTACATAAGACCTTGAGAAAGGATGTTAGGTACAAGGCTTATTGTGCCTCTCCTAAGGAAACCTCACTTGGTGTAAGGGGTTTTAGGGCCCCTTTAGGCCTCCATATTGCTTTTGCACATATAAGAGTAAAGATGAGGCTTTACAGTTTAATCCCTCTAAGTCTCAGGTATAAGATGCCTGAGACTTGTCCCTAAATTTTAAGATTTTTGGATTGGGTTTAGATTTTGGGTTGGGTTTGGACTTTATTCCATGCATTGAGCCTAGCAGAGAGGAGCCCATTTATGGGGATTCCTGCCAGGCCTGAGAGTAAATAATTAGGAAAAATGATTCAAAACCACACCACCTGACTTTGTATTAGGTCATTTTACTTCTGGGGAGTGGAAAGGGCAGGGGGCCAGCAAATGACTCACTGTCTCTATGGTGACTTCTGGTTGTGAGGACAGCTTCCAGAAATGTCACTGCAGTGGCAATGTAAGTCAAGACTTCTGGAAACATTCACTTCAGAGCTCTCTGCTCAGAGGCTGTCGTGACAGCTTTCGTTTCCACACTCCTTGTACCAAGTTGGAGTTGCAACTCATCGTCCTGGTAATGGTGATGTAGGTCGTCTTGGCAGCTGTTGAGTTAAAGGAGTGATAAGAAAGTTACATAGTCTTTTAGCTTCTTCTCATTGGGATACTGTTTGGTCTTTTTGCCAAATGGCTATTCCTTAAGTTGGTTTATTTAAACATAACAGCGCAATCCTAAAGGCCTTTAAAACTTTTGTAAAGCAGTACACTTCAGCACCTGGAGTTTGCTTGTATGAGAACTAGTTAAAGATCAGTATACAGGTAGTGAGAAAATCAGGAGGTGTCCTTGACCTGGTGACATGTCTGTTCCACTTCATTTTTTAACAATAATACAGCTACCATATTAAATGTTACACTTTCACAGAGTTAATCAATATTTGTCAATATTCACGTTGTTATTCAAATCGTATGTCCTACTCATGTATTCATGCAGCAGTTAAAATTGAGATTCCTGGATTATAGCAGCCTTTATCTTCATAACTGAATTTTTTACCTTGATTTAACTCAAAAACTTTAATACTCCATTAATGTATGGTACATTGGATATAAGACAGATGATGAGATTTGAATGAGTTCATATCTTTTGATCTTTTCATCTCTATGCATATGCACAGGATAGAAATAGGTCTTGAGGGCAACAAAAGTTGGAAAGATAATGGAGAGTAAAAGAGTATTTGGAACTATTGATTTAAATATTGGGGAAAGAAAATATTTATAAATGAAAGTATCCTTGAAATCCAATGGTGTCAAAAAGACAATAAACACTGACAGCAAAAGAGAAGCAATTGGTAATGCAGCAAGTTTGGAGCTGAGATTGTGACTCGCAACAAATAATTTCATTAATTTCCAGTTTAATTGGAAAAAATAATTTTCTTAAGTGTCACTGCAGATAAATCTTGGTTCTCCATTTGTGAAGGAACTCTCTGTCTTCCTTGAGATGGAAGAAAAATTCAAGGGGTAAGTTAGTATCTATGTGAACTAAGACCACTTTGGATTTTTTTTTTTTTTCCAAGCCTAACAAATCCTGGACAAAATGGGAGAATCTGTAAATACAGGTGAAAGTACTTCAGCTCTGCAAATCAGAGATGACAAGTGCTGTCTCATCTCTCCATGATGATTATGAGCTACACTGAAAATGATCAAACTGTAATTATATTACCTGTCTGAAAAATTGTCAGAATTATCATACAGGAAAGTAAGATTATTTCGCATCTTTCCCTGCTAAGATTTTTCACTAGCCTGTAACAATTTGGAAGGCCAACATTACCCGTGTTCTCTTTTCTTTCTCAGATTTCATGTTTTTGGATTTGTACCTTTAACTCTTGGGCTCTTGGGGTGAAAACAAGTGACTCGCACTTTGACCAGGTCCTCATCTCCAGTGGACAGTGACTATAGTGAGTTTAGTGACTAGATCACTTCTAATCCAAGGTGGCAGTAAGAATACAGCAGTTAGAGAAAAAAGGTTTTAAAACCAGTCACTTAGTCTCCCCAAAATAATGTCTCCTTTTCCTAAAGGCAGGCAGGCCTACCTTCTTCAACCCCTGCCAGCCAATATTTGCTCAAACACACCTACATATTTCTAGCTGCCTTTTCCTGGCATAAAGATATTAACTTTTTATGGGTTCAGAATTGCTTTGTCTCCTGCATTCGCGGAGGACAATTTGTGGGCTCAGTGGCAGGCTGAGACAGTCCTCCTAGGGCTAGTGAACCTCCCATCTCCCAAGTGTTTATGAAGAGGTGCCTTGTTTTCTCACTAACTGTTTGCCTTGTTTGTTGTCCAAACACCATATTGGTTCATCCCCCCGTAATCACAGTGGAAGTGCCTTATGTGTACGAATCAGGGCAGTATTGACAGTTTATTGCAGTGCATTGTCAGTTTGGTCAATATAAGACATTTAGGTAAGCCAGATTTTTCTAAAAGATCAGGCTTATCCACCCCTAAAGTCTACTGATTTTTTTCAAGACATGCCCTAGGAGTCTGTTTTAAAATTCAAGGGGTGAAGATGACTCCTCATTTAATTTGTCCTCTCCTGGTGAGCTGGTGCATAGCTGGTGCTGACAGACCTATGAGCAATTGCTTCAGTGCTCTTGTTCTGATTTTTTCAGGCTTTTTGTAGCAATATTAGGACAGTCATGGTTTCCAGTTTATTCTTTTGGGGTTTTGTATTGAGCTCGTGACCAAAGCACCAGAGTGACATGGAGCAGAGCACGGAGCAGCACGAGGAACAGCTGGTGTATGTTTGTTCTCTCACCCTCTCCTTGAGGGGTTGAGTGTGCACAGCCAAGTGTTTTCCTTTCGAATTATTTTGAATACTGTGCTAATAAGAGAGAAGCGAGGGTAAAAGCAATGTGCTTGGTGTTCAGAGTGTGAGCAGGGAGACTGGTTATGTCCTTATTTTCTTGCTTACCCCAAGCATTGAACAAGCCGCCGGGAAATACCTGTCTACTTCACAGACAGGCTTTACTCTTTGTAGAGAATACGTTATGGGTATTATCTCTCTGCTGCTCTAGGGAGAAAAAAGCTGGTGTTTGTTTGGGGTTTTTTAGTAGAATAATCGAAGGAAAGCTCAAAAATACTGAAATTCTCTGTCTCCAGCTCCATAGATGGCTATTTTTCCAAGGAAAGTGGATGCTTCTAAATAGAGAGAAATAGCAGTGCTACTTCAGTGAAGCCAGTGACAATTAGGCTTATCAGTAGTACAATCTCTGTGTCTGGAACAAGATGAAAATTGGACAGGAAGCAGCAGTGAGGATTGTACTTTTGGAAATGAACTCTGGAGCTGTTACGTATTGTCCATGGCATCCTGTTTGGAACAGTAGAAATGAACCAGAATGAGATTACTGTCATTTTATTCTCAGATACTTCTTTCTGTCAAATGATGTTTTCTAAGCTAGACCTTGTCTTTAATCAGACAAAAATTGATTCCATTGTCCTTATATTGTATCTCTATGGCAACACAACATGAAATGGTGTTTCGAGCTGGCTATTGCCAACTGCTTCCCTCTTCATGTCCAGTGACCAGCCTCTGTTATGGACTCTGCACTCCTCCAAGTGCATGGTCTGGTGCCACCTGTTGCCTCTAGCAGTGCCAGCTTAGCTCTGTGAAGGAGTCTGTGATGAGTCCGCATAATACCATGGGCATTTTGGCATGTTTATATTTCCACAGGTACTGGGGCACGTCTAAGGACCTGTTAGTCTACAGTAACAGCATGCAACACAGAGCAAATGGTGTCCAGGAACTGCGTCACTCCTCACACCATGAAGACTCCTGGCTCACAGGGGTCGGGGCATTACAGTAGCTAACTCAAACATGAGAAATAGTCCTTCTACGTCATCTGAGGCTTCACAGCTCAGCACTCGCATACAGTTTTAGGCAAGACAGTGCAGACTGAGAGAAAAGGCGCTGCTGCAGACATGCTTCTGTCATTACTAGTGACGGGCAGGTTATGCCTACCTGAGCTGTAGTCGTACCTCTCTGTTGACTTACTGCTCAGGACTTCAGTTTTCCCAATGTCCCCTCTCGCCAGAGGAGGCTGATGTGCACTCAGTGCACAGCACTGAAGCAGCACAGCCTGGCCTAATTTTACTCACTCCTTAATGAATGTGCTAGTAAACTGATGTTTCTATTCTAGAAGTGCAATAACGATTCTTTCTGGAGTGAAACTTTACCCGTAGCAGAATAATTACAGCGAATTAGCTGGGAGTACCGTTCCAAGGCAGCAGTTCCCAGGCACTTGCTTTGAAGAATGTACCTCTGCAAATGTGAGAAGGATGATTTCTGACAATCCGCTATTGATTACAGAAAATTGTTGAGTTCTAGTTTCACCCTCAAACATTTTTCTCTCTGCTGCCTTGTTTTGGAAGATGAAGCTTCACAGAAACCGAACAGTAGGCCGTATTGATATCGACTCTATTTTACCTAACAGCTCATTTACCCCCTTCCTCTCTGCCTGCCTCCCTCCTTTTCCTTTCCTTGCTGCTGCTGGCAAGCTAATTAGGCTGCTCCCTCAAGAAAAATTAATCCAAGACCATAATAGCCATATCAGATGGAAGGTAGGATAAAACTCTCCACAGTATAGCCTTATAAGTGCCTCTCAGCTTGTCATAATGTTTCCCTGCCTGCTTTCTTTTTATTCCTCACTTTTTAGGGAGAATTCTCTCATCCTGTGTTCTATGCAAGTATTAAGTAAATTAATTAAAAGAAATTATGATGTGTGTTTCCTGGAATATGCTCTTTTATTTCCTTTTATCCCTCTTATTTATACATTTTAGGTGCCGAATCTCAAGCTTTGTCCAAAAAACCCACATTGTATATTTCTATATCTTTCCTTTTGTAAATCCTTAACCTTCTATTAGACTAATATATTAAAATTCTTCAGACACAGAGTAGCAATGTTCATAATCTCCAGTTCATTATCTTAATTAGATCTGTCTTATATTATCCCACAGTTTAGTCTCATTACTTTAAAGGTGATCAGCCTTAGAAGGGAATGTGAGCAGAATTTAGTGAATTCTATTGTGGCAACATTTCTCTGATCTGGCTTTGGATCTTTCAGGTGCAATAATGATAATGCTGCTGGTGCAGTTAATTAAAAATTGCATTTGAATGGTATGAATATTCATTTTGGGGCATGAACACAGGATTAACTCAGGGGGGTAAAATGTCTGCAATGGCCCAAGGATGTGAAGTGAACCTGGATCTCCATTAAAACACAAATGAATCATTAGAAATGATGGAAATCCAAAATCCTCCCACCCTGCAAACTATTAGCAAAGTATTGCCGAGTTGAGCCTGTCTCCTAAGGTGGCAACAGACATTAATGTTCATCCTTCAGTAACAAATTATATGACATATACTTGACGTACAGCTCTGCCCAGGAGCTAATACCCAGTGCTAAATCTTCATTAAATAATTAAGAAGGGCTACTGGCTTTTTAAAATTCTCAGGTTGAAGTGCTATATCTGTAAGATCCAGGATACTTTTAATAGCTTTCTGTGGAAGATCAAAATTGCTTTCCCAGAAAGTGATTGTGACATCCGGTATGCTGTTGGAGACGATACAGACAAGAAGAACTGCTGAGACCTTTGATAATAAGCTCTCTATACCCAAATCATCTCTCTGGCAAAACCCAGGACTTTAATATTCGGGACAAGAATGTTAAAAATGTATCTTTTCTTTGTCTTGTGAATAGCACCACTGAAGCTATCAAAGTGGTGTCTGTTTTTTTTTTTCCCAAAAATTTATTTGTTGTCATTTTTTCTGAACAAAGGAAACATCAAATAATGAACAGCTTTTTTAAAAGCTTATCTGGTACTGCAGGATGCTTAAAAAAAATGAGACTACAAACTAGAGATAATGCCTCTTTGGTGTAGGAACGTTATGTGAAGTTTAATGGGCATTTGCCAGAGAATATTTTACCGCGTGTTAGCTAGTTGCCGAGGGGATTCACAGGAGGCATGTTCTAGAATAAAATGCTCTGTGAATAAACTGGGGTCAGTTAAGGTAATTTGCATGGTGCTTTTGACTGGAGCACTGGGGTTCAGGCTTGCTCTGCAGTCAGAGATAAGTGCACTGATGTGTGTTCCTCTCTTTCCTGGCCCTGTGTGTAAGTCCTTCTTATGCGAGACTCTTCTAGTTTCAGGTCTGCACTACACATCTGCCTAGGAAAGCCCAAATCCACTTATTGCTTATCCCATGCAACACAGAATTTGGCTTTCTGTGTGCAAAAGAGAAACAGAAAAGTTATTTCTTGGCGGTCCAAGCTCTATTACTAAATGAAGGAAAGGGGGCTTTTCACAGTGAGAACGCCTTCCTCCTATCCTCCTATGTGAAGACAGATAAAAGTAGAAGGATTCTGCTGACTCCCATGTTTTCTTGCTTATGCTGAAGAGGAGATATGGCCAGCCTTTCTCTAGGGAGGATGTAGCAGGGACATGAATAGTCTTTGAGTCGGATTCCTTTTATAGTGGTGATCTCCCAAGTAAGCTGTTTCTCTGTGGCCCGGTGGGGTAGGAGAAGGGAGTTCTGTCCTTGGCTTTGCAGTTGTTTGTGTTCAAGAGGGGATCTTTTTGCTGGCCCCGTGTAGGTCCTTTAGAATTGAGCTATAATTTGAAAATAGTATCATAAGAGTAAATAAAGGAAAGATTAAAAAGTAGCAAAAAGCTATTATCAATACTTAATTTGATTTTTATTAGCAGCGCTACTTTTTTTTTATATTGGGCTGAAGAAACGTAACAAATAACTCAGGGTCATTGTGTCTGGATACAGCATACATAAAAGCTAAAAGTCTCTTAGTTAAATTTATGGGGTACATTTAATGTTCCTACCCATTGGTGTCTAGTGTCATTGAAGATGCTGTAGGGTATCTATGCCTGGTAGGTCTGATACAGGGACCGCAGTGGATCTACCCCCCCTAGAGCTGCAACTTGTTGATTCACTCTGGATTGCCTTTGACATCTTAGTCCTTCTACAGAGAACTATCTGGGTGTCAGGACATCCAGCCCTTTCTGAAATCAGATTCCTCAACATCTAAATACTAGCAGAGAGTCACTTAATAAAACCTCTGCCAGAGCACACATGTACAAATCTATGCCACATGCAAACTCCACTGAACAGAGTAACATGAGGGCATAATTTGGCCTGCTAATTAGACTTGAAAAGGAGATTGTGGCCAGACAGCAGCTGTGGGAGGAAAGAATGAACAAGCTCAGACTTTTTGTTCATCTGGTCATGCTTTTCATCCTTGTTTAACTGTATGGCGATTATTGTGCATATGCTTGTGTTGTTCTTAAAGAACAACAATTTATCCTGCAAGTGAATGCAGATAGTGAGGAACTGCTGTTTCTTTCCTCCCCCATGGTTTCACCCCACTGTGAAGGCCAGGCTTAAGGTGATAGGGTACCTGGCCTTGCATTAGTGCCAACTGTTTTCCTTGGGCTTTCTTTGGAGGAGTAATCACATTAATTTATTCATGGAACGTCATGGTGCTCAGTTCTGAGGAGGAGCGTGCGCTTGCCTTTTGTACCCTGCTTCTGTTTTGTATATTTTTTGTGGAGTCCATGTGTATACTGCCTGATAGTTAATCCCACTGATAGTGTGATCTAATAAGAGGAAAGAATGATATGGCTGCATCCTGCCCATTATGCCCTTAGGAAGGAGATTTTTATTTGCTGTCAGATGTCACTGATGGAGCATTTGGCTTCCTTTCATCAAGTGACAATTGCAGTTTTAAGAGTACAGTACAGAGTGCCACTTTAAAGCCAAACGTCTCAATTCACAAGTGAGGGAAGGATAAAGTTGTGCAGCTGGAGGATGCTATTTCTTCTCAGCAGCTGTCATTGAAAAGGCATGTGAATGCTCTAGATGTCAGGTGTCATAAATGCTCCATCCAGGGTTTGTCACGTGCCTGGCAATATCATGTGAAGTGTTGGAAAGAAGTTTCTGTACACATTAAAATTCTTCTCTAGACACGCTTGCCCTAGAATTTGCTATACTGAAGTTTAGGAAATGAGAAACTAATACAAGTGAGATCTGCAGCAAACTCTCTATCTTTTGCCAGAGTCACAGAGCCTTTTCATGTCACTCAGATCAAAATGTGTGACTTTGTAGGAAAAATGTCCCTGACAAGTCCTCTGCCCTTGTCCCAACAACCCAAATCCTTAGCTGTACCTACAAGGCCACACCTGCACCTTCTAAGGACAGAAGTGTGTATGCCGTGGTGGCCATAAATTCAAATGGGAAAAAACAGTATTCCAATATAAGACAAGAATTTACACTAGGAAAATGTTATATTGTGTGCCCTCTGTATACTCTGCTAGCAGTTCTCAAAGTTTTCCTCACACACCTCTCTCCCTTTTCTCCCCTTCATCACTCGGACCAGACCTTTTTGCTGGGATATAAGAAAAGAAGCCATGGCTGAAGCCACGAAGAGCATCCAGGTCTTTTCACTTGATTCGCAGTCATGTCTTCTACCAATTCCTTGCTTGGAGGATTGCAGTGGTTGAGAGAGCTGATGTGTGGACGTGGCTGGAAGCTCTGGCTATATTAAAAATCCCAAGTCAAAGGTGTGTGATTGGTACACTGACAACCAGATTGCCTGTGAAATGGTTCCCAAGTTTGCATACGGTTTGGTCTCCAGTAAATAGATGGGTGCTGAGTTGCACTCACTTTGCCCCTCTCTTACTAGAATATATTCAATCAAGTGATCTGTGCGTGACAGCCACCGCACTATCCTTGTATAGGAGCACTTATTATGACTCAGTGAAGAAAAACATGAGCTTAGGAATTGTTTAGGTCTGATGCCTGGTGACAGCTGGGGCCAGGAAAGGGTGAGGTTTGAATCTTATTTGGTGATCTGTTTGGCCTTGGACTCTGGTGTTAACATACAGGTTTTCTGTAATGTCCTGTTCCTTTTCAGTTGTCACTGGTTGGCTTTCTCTGCATAGCAATTCTGTCAACTATTGAAATCAGAGCGTCTTTTCCTATTCCAGCTGGCAGTTGCCAAAGCTATATGAAACAGAACTGGATATACAGAAGAACACTTTCATTTGTTTTTATGTCAAGTGAAGATGTAACACTAGAAACATAAGGGTGTTCGTTGATGCAGGGGCCACCA
>NW_009646966.1:1857226-1891392 GCF_000708025.1 Charadrius vociferus | reverse complement strand
CCAGCTGTCAAGTGTCACATCATTAGAGGTGAGTCTAAAGAATAAGAAATAGCATCTTCTTCCAGTCCATTAATGCCTCTGCACAAGGAATCCTTTGATAACATGTACCTGTCGTTCATTAAATTGATTTTCATTTGAAGATTATGAAAAAGTTACATACAATGTGCCTCACTGCATTGAGTTCATATCAGATTTTATGAGGTAAGGAGTACTGGGTCCCACTATACCAGTCTCCCTTCTGTGCTTGTGATCATATGAGATTTAAAGAGTTTGGATCAAGGCCAGCAAGGAGAGGGAGCTATGGAAGTACCAGTAGCATCTTATTCATTTTGCATTGCAGATGGCAAGTCCATGAATACTGTGGATGACTGGAGTAATCATCTGCATGGAAGTCTCCTAAGGAGAATTCATGATTTCACTTCATGTCTCAACTGGATACAACTGGTTCATGGTTGCCCATAGAGACTTATTTTGGATATTTCCAAAGGCTGTTCTATACCTTATATATCTTAATATAGTTGTAATGATTGAGAAATACTGGATTTAGATTTGAGCATGAGATTTGTTTCCCAATTTGTATGAATGATAAATAAATACTCTGACCGCTTGACTGCGTATCTGTGATGCATTTGTATTGTACGTTGAGCAAAATGTGTCTTTTAAGATAAAAAGCATGGTTTGATTTTCATACAAGAGTAACAATGACAGGAAGAAAGGGATACAGAAATGTCAATCTTTAGCACATAATGAGAACAGGCTACATTTGTATTATTTCCTGTGCTTAAGTTTCATTACAGTAATTTTCCCGATGAATACATTGCATAGTATGCTATTTCCTCTTCTCATTACCATCTTTGTCATGGAGAGCAGGTTATAGAATCTTAATGATTCAGTTATTTAAACCTTTTTGATAGTCTCTGTATTTTGAATGACCTCTCTGTTTCACCTCTTCCCTAAGGTTACTGAACTTGAGAATAGGAGTTGCTTTCAAATCAAATTACTAAACAAAGAAAAGGGCAAGGTAGTTCAGATTGCTATTATCACAATTACAGAGATTACAGCAAGGATGAGGAAAAAAAAAAAGAAAGAAAAAGCACAGCCTGAATCTTCACTAGCTTTCCACTATAAAGCAGAGCAAACAATAGTAATTATTGTATGTGAGTCTGATGCAAAACTCACTGGAAATCACAGATCCTCACATACCAGTGCTAAGAGATTGTTCAGGCTTCAAACACTATTAAATCAGGGGTAGTGCTGGATTTGGGGTCAAAAATCACAGTCCAAACCGCTGATAATCACTGACACTGTGGTATTTAAAAGTTTTGGCATCTTGAAAAATGTACAAATGTGAGTGGTTGTGTGCATTTGAAATATTTCAGGAATGATAATTTATGAGACACCTTTGTATTCAAATGAGAGAACAGATTCCCCTACATTAGGATTCAAAGTGCTGGCCAGTGATATGGATTGAAATGGGCTGCAGACTGCTTGGGATCCATAGTCCCTGGGGGAAAACTGGTATGTGAAAAGTACTTAGTAAAAACCAAACATCTGTGTCAAGATGCAAAGTATGTTGCTGCACAGCGTGACTGAAAGGACTCTGCCAGCCAAATAACTCTCACCATTTAAAGGCATGACCAAGTAGCCTGTGATGCTTCACAGACATCTGAGATACTCAACCAAGGAAATTAAATGATAAAAGTTGAGATTAAGGATTCAGTACTTTCCAGTATCATTAAGACCCTGAATGTGTTCACTGACCATTCTAAATGGTAAAAACACTTCCCAGGCATATGCGCTGTACTTTCTCTAACACATGTTTTCCTACAGTGGGCAGGGAGATTGCATGAGAGACTCATGGAAAGTGCACAAAGAACAAATATAGGCAAAGGATTTATCTGCAAAGAATTTTTAGAGTGCAGGGATGCTGTATTTACTCACATTCTCCAATCTTCATCTGAATAAATAAAGTGGTGTCATGGGACACGCTGCAATACTGATAATGAGTTTTATACTCATTCACCCTGAGAAGCTTCAACAGATATAGTTTGCCTATCAAATGGATTTAAAATTGTATTGTCACTGCCTTGCTTTCTGCACTGATTGCTTTTGTATTGCAGCTCCATGCCTCAATAGACACTTTGATTGTCTATATCTGCCACTTTGTTCACATGAGCCTCCCTATAATCTGTAATATGAAACCCTTCGTTTTAATACGAAAACTCAACATGTGCTCCTACAATGATTATTAACTTAGGGATATGGCAGCCAAAATGATATTTTGCTTTCTATTCTCTGTTTTTTACTGTGTATGTTGCATGGTAGGCAACAATCCACTTAGTTCAAGAGCTCGGCTTAGTGAAGGAAGCATTTCAGAAGGGATGTTGTGTGTACAGCTGCAGACGTTTCCATGGGTTTGATTACCATGCTGCACACAGCTATAATAATAAACCTTGGCTACCCTTGGCTCAGCTATTATTTTAAATTCATAAGATCTGAATCCTAACTTTCAGTACAAAGTATGACTGCAATTTAACAAGTCTTTTAATCACGTAGTCCATCTAACGCATTACCTTACGCATGAACATTAAATGTTTTGCAGAACTGAGGTTTTAAACTTGGTTTAATACACTATAGTCTGATTTATATCAGAAGTGAATCAACCTCCCTACAATTCTGAATGTTTATTCTTCTTTTTCTTACACTATCTGAAGTTATTTCAAATGGGTTCAGCTCAGTTTCCTAAAGAAAGGAGGCTAATGAAATCATTGCTGGATTAATATTTGTGTGGATACATGTGTGTTTTACTGTTTGTATCTCTAATCTCCTTATAACCACTGAATTTCTTGGCCTCTTCCAGCCAGTCTGAGAGAAAAACAGTAATCTCAAAGATAAATTTCCAAACACTTTATGAAATAATGTAGCTGGGTGGAGACAGAAAGAAATGTCTTCCTCTTGGTCCAAGGAAGGGCTGCAGTGTCAGCATGGTGCTGATACCCAGAAAGATGTCAGAGAATCCAACTGTAGGACCCAAACCTGTAGGAAATCATCTATACTGTTGCTTTTTTCTGTTGTTTAATTGGGTTCTATGGATGGCTACAGTTTCTTTTGGAAGATGTTGGCAGGTGTTTTCTATTTAGAGACTCCTAACAAAAACAAGACTATCTGAAGTGATTTCAGTTGAGTAGGAAGAAATATATATACGGGCTGTGCCTATGATATTCTTATTTTTGGAAATAAATACTTTGCCAGGGATGAGAAGTGATAGGCACAAGGAATAAAAAGAGGCAAAGGTAAAATTGGGCTAGAAGAGTTAGTTCACAGAATGAAATTTGAGATTTGTTTTTCTCTGTGGGTTTGTTATTTAGTTCTTTTCATTTAAGAAATTTCTGATACTTTATAAAAGTTAATCATACCTCATATCTTATGCCCTAATTCTGACTTCCAACCTGTCTTCCGCTGTGTCGACCAGAAGACTAAAGTACTGGAAGATTAAGCAGATGACTGAAGGCTCTGCTGCAGGTGTCTGGTTATATGTCCAGAGCACAGCACTCTGAACAAGCCTACTGGGGTACCTGAGGCACTACAGTCATTCCAATAAAATGGGCTTTCTAAGATTAAATTACCCTTAGCAAGTGACTTGAAACTGTAGCATATGTTATAGATATATTCTCAGTCAGGATGAGGATAACAGTGTCTGATTCCAGTAACCTTAGGTAACACCCTGGTATTTTGCCATTTCTTTAAAAGAAGACCCAATACCACTTTTAATCTATCAGAATACACTGGTTTATTGTGCTAGCCCCTGGATATAGGCTTTTAAGTATGTGTAGTATAAGAAAACTAACACAACCCTAACTCTTTCTTTAAAGAAAGGTGATATGAAAAGAAAGAATCACATACACTGAAATGGAAATATAAAACAGAAACCATATATTTCACATTTTAATTCTTTTTGGGGTGTGCTAGCACCACAATATCCTAATACAAATATTAAAACTGATTATAGCATGTTGTTTATTTGTAGGCAGAAGAACCATTCCCATTTCTCTTTGAGGTCACTAGGTCTTTTCATTTCCAAGTGCTTCTTAGCATCTACTGAAACAGCAGAGAATTAAGTTTTAGTATCAGGCAAACATATTCATGTCCAGTAAAGCAAAATTGTACACACTAGTCCTCTTTATGGGTTCCTTTAAAGTGAAAGCTTTAAAAATTCCTAACAAGAAGACTAGAGAACAAGAAGGGTATCAAAGAATCACTTATAAGAAAGGTTTTCTTTTCCAAATTCATGTAAGGAAGTGGCATTTATAATTGTTAATCCTTTATTCCCCCCTTACAGCCCCTCCCCCAATTCAGTCATCTATTTAACTCACACTTCAGGATTTGCATTTGAGCTTGATGGCAATAATAATCAAGTGAGATAAATTAAATTAATATCCTTGCAGATACAATTAGTTTAATAACTTTGCCATTTCCATTCCATTTTTATCTGCAGTATCACAATTCAATAACATACTACGGTAAACTAATGCCTCAATGAACTTCTCTTTGTACCCAGCATGGAGAGATTAGGATTTCTAATTTTATTGCTCAGATTGTCATACCTGGCCTTATATAGCACCTTCTATTGCAAGAGGAAGACAGATGCTTTGATATAAAGAGGAATGACATTTCTCAGAGTTGATACGTATGTACTTCTGCGGTGGAACAGAGACCTTTTTCACAGCCACCAGCAATATCATACAACCATTGAAACAGAACGCTCAGAGAAACTGGATCAGGATGTAATAGTTTTGCTGGGATCTTGGGGCTTCCAGGGCACACAGGACATGTAGTCAAATGAAGATACATGAATACTCATGTATATTCAGAGTTTTTGATACTTGATCCTTATACACCATCACTGAGAGCTGCTCTGCTTTTATAGCCTGAGTATTTGGGCTTTAAGTGGAATACGGATGGTATTGGGTTTTTTTCCCCCTGCATAACTGATTTCTGTCTTTCCTATCCAGTTTCTTCAGAATGTGAGGATCCAACTAGGATGTCCTTCTCGGCAGTAAGGACGGATATCTGTGGGAGTTGTGGAGTAGTAATTGTGTTGGGTCAGCAATCCATTAACACTGGCAGTTTAAGCCACCATGTCCATAATTGTCCTCTGTATGTTTACAGAAAAGATTAATATATACACATACAAACCTTTCAAGCCCATGTGTGGGCTGGTTAATAGTTTACCAAGTGTTATCAGCTACCTTAGTCCTCCCACTTATCCTTGCTCCTGCTGCCAAGTGTGCCTGGAGCAATTTTTAGTGGAAGGGTTATTCATTACAGGAATAGCTAGTGCTTCTAGTGCTCAGGGCCGTTCCAGATGCACTAGAAGGGAATAAGCCATTTGAGGGAAAAATTTTCAATTCCTTGCTCCATCCCAGACTTCTACATGACCTTGGTCAAATCTTTTACACCTAGCATTTAACATATAGTCAGGCTCAGATCTGAAACCAGACTGGCTCTGGGACCGGAGTTGACAAATTTGAGTTAGGTGCCTAACATATGGGGAAATTTAAGCCCCTCAGACAAGGATTCCTTTTGTTTATGCCTCCATGTCAACTCATTGCAACAGACAAATCCATCTCTTGTTTGAAGGTATGGAGACAGGATAGGCAGAGCAATAGTGCCCATCTTTTATATAGCGGTTGAGAGGTGAAAGCCTTCCATCAGGGAGTAGGGGACCCAGGTAAACAGATTTTGTAGGTGTTTGTAACTTTTTGTCTTGATAAAGCATAGCAAAGACCTGAAATAAGTGGGAAAGTGAAATTCATGTAGAAAGCTGGACACACTGTGGTTTTCTTGTCATTAATTTCAGTATTGTCTATGTCACAATTTATTACTTTTGGTGTAAATAGGCTTTTTTTATTGAGCAGTAAGAAGGAGGGAGCATACAAAACTTACATACAAAAGCATTACTTTGTATACTAATACAATTCCAGAAGCATTTGAATGTTGCTGTGCTCACGTACATTCTGCTGAAATAGTTTTGGTTTCATCAAGGCCCAGAAGAAGAGCCCTCCTGAGGCTGCTCTGACAGGCTATTTCACTCTGCAGAGCTCTGTGACAGCTGAAGCTAAACACATTCAACCTTTGCAAAAGAGCTTAAGCATACCAATAATGAAAGAAATAGAAAACAAAGAAGATTTGTAGATCTAAAAAAAAAAAAATAATTATGAAAAACTGTCATGAATTGCACCCGTTAGGATTTTTTTAAAGGGTCATTAATATTGTGGATAAGGTTTCTCAGGGCTTCTGGGTCTTTCTCTGCCAGACCCTCTTTCCTGTTTTAGGGGTTTGGTTTGCTACTTTTATTAGTGTTGTTTGCAAAATCCAGTTTTAAATATTTCCTCCTCCTGTCCTTCTTCTGTGTTGTTTCCACTCTCCATACTTTCTTTAAATTGCTGCTTGAAATTATTAAGAGTTAATGGCTCAGGCTGTGACTTCCATTATTTTGCTGGACATACAAGGCCCTGAGGACTCACCTCTATCTCTCAGGCAGGGTCTCTTTCTGCATAAATTTATTCCACGTTGAAAATAACATTGTATAAACAGAGTTCATAAATTAATGAGAATACAAAAGTTTACTGAAAAATATTCTTTAGGCCATCACACAAGACCAAAAATTAGAATATGAAGAGTTTTGAAAACTCTTTGTAAATTGGTGATTGACCCTGGAATAAAGCCCAGGAATCTCTATTACCGACTCCTTTCAAGATCAAATACCACACCTATTTGCTAAAATAAGTTCTATGAATACATCTTGATTTTGCGTGTGTTTCAGACTTTGAGAAATAAAGATACTTTGAGCTTGAGAGAAAAAATAGTATAACAGAATTACATTGGACACTGTTTCCCTTGTCCTAACAGTGTGCGGCTTAGACAAGTTACACTGTTCACAGAAGGTAATAATGTAATATATATGAGTTTCTTCACAATCTGTGATCGTTCAAGGTAATACAAGTTCACAAAATGAGGAATGACTTGATTGGTAGCTCAAATTTTTCCTGAAGAGGTTTAAAGCCATAGGCTCCTCTCATTTGACCCTGTGTGAACCTATTGATCTATATATAGCCGCCTTTGAGCCTCTCAGTGGCCTGAGAACATCAAGTGGGTCAAGATGAAATTTATTTTGATTTGGATGACACTCTTTGGAGACTTGGCTAAATTAATTTCCTATGTATTTGGCATGGCCTAAGAGAAAGGATATTTGGACACTTATCGTGGATCATCTAGTGCAAGGTAGATACTTACGTGTTGTAACTTGACCTGAGCTTTTTGATTTGGAAACAGTCACAGACCTCACTGAAATTGCTGGGCGTGACAATCATTGTTTCTTAAGGTAAATGAGAACAGTTAAGTGACAGTAGGTATTAAGCAGCAACCAACACAATGGGGTTGCTACTATGAAAACTGACAGTGGATCCCGGCAGCCCCAAATTTCTGGGAAGCAGTCCCAGAGCCAGAGGATCTAATGAACAGAGCAGAGAATCAGCACCCGTGAGAAAAATAAGCAGAAAGGACCAGAAAAACAGGAGACAGAGAAATATGTGTGGCATGACTGAAGGAAAGCCAAAGGGGAAAAAAAAAAAAGCGGCTTTTGGGGCAGAATGGTTGTTAAAAAGACAGATTTAGGATGCTGAAAGAAAAAAAAGTAATGACATCCTATTGCTTGTTTCTGCTGTATCAGGGATTTATGCTTGTTCCTGGTAAAGAAAATGGGTTGTACCAGAGCAATCACAGACTCTCTCATCAATTTATCCCCCTAATGAAACAATTGAGAAAACCCCAAATATCTGGTTAACTACTTGGATAGGAAGAATAAGGATATAAAAGAGAGAACAATATTTCCAGCTGTGGAATTTGCTAGATAGGCAGTGAAGTGTGTTGTTCAGCTGAATTTTGCATAAGAAATACATTTATGTTGCATTTCTAATGCAAATTGCCCTTATTTTACATGGACAGAATGAATCCTTGCTGGCTTGATCTTCAGCTTTTCAAATCAATAGAAAGACTCTAATGTATTTTCAATAGACTTTGGAGCAGGCCCTTCCTCCCATGCACTCAAAATGACTTACAATCAATTTATGGCAAGAATCCACTTCAGAAAGGCTGAAAACTACGAATATGCAGTTTCATGGGGAAGCTAGCATCAGTTGCCTAAAAATAGACTCAATTTCAATATACTCATCCAGATGCCCGCCCGTGAAGAATTTACTCCCTGTGCATATGCTATCTAGCTTTTAGTGGTTTGAACAAAAGAGGCAGAAGACTATGTTTAAGGAAGAGATGACAAGTGCCTCTTTTTATCGAATGTTCTCTGCACCAAAATGGAAATACTCAAGGAGTTCATTTTGATGACATGTTATTTCTTCCCCCCCAGTAACTTGTCAGGCGACTGATATCAGAATTGTCGTAGAGAAATGGATCAGCCACTTACATTCATACAGATGGGTCTGTAAAGAACCTTTTTATATGGTCTGTTCTAATGCAGTGGCTTTTTTTTTTTTTTTTTTTTTTTTTTCCCTGGCTATATCTGTACTTTAGGATTTGGGAGTATTTTGCAGCTCCTGGCTCTGGAGGCACACACCAGCAGTGTTCAGCTCCTTGTTGAGCTAAAACTTAGGAGAAATACCTCCCTCCCTTTGTGCCAGTGTCCATGCAAAAAAAATATTCACGTGCACTGGCTGGAAGGGGGAACACAGTTTACACCAAGAGGTCCACCAATTTGAGGAATCAGGGGATGAGGAGAGAAGATGTTTTGCAGAGTTCACGTCCCCGGCAATACAGATATAGACTCATAACACTAAATTGAGGAACAGAGCATATATGATAAACACCACAGTGTTCCTGGTATTTATAAAGAAGGGAGGACCTGAAAGAGTCAGTAAGCAGAGTGACTAACAGAAAAAGATGGACTAGCAAATCCAAAAAGGCACAGAATATTTTGGAGTTCAAAAGTAGGATAAGAAAAGTTGATTAGCAAAGGAGATGATGTATTGCTCTGGGGAGGCAGACGGGGGAGTAGAAAAAGAACAATGGGCAGTTCAGAGTAGAAAACTACCTGGAGCAGTTTGTGAATAAAAGAGGAGAAACTATGTGGGGATGAAGGATTAGTATTCTGCCTTAGGAGCTGATAATTTACCGTTGTGCATCTGACTCCTTGCAATGTGAAATAAGGGAGTTAAGGGAGTCCTGATTGGGGTTGAGAGGGGTCATGGGAGTCTTGTGTTCCAGCAATGCTTTTCTTTGCTGTATCAGTTAAAGCACATCGTATCAAATCCATATTATGAACAGCCTCATGGTACAGCAGGAAAATTGGTAGAGATATTGATTAAAAGGTCCCTGGCAGATTTAACTATTCCATATTTAGCACTGTAAGAAAACTGCAGTCAACCTCATAATGCTTTGCAAAGATCCCAGCTCAGGGAGGAGCAGGCAAAAGGACAAAGGTCTTGCTGGACAACTAACGATCTGTGTCAGTCAGACAGTGAATCCTGAAGTAGTTATGAGACAGAGCAATGCTTGCAATCCTAACCTTGCCAAAACAAACAGCAAAATTCTGGACACAGAGCCACCCCCACCGTGACTGTAAGGGAGAACGATGAATTTTACTGTGAAATGCCTGCCACAAGGACTTGGCACCATGGGTACTTGACCAGATTCCCTAGCATCAGTCCTCTAGGAGGCAACTCTGCCCAGCAAGGAGGATGTCCAGAATGGTGATGAGAGAGTAGTGAAGGTACCATACACTCACTTGGCTACCTGACAGTGTAGCTAGGGAGAAAGCTGTACCCTGGAAGCTGATGCAGAGACGGTTTTATCCCTTGCAAACATTAGGAAGACAGTTCTCCCCTCCTCTTGCTTTGTTAGTATAAACCCAAGATTTCTTAAGAGTATCAACCCGACAAAAATAAAGCTGCAATATTCCCAGGCATTTGTATACCGCTGCAAAAACTGCCAGCATCCTGCTGCTATAGACAGGGATTTCATGGAGTCAGTGGAGAGCAGAGCCAGCACCTGGTGTGAATGCACCTGCTAGCAAGGGCTGCCTAGGATGACTTCCTTCCTTTTCTTTCCCTCTGTCTCTGTTTTTAAAACACTCCCCACCATCTCCACCAACTGTTGATGAAGAATTTTCACTGTTTACATCCTCATCCCTCCAGACTGTGGGAGAGGTGCACAAAGAGATTGCTCCCAGCCCACAGACTGGGTGCTCCCTGGCATTTGCACACTCCTGCTGTAGAATTGCAGCCTGCAAAGAGTAGAAAATATTGCACTGAGCTGGAGTTTTAGTGGGATTAAATCAAAGTGGCAGCTTGGTCTGTGAAAGGAATAAAGACAGCTAGATAAAAAATAAAATGTTGAGGAAATAACTGCATTTATACAAAGGCTTAATCTGAGTATTGTTTCTTTCATCAGAATACAAGAATTTTAACAGTGCTGTTTTTAAGTCAGCAAGAACATAACTCTGAGAAAAGAAATACCTTGGAAAAGGAGTTTTCTCTCTATTGTTTTTACTCTTATTTTTACACCCCATTTCATCCCCAAGTCTGTAGCTTCAGGACAGTAAATCCTGGCATATGCTGCCCCACAAATGCATGCTTTGATGCTGACAGTTCAGCTCTAGACTTCTCTTTTCTTCCAGACCAGATGTTCTACTTCTCCCTGGTAATGGTTAACATGGCGCTACCTCATTATACACCTCTCTCTGGAAATTATGCCAGTGCTACTTCAGCATCAGCCAAGAGCCATGCTGAATCAATGAGACAGCTGGCGCCCTCCCTGGGGATGGAGTGCTTTACCTTTTGGATTCAGGCAGTCACTGTGAGCTGAGATCCAGGATGCCGTGAATGATTTCTCGTAGACAGGTGAGAACAAAAGAGCTTTGAAAACCTAATTCAATAGAATCTGGAGACACGGGGCTCTATTGATTAAAAAAAAAAACAACCCACATACACAGTCCGGTTGCATTTTCATCTTAATTGATTTTCGTATGAGATGGAGGAGTGAATTCTGTCAAACAAAAGACTCCATAGAAATCTTTTCTTTACATACCATTAAGTAAGTAGATTTTTGCATGCACAACAGCTGTGTTGTGTTTGCAAAAATGAAATAATTCCTTTCTAAAGCTCACAAACTGTAAATTGATCTCTTTGATCTTGTCCACAACATATGCTAATCCTCAAATATCCAGGGAAGAAGGGGATGAGATAATGCAAACAAAATAAACACCTGGTTAATATAAAACAGTTGTAAATTAGGGTTTGAGGCCATCCCATAGTTAGTATATTTACTTTTTGGGGAAAAAAAAGAAGGTAAGACTTTAAAAGGAGAGTTTAAACAGGAAGAATTTGATTTTGTTCTGTAAAGTCTCATTAAACTGCAAGTTGGAAAATTCTCCTGAAAATAAATGAGAATAGACTGCACTTAATTGTCTCCCTACAGTGTGTATACCTACTTTCACAGGAGGTACTTGACAAAACCCATCAAGAATAAAGCAGTCAGTTTCTACAAACACTGTATGACTAAAATAGACTGGAGGATTCTCAAGGTAATCCCTAACCTTACTTACGAGACTGCCTGGCTGATTTATGTCATCTAGTTCAGACCAACCCAAGGAGCACTCTGTATGTTGTACTACTATCCTTTACCTCTGTCTCTGTATTTAATTTAGGACTGTAAGGTTAGGGACTGTTCTTTGTTACTACTTGAAAGTTTCTCAGTCATATTGGATGCCGCCAGAAACAAGGATTAATAATAGCCATTATCCTTCCAAGGCAGATGATCCTCCAGTGTAATAACTAGAGATGTTTCTGATGTCTCCCTCTGCCAGGACTGTATGAAATAACATCTAACCATGCCTTATCTTTGCTAAGTTTGTTGAAATCAATGTTAACACCCAATTTTAAGCACATTCCTCTTGTTTCAGCTCAAGGGGTTAATTTTTCTCAGATGGCAAGTCTCCAGATCTGTGAAACTCAATAAAATAGGAATGAAAGTGCAAGGTACCGATGAAAACTAGGCATCTGCCATCATTTTCATCCAGAGTTGCGCTGGCTGTGTGACTGCTGACAGAGAGATCTCTGTGTTTCCTTTTTTTTTCTTTTTTTTTTTTCTCCTTTTGTATTCAAAGCAAGTACTAGTTTTGCTGAATAGAAAGAAATAGAGCTGAGTCACATGTCTTCAAAGTGGCCGCAGGAAAAGACCTGAAAGTGCATTAATATGACAGCCATCCTTCACAATAGTTTTCATGCATCCTGGAGAGATCCTGCCTGACAGAGAGCACTATTTCCTTTAAAGAAAAGCACTGTGGTTGGTTTTTCGTTTCTGTCTGGATTCTCTTTCAACTGCTTTTATTTTGCTTAATCAAAAACAACTTCCCCCTCTCAAAAAATGATGAAGGAAATGGAAATCTCAAAAAATTATGATATTTATTAATTGCATTTTAAATTTGTCATTTCCTTGTAAATACTCAGGTCATCTATGTACCCATGGTGCTTTTTATCTCAATCCTCTTAAAAAAAAAGAAAAAGGGGGCTTAAACTTCACAACATTCCTGTGAGGCAGGTAAATCTTTTCATAAAAGGATTATTTCACCCTTTACTGAGATACAGGCACCTCCAGGGTGAAGCACTGTGGTTGTTTAACTGCCTGTAGCCACACAACACAAGAAGTGAGGGGACAGGAAATGAAAACCATCCTATCCAATTTAATTTTAAGGAGAAAATAGATAGGCAGAATGTAACGTTCACAGCTGGGATTTCACCAGACTAGAGGAAATAATACACCTTAGAGAAAAGTGGCACAGTATCTTTAGTGACTGCAAGTAGCAGACTCTGAGTTTTATACCTTATCTGGAAGAGAGAACCCTCTGCAGGTCATTACTCCTCATGTCGTCCTGTAGTATCAACATGAGAATTAGTATTAGAGGGGAAAATGCAAGCTACCAAATTACCATTTTCCCTTCCCAAGGAATCTAGATATTCCTTAGAGGTTTGCTGTGCAAATAGTGCCTGGGAATCACTGATGAGTTATGACAGTATCACAGTGGAAGGTGACAGGATACAGTAGATGTTTGAAAGTGCCATTGCAGAAAAACGCCAGAGGAAAGGTTATCTACCAAAAATGTCTATTCCTTTTCCCTAGAGTCTCACAACCCATATCTGCCTATCACAGTTCTGTAGAGACTAGAAATGTTTAGATGTCTTAGGATCATTTGGGTAATTCTCCCCATCTGGGAATGGGCTTTTGCACTCAAGGTACCAGCTGAGGATGGAGAAATGAGAAATTACACTTTACAGCCCCGAAGAGGCCCAAAGGTGTAAGCAAAAGTAAAAGTAGCAGAAACAGGGACAAAAATGTATAGTTTGGTCATGTTTGACTGAAATGGAAGAAACTGGAAGGAAGGAAGGAAGATGAAGACAAAGAGTAAACACTTGCTGCACTTGGGCTGCGCTTGTCTTTTTTGAGAGTTACCATGAAGGTGCAGCCACAGAGCAATTATTTGGTGTGGCTAAAGAGAGAAATACCCACGGCTGCGAGCAGAGCCTGTCTGAGCAGGAGGGCCTGACTGCTGGCAATGGGGTGGGATGGGGCAAGGGAGCAGAAACAACCAAAGAAATCCTGCCCCTGTTACAGGGGTGTTTGATTTCAAGAAAATCAGGATTGCACTCAAGATGCATTTTTGTTAGGAGGAAATGAGGAAGCAGGATATTTTATTCTTATTTGTATACTTGTATCCTTTTCTTCCACTGGATGTGTGTTTGGCTTCTTTAGCTTTGAATGGTACAGTCCTTCAATAAATTGTTAAGGCAATGTTTTTGGACACATAAAAAGAAGGATGAAACTCTTTATGGACACTCTGCTTTGTATCCTTTCTTTATGGATAAGTTTGAAAGGAAACCAAGTGTCTTTTTCTGTAAATGATTCATCAAGAGCCACAACAGCTACGTTCAGAGCTTGAACAACCTCTTTTTCTACACACCTCTTCCATAAATCATGCATTTATTTCTGACTTCCCTGGGTAAACCCGAGCAATCTGCTGTGCTGTTTACGGGTGGCCTTCACACCTCCCACGTCAAGTTACAGCTATTTCCAAGCCTCCCCAGGATGTTCTTCTTAGGTTAGGAAGTCTGCACGGCTGCAGGGGACAGTGGCGAAAAGGTGTGTGTTGTATCACGCATGCAGCTTCTATGCATTCCCAGCAAGAGGAAGTGATTTTAAACAGCATAGTCTGCTTGCTTTGTATGGGCATAAAGCTGTAAAACGTTCTGCAGTTTAGAGAGGACAACAGCACTGATAACTGTGGAGATTTCAAATAGATATTGATTTCTGAGTTACATAGAGAAGAGCCAGTGTTATTTATTTCCTGATCAAAAGAAGTGGGAACTGAAATACCCATTGGGTGATGAAAATAAAGACCCCTGAGGATGCAGGCACAAAGACATTGACCAAGTCAGTCTCTGTGCTGCAGAGGAACATTGAGCTGGCAGCCGCGGCAGCAGCACCCACTGCAACGCTGTCGGCTTCCTGAACCCAGATGCAGTCCTGCAGCAACAGAAAGTGTAGAGGGTGAGATCTGACCCCACTTCAGTGAAGCAAGCAGAGCTGGGAGAAACAATGGCCAACTTGCCTTCCAGCGGTCAGCAGTGAAGGCCTTCACCTTGCTGACAAAGTCGGAAGCAGATGGAGATGTGGCGAGAGTGAGGGAAGAAAGGGAATGGTTCTGCTAATTTCTGCAACAGGAAGGAACAGAGATGTGGCCTTGAAGCACAAAAGATGTTTAAAATGGTGGAGAGTCCAAGACGTACAGTTTTCACAGGACTGCCAAAAGCTGAAAGCTGAAGATGTGGAAAATGACATGTGTTATCCGTAATTCAATTTCAGTATTATATACTGGAAATTAGTGGTGATATAATAGCCATGGAAAGGTCTTCAGCAACTGGCAGTGTAAAAAAAATAACTTATCTTTCTTTCCTTTTATTTCATCAATGCCAAGGTCTACCGTACCATTCTCTAATAGATAGAATACTTGTTTTGAGTCCATGATCTAATGCTCAGAGGGGATACTTGAAATCCAGCAGCTGAGACAGCGAGAAAGGAGTCAGTTTGTGTGAGAAATCTAAAATGATTTCAATGGAGTTTTGCAGAATAGACCAAGCTGGTGTTTCTTACAGATTAGTCAAGTGATGCCTGGACCCAGCGTGAATCAAATCTCCTCACAATTTCTTTGATTTATAGTCCCATCTCCTTCTCTGCTTTCCCACTATGTGAGCTTCTTTATCTTCTACTTTGTCTGGTACTTTGTTTGCCTTCTCTTTAGAGAGAGAGAGGAAAATGGTCTGAGGACTCATTACTTTATCCCCAAGGCAACATTGGAATGAAGACAAGGGACATCATTGTTGAAAGACAGTAAAATGATGGGATGTAATGAGAAATACACTCAGGGAATGCCAGCTCACAGCCCTCTCAAGATAGTTGCAGCACAGAGCATCTTGCGTTTGTCACAACCAATCATCCTGAAATCATTATGGTACTTAACAAACGAAGAGTTTATAGAAATGCATGTTTTATTATATGCTCAGTGAAGAATGCAGAAGTACGTACTGCAAAGGCAAAAGAAATTTCTGATTAAAATCAATAAAAAATTTAGAAAGTTAAAATAGGACTGTAGAAAACCTGAGATGTCATTTCATATGAGCGTCACTTACTTGAGATAACTAGGACTCCCTTCTAAAACAGGTCTGTTGAAGGATATTGACCAAATATTGGCTTAATTAGGAGTTTTATAGGTCTTACTTAGTTGTTCCCAGGTAGCCAAATAGGTGCCATCATCAAAAGGTGTAATATGGCAGGATGCTGTGATGTGGTAGCCTGGAGCCAAAGGGAAAAGACTCAGCAGAGGCATAATCAGGGTGTTCAGGACAGAACATCTTATGTCTACGCGAAGATAACTAAGGGGTATTTCAGATTGAAATTGGAAGCACCATGGGAAGCTAAGGGATGAAAAGAAAAGCAGAGGTTTCAGCCCTATGAAGGACAGAGAGGGTCTCACCACCCTTTCAGTACAGACTCACAGAAGCAGCTGGCTGACACAATGAATACATTTTCTGTAAGGTGCGAATGCTAGTGACATTTCTGTGTTTTCTTCCTATTATTATGCAGAGCCACACTACCCAGCAGCTGCAGCTTCCAGAGAGTCCAGCTGAGGCTCAGCACTATGAACTAATCTCACTGTACCTTCAGGCATCGTTTTAGCTAGCATTTCTCATTCTTTTAGCTTAGCTAAGACAAAAGACTGTCTTCGGAGCCTGGCTGCCCTGTTTTATGTGGGCAGGAACACGCAGGCAAACTTAAACTCACGAAGAGCTACATGACTAAGTGACAGGATCTGCAGACATTGAAGCACCTGCTGTTCTGGCAGCCCTTCTTGCAGGATGAAAAAGGAGAAGGGGATGTTTCAGTCAGACTTTGCGGCTCCGTGGTATGAGTAGAGGGAGGCAAGAGAAGAGGGCAATCTGCAGGCTCCCCCCTAGATCGTCTGTGTGTCATCTCCCCTAGTCAACATCTCGCTTGCTGGCGGTTCCTCTCCCTTGTCCCTTCCCCACTCAGCTGCTCGCACAGCTTCTTGACTGACTTTACTTACCAGTGCCTCACATTTTTTCCACTGAGCTATCTAGGAGGCAATACTGCCATTTGCACAACTTTACTTATTCCAAAGACATTTACAGTGTTTTTCTCTTACTACTCTTTTTTACTCTTTTACTTTCTCTGTCTTAATCTCTTACTGCTTACTATTCTTGCCCTTCTCTTTGATTAGAATTGAAGTGAAATTCAGGCAGATACCTCACTAGCAGCCCCTGTAACAAGATTTTGGGCTACGTCTGAACCCATGCAGTCACCTGCCAGCTCCCTCAGACTTTCTTCAGTAGCCTGGCATACCTTTTTCCCATGGTTTTGCAGAATGACTGATTCCAAGCCAACATCTCTCCTCGCTGCCAGCATCATTGGAGACATACTGCACACCCAGCCACATCTTTTCCTAAGCCACAAACACCCTCTGACGGGCTGGCCTACCAGTAGTGATGGGTTGAGTAACTTGTTTTCTTGGAAGCATTGAACAAACTCTTGACCCTTGATTTCTTGCAGCTCTTGATTTCTCGCAGCTCTTTCTTCATGGCTGCTTTTGCAGTGTGCTCTGATGAACAGGTAACATTTTTATATGGGCATACAGTAGCAGACACTTTCCTACCACTCACTAGCTCTTTAAGCAGTTTGGCAGCAATTCCATACATGTGCTAGTCTTTTCATTCACTATTTTTTCCCCTGTTTCTCCTTGAGTAATGTCACTTTCATACAGTCTTTCACTAGCAGCTCGTTTAGCATCAGCTGATACAAAGTAGTACAGTATTCCCGTTTTCAAGAACCTGTTGCTGTACATAATAGGAATCCTTTCATCACACAGCATTCTCTTTCATCTTTGTCAGTCTCTGATTCCAGTCCAGTGACCTTTTCACTTCCCTTTACAATGAGCCTGTTTACAATCATAAACCATTTCTTGCTTTCATCTCACTTGCCTCATCCATTTCCAATCTCTTCCCTTGCAAGGACAGTGCCACATCACATCTCATCGCTGTGTTGTTACCTCTTTATTTGGAACTGGCCTTGTATCTCTTTTTTCTTTTCATTTCACCCCTACTCACTGGTACCTACAGTAGGATCACTGGGAAATTCAGAATTTTGGCACTTCTCCTCCCAGTGGAAGAAAGCACAAAGTTAGGACAAGTGAAGCTCAGCCAGCATCATGATACCACTGCAGATCATCGTTACAGTGTTTGCTCCAGTTAGATTCTTTCAAATTCTTTTGCAATGGTCTCTCAAACATGCAAGTTCAATTTTATGTAAGTGCTAAATACAGCTGTGACTTCTTACTTTTCCTTTTGGTTATAAGCTGTATGTCACACGTCCTTGCATGGCAAAAAGGAGATTTCTGATTGAAGAGCAGCTCAGCATGTTTTCCCTGTAATTAACATAGAAGAAAACTCAAATCTTGTTTCAGAAATGCTTGAATGCTTTCAAACACAGGGATGTTCTGACAGCTGGGTATCCAGTGGGAATTTTGGATAAGAAATAGATACAAATGGAGTCGTTTTTCTTCAGGCTTTTGCTAATTAGGACAATGGATGAGTGAAGCAGGCAGCATATAACTCAGCCAAATGGTACACAGGTCTTTTATTTATAAGTTTGCTTATTGGCAGAAGTAAAACTTGGAGGTAACATTGCCAGCAGAGCTACACAGTGAATATTAATCTATTAATCTGTTGATCTATTATTCCTCTTCTAGAAGAGGCCAAATGCTACATAAATTTGAGTTGCTGCTCCACCACACTAATTTTTTGTCATGTTCAGACTGTTTGTCTTGGCATCCATTTATTTTGGTGTCTACTGGAGCATCACAGTCTAAGAGAGTGATGAAGACCCCAAGATGGAAATCCAGAAGCTGGGGACTTCCAGGTACTGGTTTGCTGCACCATCAAAGGTGGCATCTAGAGTAGGTGTATGACTATAGTCCTCATCCACTTAAATCATTGTGTTAAACACTGAATGGGAAATTGTTTTGCCTGGAATTAGAATGGCAAAGATATCCCTGAAGTCTTTGTGCATTATAGTACTCATTTATTTTTAAATGGGTGGCTGAGATGGGCTTCTCAGCAGAATAAGTCGCTGTCCCAGGAAGCTTATAAAAGAAGTTGTGTGAAGCAGCATGTGAAGAATTCCACTGCTGAAAGCACCTCAGCTGTGTTTGAAAATAACGGCTTCTCTCTGACAGTACATATTCCTGGTTCATTCCTTATATACATGTGGTGATATTATGTAGATGCCTGTATCTGAACAAGAGCTTTGCATTATCCCCTGGCTGGTGACTGTTTAGCATTTGTATTGGAGAAAAAGCAAAAGGCTTTGAAGTTTGACCTTCAAGGTGATTTCAGATTGGTATCTCAGGCCATTTTTTTTTTTTTAAACAGCTTGTGATTTTGACCATTAAGTAATTGGGACTTTAAGGTTAAGGTTTTAGTGTCTGGATGATGTATCTGGAAGCAAAGTCAGGCAAGGGGTTGTGAAGATATCAGCATTTAAAATCCACAATTAATGATTCCAGCAAATTAAAGGACACAAGAAATGGGTTTCATTCTGTCTAACCTTAGTTGTCTGAAAAAGAGATGCTAATCTATGTTGTCCCCCCCACCTTCAGCCAATGGAGAAAGATGGCATCTTCAAAATGCAGTATAATCTGACTACAGTAGGTGCCTAATTGGTGCCAAGAAGTTAAATCAAATGTCAAAGTGCTCTAAAGCTTCATGTTTGAGATAGGCAAGATTAATTGCCCATTGTAGTTTCCTGTCCTGGTCCTTTGACTGGGAAGCCTAGACAGCTAGCTAAGTCTACAGGCCAAATTTTGATGGTTACAGCTAAATGAGATGAATCCCTATCAGAAATGGTAGCTATGAAGATACTGTCCAACCTAGATCTGTTTTGTGTATTCCACTCTCCATACTGATAACACTATTTAAGAGCGAGGGATCAACTAAACAGTCCCTTTGAGAGTAAATGCTCCTGGTTCATGCCCAAAGTGCACAGTGGGATTGTGAAGAATATGAAGAGTTTTGCTTTGTGTCACAAGCTCAGCAAAACCTTTGGAAATGTCATCTGTAGCAGCACCTGTTGGCATAATGATGCACCAGGTTAGTTGCTTTCAACAAGTACAAACCATGGTTTAACCTTGAGGCTGGAGTTAGTCATAGCTTTATGTTGAATAAGCTAGAGTTTGGTTTTCTATTGAGGTTAGAGTGTATTCAAGCCCTTACATTTTCCAACTTGCAATTCCCTTGCATAACCAAACTTGTCTGCTTCTGTTATTATTGTGAGAATGAGTTGTTTAATATTTGTGAATCTCTGTACGTGATGAATGTTAAAACATATGAACACCTCACACAGTTGAGAGGGAAGCACTGTGCATTATATAATTTTGTATTTAAGGTCTGTTAAAGTACTGTCATATCACAGACATAAATACGCTGTCAATTGTGGCTGCAGCTACATCCTGAAGGCTGTATTTTTCAGCAAATTACTTCTGCAGAGGATTCCATGTTTTCCGTAAATAGGTAAATAGGTAAAGCCCAGATGATACTATAGTGAATCCAAAGTGTAGACACAATTGTGTTCATAGCACATTTGCCCAGTCAGCAGGGTTCTGGAAGGATGCCCAGCCTTCCTTTGGTGAGAAGACACCAGAGACAATCTGGGATATGAAAGATTCCCTTTTGGGCTTACAAAATGGTCCATGCAGTGGCACTGCTTAGGTGAACAGAATTAAAGCAGGTGCTTAAAGGCCCTAGATTAAACAGGGATCTAAAAAACTCATCTCTTCACACACAGTTGTACTAAAGAATTACATGTTCTGAGTGAGTCTGCAGAAACATCCCAGAACATCCCTCCAGCATTGCCCGCAGGGTCACAACAAAACCTTAAGGAGACGGAGCAACTTTGGGCTAGAAATATTCAAAACCGAAGTGCTACTGTCAGCCTGTCTCCTCAGATAGATTATCACTAATTTGAAAACAAATTATATTACTTTCCCAGCTCTCCATAAATGGACCGATACGGTTTTGGTTCTGGGGAGCTGAGCTGTGTGTCAGCTATGTGCATTATGGAAGACTAATCGCTGAACACAAAATTATAACACACAATTAAGCTTTGAATGCAGTAGTAAAATGGTTAGGTTGTTTGTTTGTTTGTTTGTTTTCTTTTTTGGAAATCTGTTTTATTTTCATAGTGCGCTCCTCTGCTCACGTATTTCTTCTTTTTTCCTTTGCAACAGTGCCTTTTGGGATGAGGCCCGAATCTTGCTGTAGTGGATCTTCTCTTATACACTTTGCATTAGCAATTTCCTGCTTCACTGCTCCTCCACTATGAGACAAGCTTTAAGATTTAGTGATCATATACCAGAGTTGAATAACAGCACTTCCATTTCCTTTTACAAAAATTGGCACCTCTCTTGCCTTCAGAGAGCCTTAGTCACCCAGATGCACCTAAACAAAAATTGCCACAGAGAAAGGAAAAAGTGGCGTCAGACTTTTTAATGGCGGCTCTTAGGCATCCGTATTTTTAGGAATATAAGAAGAAAGAAGTTGATGCATTTGCATTCAAAGGGGATTTTTTTTCAGCCATAGTAATTCAGCAAAATCACTGGGTTTTTTTTGCCCTCCTCTGTTGGGTAGGCATCATCTGCTTTTTGCAATTCTGATTTACCAGGGGAGGGATGTAGGAAACTGGTGGTGCCCTTCATCTCTCCAGTTCTCTTCTGGTAATTCACTGCAGTTGTGTCTTTTTGCCTTTTACTTAGGTTTTAAGCATGGGGAAGCTTTTTAGGGCTCCTGGAGACTGCTGGTTCAACAGATCCTTTCAGAGCTAGGCAGCTACTGTTGGAGGCCTGTCCTTCTGAGAACTGGACTCTTTGATTCAAATGGTTTCTTCTAGTCATGTTTTGTGCTCCTGTGCTACTGTAATATAAGGATGACTGGACAGATAAAAGATCTGTTTAGCCTAAAAGTCTGCCTCTGACAGTAAATACTGAAGGAAAGTGTATAAGAACAAAGTTTCCCAGCTTCACATAACCAGCAATTTAAATACTGACTGACCTAGAAGGGTGCAGTTGGGCTGGTGTCACCATTTAATGACACCTGATAGCTCTGTCTTCCATAAAGTTGTCTCTTTTTCAGTCCTTTCAGATGTGCAACCTGCACGTCCTTTGGTCATGAGCTCCAGAATTCACTTACATCTTGACTTTCACTTGCCTTTAAAAATACTACCTTCTCAGTTCACTGGGTGAGTATTTCTTCTTGTATTGAGAGAAGGAGTGCAAAATCATTGCCTGCTTACTTTCTCCACATCATTTCATTCTTTTGCCATTGGTTTTACTAGCAGAGGAGGTGGTCTGTAGAGGCTCTCTTTATGTGGAAGCTGTAATACAGTGGTGATCTTATCTTTCTCTGCAGCTTTCCTACTTCTGTTAAAGCCATTTGCAGATAGAGCAAGCAGACCTGTGCGCAGTCAATGACGGGGAAGTGATAACCATTTCTGAGTGATGCACTCACATTTTCTGACTTCTGTACTCTCTATTTAAAAAAAAAAAAAAAGCTTAAGATCTATTTGTCTGCATAATTTCCGCTGACTGTTAAGATGAATTTTCCACATACCTCTTTCCTGAGTGGAAATAGTTTAGAGCACATGTTTAAATAAGGGTCTACCTTTTAAGTTACTGACATTGAACTTCACTTTACATTTTATTGCCACTTTATATGCAAGCCACTTGGTAAATGAGATCCCTTTGCAACTCTTCACTACCATTTTCATTTTTTCCTATCCTGGATAATTCTGTGTTATCATAGTGTGTAAATCTTGGCACATCACTATGATGATCCTTCCAGACCATGTGCAAATCTGTTGAGCACTGAAAATGCCTGCACAGATCCCTGTGAGCCCCATGGCTAAATCCCTCCATTGTGAAAATTTTGAATTCATAGCAGGACCTCCACCTTCCTCCAGGCAAGCTTAGTGTTCTTAAAGCCTTTATGGAGAGAGTTTGACAAAACTTTTTAAGAAAGCCGCATACTCCTACTGCACTGCAGTATTCTTGTTTACATATTAATTGACTCTTCAAAGAAATGTTGTAGATTTATGAAGCATGACTTCCCACCACAAAAATCATACTGGCCCTTCTCCAATATATCATACTTATTTCTGAATCTATAGATTCTGTTCTTTAATATATTTTCTACCAATTTGCCCATGATGGAAAACAAATTTCCTAGGTTCTTGTTGACAACTACTTAAAAAAAATGTTGCGCCACAGTTAACATCTCTGGCACTGAGACCAGCATATGGTTTAAGTTATGAAATGGAATTGGCTGTTCAGTAGTTTCATACATGAATTCCTTTAGGAGTCCCAAGTGAATGTTATTTAGTCCTGGAACCTGATTTGTTACAACTTTTTTTTTATAATTGGTTCTGAAATCTTTTCTTCTAACATTTCAGTTTGAGACAGATCGTCATATTCTTCCCCCATATAAAGCACTTTGGTGCCTGAGCCTCCCTCAGATCCTCCACCATGAAGAGTAGTGGAAAAATTCATTAAACGTTTTCAGCCTTATCTTCCATGAGCACTCCTTTTACATCTTGATCATATATCTGCCTGACTAACTAGCTGGCAGGCTTCCTCCTTCTGAGGTGTTTAAAAAGGGGTTTTTATGAAATATTTTTATGCCTTCAGCAAATTGATCCTAAAAATATTTTGGGCTTCCTTGTGGTTTTCTTCAAACTTGCCAGTTTTTATGAGCTTCATCTCTTTTCCTCACTTGGATGAAACTTCTTTTTTTGTTGTTTTTACTTTTAAAATCTTTCTTCACCCTGCTGTTTACTACAACGTACTTGTGATTTTGTTCCTTTTAAAGTTTCTTTGATAGTTGTTACTGGCTTGCTAAGAGCCTCTCACATGACATCTTAAAACAATTTCCACACCATACAAAGATTCTCACCCTTTTGCCTGCTACATTTACATTCCTCTTCCCTAGCTTTCTCTTTTTTAGATAGTTCCCTTTTTGAAGTCAAACACCATTCGTGTTAATTCTTTCAACCCTTTTGCTCCTATGGGCATAGTCACTGTGCATGTAATATGCCAATAATGGCTTTTTCTGGTGTGGGCTCTCCAAGTTGTTACACTATGCAATCATAAGTGGGCAATGTCTGTGCCGTAAATGGAAATTCAGGAGCAGAAGGCTTTCCCCGGGGTATTTAGTCCAATGAGGAGAGAGTTTTCATCAAATCATAGAATCATAGAATGGTTTAGGTTGGAAGGGACCTTGAAGATTATCGAGTTCCAAATGCCAAACATTTATTCCTTATGACTCCTTACTAAGAAAGAATCCTTGTTTTTAATTTCCCTAGCTGTGGCTGTGAGCAAAGAATGATGCCTCCTAGTTATTCCCTGAGAGCTCCGTGCTTTCAGACCTTGTGTTTATCAAGAACGTTCCAAAGCTTTGGATGCTCCAGCTCCCGGCCCATCTCAGGATACTTTGAAACTGGCCAGTTTGCTCTCAGTTCTGGTGCTGGGCCTCATGTCATGGACAAGGGTGTCTGCTGCCTGTGAAAGGACTGGGAGATTACTGGTAGTCTGAGTGTTTGAATCACCTTAGCATGTCATCATGGAGGTTAGGCAGTTCTGCCTTCAGGGGTTGTCATGCATATAGTCCTTTCTTAATGAGAATTTATGAGTCCTCTGAGGGACAGAGGGGAGAGAGTGTCCCTTCAAATACCATGGCAATCAGATACCCCATGCAGTGAGAAGCTCAGGTGCCTTGCCAGTGTTGTGGACTTGGTGAAGAGAAACACCATTTGTTTGGATACAAAGAGAGAGAGATATAACATTGCAGAGGTTTGGAAAGAGTATGTGCGTTTTCACAAGCATTGACTTTCCTTGAGTTTTATTTTAAAAGTTCTCTAGAACTTTTTAGATTAATCAATGACTTGGTTCTAGTTTGGTTTTGCTTTCCTTCTTATATATTTCAGCTATTCTGAAGAGTTCCAAATATTAACCTTTTTGCCTTTGCTGTTTTCTCAACCATGCTTTTAAGTGTACCTTTTCTCTGGCTCTGAGCATGGTACTGGAAGTGTTTCAGAGTACACTTTAGTTGTAAGTCTAAAAGGTTATATGTTCTCACTTTGACATTGGTACTGTCATGGTCCGCAGCTACCATATACTCTTTGAGGTTGTATAAGAAACTGTCTAAAAGCCTTCAGGGGTCCAACACTGTTACCTGTGGCGTACAAGTCACTGGCCAGTTTTCCATGGCATCAGAAACTGCATTATCTGTGTACTTGACAATTGAATCTTTGTGTATCATCTTCTTCGCAATGTAAGCTAGATTCCTTGTCCTCTGACTGATATTCTTGGTGCAAAAGAATATGTGGACATCCTACAGTTCAGGGAACCCATTTACTGGCGAAGTTCACTCCTCTTCAGATGGACAGTGCCCTACCATAGGACTATTTAGTAGCACCGGTGCTGTTAGCCTGCAGCCAAGATTGCACTGTGATGTCGCTGTGAGTATTGGTAGTACTCTTTCATCTCCCCAAGTTCCTTCAATTTGTCACATTTACCAGGGCCAGAAGCTCGATTGCCGTGAGCGCACCCCACCTGCTCAGAGGGCAGATAATTGTACAGATGATACCTGTGCATTAAGTGAATCAAGTAGTTTCCACTATCCTTCTGGTCTCATTAGATAGTTTGCTCCAAGCTTCTACAAAGGAGAAAGTTAATTAAGAGTAATTAATCTACTGTTGCAGTGCCCAACACTCAAATGGAAAACAAACAGCTACCCATTTCTCATTCTCTCAGACCAGCTTTATACTGGATCCAGTTAAACTTTGTTAAATCTGTGGATTTAATTCACACTAGGAGTTTAAACTGCCATCCTCAAGGATTTACTAAATTTTAGTCAGCAGGGGCTTAAACTGAACAAGTTCTAAGACAGTAAGTCTGTTTTATCTAAATACACTCTACCATGCTGGCAATGTTTTAAATTTAGCTGAACTTAAAACCTAATTGAACTATGCGATCACCACCCCACCTAAAATTTAAATGTAATGCCCCCTTAAGACAAGCTGATCTCTAGAACCCAAATTTACTCAATGTATTTTACTGCAGTGTTTGAAACTAGTCTGCTCAGAAAAGCAGATTTTATTCTAAGCAGTCTGTTGTTGTTGCACTATATATACTATATACTATGTATCTGAATCTGGAAATATTCAAACTTGAAAAAAATAGTGCATCCAAGTTCTGATGTGTACATAGATGCCTATTTAGTTAGCATGTGCTTGGCTAAGAGGATCATCAGTCATCTTGAGACTGTCCTCCAGATCTGTAAAGACAAAATGAGATCTGCAAGCCTCAATTTACCTGGGGAACTAGAGTGATCATGGCCACCTTGCTAGATTTAAACACCATTGCTGTTTAAATCAGGCCTCTGTCAGCATCTGATAGTCTCCTTAAATCTATGTGTGGATATAAAACCATGGACACATCTTACGTCCTCAAGAGGAAGATGAATCTTCTGAAAATGTGCTTCTTGCAATTATGTTTTATGATCCTATTACCTTATGAGTGGTACACTACATAAGCTCAGCACCTTTGGAAACAGCATAATATATACTATCGACAGATGACGTGAAACAACAGATTTGTCAGCACAGGTCTGTAAGGAGTATAGGATAAAAAGTAGAAGATGGATCTGTCAGTAGGGTAAATGGTTGATTCTCCAAAACAGGAATCCCAATTTAAGGTCTGCTGTATAATGCTTGACTGGTACTGCATGATCATCTGAGACATAAGTATCTAGGATTGATTTTGATCTCAGTACTATTTTCATGCACATGTAATTTGTGAGTTTCATGGATTTTCAGACTCATGGAAGTCAAGCCACTTGATTCCCCTCAGTTTAATTTTTGATGTACTCCAAATGTCTTTGCCATGACTGCAAGTCTTGTGTATCTGAGACTGACAGTTTCGCAGTAGGATGTGGGGTGAGCCAGCCTGGGGAACTGGACTGTCCCGTCCATGAATCGCAGTTCACAGTACCAGTCTGAGTGTGAGCTGGTCTGCAGCTATCGCCAATGTCACTGCTATTGCTGACATCCCTTTGCCTTGTACACTTTTCCTTCTCAAAGATATGCAGTTCCTGTTCAAAAAGGTTATGTCCTTCAGGTTATGTGTCAATGAAATGGATCAATTTTATTTCTGGATGATGTATATATCTTCACTTCCAGCTTTAAGAAGTCCACTTATCTGTTGGTGGAAATTGCTTACCACCACGATGTTATGCATATGTGCACAAAAGTGTTGTTCTTGTAGCAGTGTGGAAGGGCTTTGCTCAGAAACCACGATCCCATTGCTGTATGATGTGATAACATAGCGGCAGATTTCAGCAAGGGAAACCCTGGTGGACTTAGGAAAAGAGTCTTTGCAGTGAGAGTGGTCAAGCACTGGAATAGGTGCCTGCATTTGGTGATGCACTCAGTTACACTGTGAAATAAGAACAGTGGTCTAACCCCAAAACTATATCTTTGGTACCAAATTACATGGCGTAGACATAGAACAATGCTAAAGTACTTTGACATGGCCTGTTGCAAAGCCTCCCTGGGTGTCTTTCTCCATACTTCTTTGGGGCACATCCTTTGAGTAACACCCAAATATTAGCATCAGGTGTGATGGATCCAACTCCATACCAGCAAAAGCTGGCATTTTGTTGTGGCAGGGACGGAAGGTTGTTAAAGATATAAGATGAAAATCTCTCTTCCTGCTCTCAGTTTGTTATCTTAACTTTATGGACTACTACATGCGTAATTGGCTGCATATCCTTGGCGAATGTGAAATTTAATGTTCGATGTATTTTGCAGTATTATGCTAAGCCACAAGGTGGCACTGGAAGATTGTAATAATCCAGTGTAATTAACGCCTTCCCCCCCCCTCCCCGCCCTTATAACTCTGACAGAGAAAGCATGAATTTTTACATTAAATGCTGTAAACCATGGGAACTGGTTATTTCTTTTTCCTCCGCTTTTTGGCTTCACTTCCCAACAATTTTTAGTAAAGTTTTCTCAGGAGTAAAATGGAAATGCGTCCGTGTGCAGTATAGCTATTGCAATGGCACAACAAAGTAACTTGACGAGTCTACATGCCTTTGTTTTTAAACATGTATTCATTAATACTGATGATCCTGACAGCTGTCTCTCTTTTTGTAGCCAAGTATTCGCACCTCAGCAGCAACTGCATGCAAAAGTAGGAATTTCATTTCCTCTGTAATTTCTTTGATATGTTGCCTGAAGCTTTCTCTTCCCTTGTAGAGTAAAGATGAAAACCTATTTCAGGTTTTCATCAAAGGTGAAAGTTCTCCCAAGATTTGTCCGTTTCTAACAAAGATCTCACAATATTCTGGTCCAAAATGTTTCACTTTGTTTTAATACCGAATGTAGGCTTGGGTAAGCAAAAACAGTTAACTATTGTATTGCTAGTACACGTGAAATTTGACACATTTTCACATGGTTTTACGGAGTACATAGCTCCTTCCTGTATTCCTACATTTCTTTTTTACCTGTAAATACTGACAATATGGGACCTGGTTCGTTGTTGAATAAGGTGACAAGATGCCATCCGCTTGAGTGGGCTGATATCTCACTGAAGGTTGTCCTTTACACCTATGAATGTCTGAAACACACAAAACAATAATGAAGAAGTCTGAGGGAATTCTGGTTTGACTTTTGCATACAACGAAAAAGCCCTAGTTACTGTAGTTGCAATGTAAAATACTGATCCTGAACTGCAAACAGCCTTGAATGGTTTTAAAGATAATCCTTGCTGGCCTTAGCACCTGGCCACATGAAATCATTTGCTGGATGAGGGGCTTAGACAAAACCTGTCTTTAAAAATTCTTGTCATTGCAAGAGGTATCCAAACAAGGCTTCTCTCAAGGGCTCAACTCTACCTCGTTTGAAGGAAGTCTCAAAACTGTCATTTATCTGAAGAGGAACAGACTGGCTACCCAAATTTAAGGGTCTAAAACACGAAAGGCAGATTCTGAGTTGTTTCCTGATAGCTCATTTTGCCTTGTCAGGAAAACATTACAAAGTTATGTCTTTATGAAAGGTAAAATATCCCCCTTACTCAGGTTCTGCTACTCACTGAGCTCCTAGCAAAATCAGTGGGGTAGGTAGTTTACAAGCTCACCGTGAAGTAAGAACAATCTGAAAGGGTGCAGAGCTCCACATATCACACTGAAGACTTGCCCAGGAGCCCATTTCGTCTTAGCTACAGCCAGAAGCAACACTATTTGGCATAAAGAGTTCAGTGTCTGAGCTCAACTCTCAGGCTGTTCTAGCTGACATCATTTATCCCTTTATCAGCTGGTTCCTTAAAAGAGAAAAGCTTCCTTTTGGACACCAGCAGTTCTAGTCGTTCACCACCTGTGCTTCCCTTCCTGATGTCAGCAGAGCTCTGAGGCTCTTTATTGCAGTGTGGAAAAGCTGTAGCACTGGCCCAGGTCCCCGTGAACGGGTGAGCGTGTAGCGGAAGATCCAGCACCACTGCCTGTTGGCCTTGCTCTAATGTGCTTGGCAGAGGGAAAGACACTAGGAGGTCACCCTTCAGTGACAGTAATGCGGTCAGGGAGTTTATTGCTGCTTACAATATGGAGCAGGTGACTATGGTGCTTCAGAAGGTGTGGCTACACGGTGTCATTTTGGCACATGTGATGTAGAGCCAGGATGTCCTACCCTGCCAGGCTTTCAGGGAGCAGTTTTGCCATTCTTCTTCATTCTCTGTGGAGTGGCCTTCTGCCCTGAATGCGCAGGCTTTGTCCAGCTTTCTGGCCCAAGCCTGGAAGAGCAATGTGCTCCCAGGAGCCCAAGAGCAGCTGTTTCAACAGTGCCCTGGGTTGCGAGCATCCCTCTTTCCTCTGGCCCTGCAGGCAGTCCAAGAAGCCTTTGGGGACTTCCCTGCTTTCTTCCTTGCCATCAGACAGCAAATGAAGACAGCTGGCCTTGCAGACACTCTCCCACATCAATTCCTACTGCAAGACAATTTAACTCTCATATTTTACCTGTGTGGTGTAAAGCCTTCCCACCTGACATTATATACGTTGTGTTATTTTGCAATTAAAACCCATACACATACACACAGAGATTTTAATAAAACTTTTGTTATCAAGTTTTATTATTTCAACAAGTGTTGCTGTCAGCTAATAATCCCTAGAGTGGACATCATGAAGTATTCCAATAATTGGATTTTAATTAAGAAATTCACTTAGTCCTACACTATTTTTGAAATCTAATTATGTCTTCAGGAAACTCAAACAAGTTGTGGTATTTTGTGGACAACGTACAGACTGAGTACAGACTCCTTCCATTACTTTTTTTTTTTTCTTTTCTTATGGGTATTATTAAAACTCTTCTATTTCCTGTATTGCCACTGTAGAAAATTGTCAAGATCTAATGGATGAAATAAGTGTGGAATGCAAATACAAATCTCTATTATACACATTATGTTAGAAAAGAAGCTCTCTATGCAAAGAAGGTTAGAAAGCTTTTTTACTGATTATATTCATGATCTTCAGATTCTTTTCCCCCATTGGATTTAATGGCATTATTCATGAGAAAATCCTGTAGATAAACTTGGCTGTAAATTTTATTCATATAGACAATAATTTATGTCTTACCTCATCTCAAGTATTTTGGGAAAAATCCCGAGTATATATGTGCACACTCAGTGTCACCTGGAATAAGTCTAGTGAAGCCTGTAGGCTTGCTTATATTTATATCACAGAAGCACTGAGTGATCCAGACACTGCTGTTTATACGTTACGTTTTAGTCGTCTTTGATGCTGAACGTCACATCTCACTCCAACATTGTGTGAGTTCTCATGACTTAGCAACAGGAGAAATAATAAAGAACATCATGAATTCAAGGCATTTCTCTCAAAGGGGTTGGAGTATTCCTGTATTTTTCCATATGGAATACAGCGTAACACCACTTCATGGTATGTCTTTGACTGTAAGTAGGCAGAAATCAATGTAATAAAAATAAAAGTCTCGCAGAGATATTTTTATATTTAGAAATATGAATGGTACATCCAGTCATATTCTGACCTTGAAAGAATGGAAATAAAATGTGACAGGGGACTCTCTGTAGTATTTATACTAACCGTAGAAATACTCTGTTTAAACATGAAGATTTCCTTGAAACAAAAGAAATCTATTTAAAATGTAAAGAGGGGAAGGGATAAGAAGAGAAGGTCTGATGAATTAATGGTTGGCAATGTGAAGAACATTTCAGTAAGATTATTTACATCAGTGATATGAGGCATCTGGCCTGTACACTGTATAGTACAAATATAGAAAAGCTGTGGAGGCCATAATCTGTCATTGTAGTGCATATGCAACTCCAGTTGAATTCAATAGTACTTCAACATGCATATAGATGAGATTGTATTTGCTTATAGCACAGGCTGATTTTTTATTTCAAGGCAGCCATTGTTAACATTTTAATATATGCTTTACAGAGATGGAGCAAAACTTTGATCGACTTTAACAGAGACAAAATTCCCAACTGAGGCATTGGCTGTAACCCTGAAACACAGAGAAAGAATCTGGTTAAAAGCAAACCAAAAAATGGTGGTTAAGCTGCATCATTTTTTCATCTTCTTAGCTTTGTTTCAGCACTTATTAGTCTGGCCCACCTTTGTCTTCTTTACTTTCTTTTTTTTCAAGCAGCATTTCCAAAATAAGAAACATGGCCTATATGAATGGTATTGCATTGGTTTCAGTTCTATTTACTATTTTTATTTCATACATAACTGTCCGTGTTTAGGCAGGTTAGCTACATTGTACAGTAAGTCTAGCACAGTCATTTGATATTTATCATTACAGGACTGTATTTTCTTCTAGTGCCTCAAGCAATTAAACCATGTGCCCATCTTCTCTTGGAACCTGTAGCAATTATTAATCACTTGCCATTGTCTTTGGATTTTCTGCTTGTGACTCTTTCAGTTCTGCAAGCCAGGAAGCTATCTTTGCAGTAACAGGGAAGATGTCTAAAGGTTAGAATGTATTTCAAAGCCTTAAAAATAGCCCAATTACATTTTAAAGTCTAATTGGACTTTTTAAAAGTCCATTAGTAATCCTGGAATTTGTGATTCTTTAAAACTGCGCTAGCTGACACTGCCTTGCTGGGGACCTTATTGCTAAGATTACAAACAGCATCCAAATGGTTGAAATTAAAATTCACTTTAAAAAAATCTGATATTCCCCTTAAGCTGCTGTACCAGTACTACAGAATCAGAAAAAAGTCAAAAGACCGTCCAAAAATCCTAAATGTCAGATTTTCATAAGCATTGCATTCCCTTTGAAAAAGTATCACATGTTCACAGCTGGAATACTTTGGAGCCTGCTTTTCTTCTCTTTTTTTTTTTTTAAACAACAAAAAAAAAGATGAATCCAGGCTCCCATATGCTCCTTGCTCCTTTCTTCTGGAGTGTCAATGGAGGGAAGGAGCAGTCCAAACAGCATTTCTGAAGAAAAGCTCAGCTCCACTGTAGTTGGAGACTTTGTCCCAGTGGCCTTTGGCTAAGGAGGTCAGCTGAAGAGCGAAGAAACCCTCAGTGAAGCCAGTGGGACTTTGGATCAGTCCTAACCTCGCAGAAAACAGGTTTGTCCATCTTTAAGAACTTTACCTCAAGAGCCTGCTAACAACTCAAGTAGATGCCATACTGACCACACTGTTCATAGAAGACCTTGCTGAATTTACAAGGGGAGGAAATATTAGTGGGCTGAAGTAAAGAGGAACCATGCTTGTGATCCCAGCAGAACCAGGAGTTCCTCCACAGTGCTTCCCTAAATGAGATATAAGGATCTGGATGAGAAAGACTGGGAGGACCTTCTTCTATTTGACCAGCTGAAGGAATAATTCTTCCAGGACTACTTCCTTGCCACCTCCAATATGAAGACGTTAGTGATCAGGCCTTGGAGAAGCTGAATCAAGTTACACAGTCCATAAAGTTGAATTGTTCCTTCTTGAAGTGTGGATCGTTCCTTCTTGAAGAAATGATGCCTTCCTCAGGAACATGACCCACTGAAATCTGGCAGGCTTTGCATTTGCTTTTTCTGCTCCATATTAACCTGGCAATCTCATACCTAAGGTAAGAGTAACCGTGCTGGGTCTAAATATGTAACAGTAGCTTATTGCCAAACTCAGCAGTATGCTCCACGCAGCTTATGGCGTTTGTTCTATGCGAAGAGAGCAACATATCTCTCTCTCGTGTCTGCACATGATTACTAAGTGTGGACAAAGCCCCTCACTTGCAGGGAAGTAAGTCTGGAATAGATAGGAAGGAGGAAGCTGAAAGGGAAAAGTCAGCTGTAATTTTTTATTTGTTACCCATTTGAAACAAGAAGTCCCTGAGCAGCTTGAGGCTGCACTGTAATGCAGAGGCTGTCTGGAGGGGCAGGATGACAGTATGATTCCTTGCAGGCTGCACACTTCTGTTCAAAGCTGTGACGTGAGCATTCCACATGTCTAGCAGAGTGATGGTGCTGGAGACATATGGAGGTGTCCATCTTCCAGGTGTTTGGAGCAGAAATGGCCATGAGGGAGGCTCTGGTGCAGCTCTTTCAAAGAGTACTCATTACCTTCCCTCTCCTTTCCCCGTTCCCCTTTTATTACAGTGTTCCAAACTCAAACCCCCACGTTAAAACAGTATTTTGCAGCTTGGTACTGAAGCCTCAGATTGCAGATATTAATTACCAGGACGTGCTCTGAGGGAAGCCAGGATTTGGCAGGACAACTGAAGTCCTCTTTTTCTCTCTCATTTCCCTCTCTGTACAGCATGCTGGCTTGCTTCTTGGTTGCCCTTTGGGAGGTGATAAATCTGAGTTTTGCTATCGAGGCTGGGCATCTGGTAAGGCTACCCTGTCCTGTTGGTGTCCTCCCCTTCACCCTGTCCCAATGTCACACTGGTAATGATACGGTTTGGGGGATGGAAGAGGGCAGGAAAAAAAAACAACCCATAGGACTCCTTGTAAAGAAGGAGGAAAACAAGGTCGATGAGACCTTTCCCTTTGCATGACAGCTGGCGGGATTAGCCCCAGCACCAGGCAGGGATGAGCTTTCCAGCTTCACTCCGAGGGGCTGTCCAGCTACAGGTTCCTGCTTGCGGGAGAGAAGCAGCCCTTTAATCCCAGAGTTTGGCTCCCGCAGCCGTCACCCAGTTCTGCTCCAAGATCCCGCCACTCAGTGCCTGGTTTGCGGGCGCCCGCTGCCTTCTCGGGCTAAGCAGCGCTGTCGTTGCGCGGGACACCCCTGAGGGAGGTGGAAAAACTAAAATGAAAGGAAAGAAAGAGGAAAGAGATGCCCTCCCGGGCTCCTTCCAGGCGCCGGGCAGACAGCCGGCTCCCGCGGGCTGGCCGAGAGGGAAAGGGGCGGCAGCGCGGGCAGAGCCGGCACCCCGGCAGGGGCAGGC
>NW_009646966.1:1855531-1855904 GCF_000708025.1 Charadrius vociferus | reverse complement strand
CGGACCGTGCGATCACTTTGCTCTTACGCTGGATTAACTCGATTTTAATCGTTTTTTGTTTCCCCCACCCCCATCCACACACCCCACCTTCTCCTCTCCCGCCCCCCCCTCCCTACACACCTCTCTTCCCCCCTTGTCTCAAGCCTAACATTGTCTTGTGGTCATGGGGTCTATAATTTCATTTTTGTCTAGGCTGGTGAGAGCTCTGCTTGTTCTGTAAAGTGGATGTCAGGTGGATCTATGTTCTGGAAGGAACAAAGAGGCAGCGAAGGCAGCGCGGGGGAAGTTTGAGCGGCGAGGATGCAGGCTGTGTACTGGTACGCGGTCCTTCTGCTGCAGCCCACCCTCTACCTGGTGAGTGCCCCGGCCCCCC
>NW_009646966.1:1854677-1855104 GCF_000708025.1 Charadrius vociferus | reverse complement strand
GGGGACGCCCGCCCAGGCTGTGGGCTGGAGGCAACTTCTTGCCCTCTGCTCCCTCCTGAGGGTGGGCGCCCCTCCGGAAGGGGACCCCGCCGGTGTGCCACTACGGGTGGCGCGGCACAGGCGTGCGGGCACTCGGTGACAAGCGCAGCTAGTATTTTCCGCGTGAAGTGTCATTGACTTTGGTAGCAAATCTCCTTTAAGATTAGCGGGGGAACACGAGTAAACAGCGGCGTTATCTCCTTTAACACACACTTTATTCCCTCTACGATCGCAAGCAACAAAAAGCAGCCAGGCTGCTCCCTTGCAGCCCGCACCCAGCCAGCGATGCATTAAGCACGCAAACGCTTTGACGGGAGCTCGTCCCGGCGGCGGCAGGGGAGGCAAAACCCCCTTTTCCAGGGGCGCTGCCGAGAGAAGCACCCCGGCG
>NW_009646966.1:1853737-1854171 GCF_000708025.1 Charadrius vociferus | reverse complement strand
GGGGGGAGGGAGGGGGGGATCGGGGTGAAAAGTGCGTGGCAAACAATCTATCAAAAAGCCGGAGCGAGATCGATACGTCGTGTTAAATTTTAAATGTGTTTGCTGGCAGTTAAACTGCTCTCGACTCATTACAACAACAGTGCTGGATTTATTCTAATGCGCTGCAGTCTGAACAACAAGCGCATTAATTCTCCTTTAATTGTAAACTGGGAGCATTTGAAAACCATTCAGTGTGCAAATTATGCTGATTCAATTACCGTTTAGTTACAGACTTCATTACCTGAATGCTCTTTTCTTTTTTTTTTTTTTTTTTTTTTTTTCTTTTCCGAGGGCTTGGCGTTGCAGAGTAAAGGAGGTGGTTTTCCAGTTTCCCTCGAAACAATGCGAAATATGATACAAAAAAATAAAAACGGGAATAATAGACAGGCCAGGGG
>NW_009646966.1:1850967-1853724 GCF_000708025.1 Charadrius vociferus | reverse complement strand
GGGGGGTGGAGATGCGCTCTCCCGCTGGTCTGTGTCTTCTGCCAAAACACTCGGGGGGGATCCAAAGGATTTCCGTCTCTAACCCGATTCTTCTTTCTGACTCAATACGTCCACGTTTATGCCAATCTCTCCCTATTCTCTGTATTTAGGGAGTGACTCCGAAAGTTTGCATTAGGCCATCGCGTGATAATAAACTGTTTACTAGCATCGAAGCATGAAGTTTTGATTACAGCTTTAATGCGGTGCCACAAACCAGCCAGGTGCAGCACTTTGTTGCGCCCATCCGTGTGTGCGCGTCGCTCTGTGTGGGCTAGCGTAGTTGCAATTAGGAATTAAATTTTCAGGTCCCAGCCTGTTAGGAAGGGTAAATGAAACGGCAGCACAACCAGCTGCCTATGGAGTTGCTTAAAAAACCCTTGTTCAGAGGGATTAATAAGACAGGGGAGAGGGAAAATAGCCCATTTCCCCTCCGCCTGAAACAGGAGATATTCAGTGGTAGTGAACAGCCGCAGCGAGGTTGGGATGCCTCGAAGTTACTCATTTACAGACACTTGCTGGCTTGTGATTTCTCTTCACCCAGCAAACCACTGCTCTTTTTATTCCCCCACCGTTAAACTTCTTCCTAATGAAATTTGGGGTGAAAAAAAAAAAAAGTGCTTCTGCTTGTCTCCCCCTTTTTCATAGAGCCGTATGCTGTCCAGCCTTATTGCCTGAAATTTATAGAGGTCACGGCCGACCAGAACAAGTAGGAATTTTGCTGGGGTAGAGATGGTTCCTCGTATTATGTTTATTGATAAGCACATTAGTTAGCCTCTGCGAGACATGCATTTTCTCCTTGTTTCGAGCTGTGCAGTGTATTGAAAATGTTATATTTCATTTGCAGTGGAAGTGCATTTCCTTTGGCCTAAACGGATAACTTAGTACTTATTTGGTAGAATTAGGACTTAACCTTTAAAGCCTTGCAGTTATTTTGTTTCTTCAGATTTAGAGAGCTGCAAAAGTGTTCAAACAGCTACATTCGGTCTTATTTACCACAAGGCTCCACTTCACTGCTGTTCTTTCAAAAGCGTCTTAGTCCTACTCTAATGGATAATGTTTTCTTAACTAACAGTGTTGTGCCGAGCTCAAAATCGTCGTTAAGGAAGCATGGAAATATTAAGAAAGAAAAAAACACCCGGAGATCGTAGGCTCTATTAGGTTTGAGCTCTGGCTGTTCATAAGGACACTGGGGTTTTACACCACTCCCTTAATGGAAACCTTCTTGTTTAATTCCTGCCTAGTTGCTGGTGAATTTCCAGTTCGACAAGACAGAACAATAAAACGCCAGGCTCTTTCTTTTCATTTCTTTCTTTTTTTCTTTCCTGGGTGGAAGCAACATGCTGTAGAAGCGACTAACAAAACACTCGGGCTGCTGGCAAAGACGGCAAGGATCCTAACTAGTTATTTCTCAGTGGGACAGGTCAAGCATGGCCCGAAAGGAGGAGGCAGATCGTTTACCGTACCGGCTGCTAAGGACTCCTTTCCTGCGGGCGGGGACCGGCTGACGGCTGGCCGGCGGCTCCCGGCGGCGGAGGCGGCGGGCGCTCACCCCGTCCCGCCGCTCCCCGGCCGCCCTCCAGACCCTGCGCACCCCTCCGGCAAACCCAGGGCGCCGAACGGCAAAATGCCTTGCGGGTTGCAGGATTTTACCCCCCAGCTTGTTCACAGGCTCTGCCTCCTCATGGTCTAGGGGGAACTTCCCGCCCGGTACAAGCAAGGAATGATGACACGCACCGGTTTTGCTGGGATCGCTCCGGCTTGAAGAGACTTCAGTTCACTACTTAGCTACTCCTTACGCGGCGTAGCGGGTATGGAACTAAAACCAGTCGGAGTTTTGCCTTGCCTGCTGCTAGAGTAAGGATCCCCCGCCCCCGCCCCCGCGCCTCCCCCCTCCCGCTCGTTGTCTTTTCCCAGCAAAGTGTTTCTTTCGCCGGTGCGTTTGTGAATTAGGATATACACCAGAGCTGACTGGCAGACCGTTTTAACTCCGTGCGAAATTTAAGCAGCGCAAGAGCAAATGGTGGGATGATTTTTCACCCCCCGAGGAGGGCTGCGAGCAGTTTGTTTCGCGGGGGGAGCTTCTCTGCGCGGCGCTTTGTCAGAGAAGTACAACAGCGGGGCTGCCGAGGCACCTTGTTTTACAGGGCGATGGCTTTGACAGAGGGGCTTGGAAGGAGCCTGCTCACCTCCTCCCTGTGCCGGGCTAGGATTTTAGGGTCTGTTCCACACCGGCACTGTATTTTGGAGGCCTTCTGACAGCCGAGCGGAGCTTTCATGCAAAAATGTTGTGAATAACAGACGTTTAAAATTGTCCTCAGCGGTGGCACACTTGGTACGGTATTTGCTGAGGGGGTAAACAGGGGGTTAGTGGCTCCAGAGTTTGTGTACATTTAATTTCGCTCTGATTGTCGCACTGTTTGCGGTCATTTCACCCTGGTTAATGAAAGCTATGGAGAACATGAAGAGATATCACGTGCCGGCGAAGATAAGTTGATTTTTTTTTCTTCTTTCTTCTTTTAAAAATAGTTGCTGATTGTGTCCTACTTTGTCGTGGGATGAAAAAAAAAACACACCCTCTATATAAGGCATTGCCCTATCATAAACACCACCCACAGTATGTTCTCAGAGGCATTTGGTGCTGAAAGCATTCGGATATTGCTTTCCCCCCCCCAAATAAGCGATTTCTTGCAATTTTCAATTTGACGTCGAAGGCGGGGG
>NW_009646966.1:1849662-1850938 GCF_000708025.1 Charadrius vociferus | reverse complement strand
GGGGGTGGGGGGCAAGGGGAGGAGAGCGCTTGGCACGGAGGGAGAGAAGTAGCTTTTTGTGCGAGAGTTTACGTAGCCTTGAGACGATGCCGCTCCCTCTTTCTAAAGGAGTTTGAAAGGCGCTTTTGCGGTGGTGTAGAGGGAATAATTACCCTTTCGGAAGGTAAGGCACGGGAATAGTAACCGGACTTGGATCTCGTGTAGACGAAACAAACTTATATCTGCGCTCTAGGTTTTTGTTTGTTTGTTTGTTTGTTTTTTGTGTTGGTTTTTTTTTTTTTTTTTGGTTAAGAGGAGGATGGTGCAATCTTTTCGGGTCTTCCTTCCTTCCTAACCACCAGGGACCTGTGCTAGGAGTTTAAGAAGGGGTTTCCCCGCACCGAAATTTCTTTTTCCTGGTGCTTAGTACACTATTTTAATCTCTCAAATAGCTGGAGAAAGCAGCCTGGAACAGATTTCACCTTTTAGGGAGGCACCTGAATATAATCCAATATCCCCACCTCTCTTTGACTAGCCAAATCTTCCAAGTCGGTATCTAGAGGTATCCATTTTAAGATCTTTAATATTTGTCTGCATCTCTAAACCGCCATTTTAATTAACAAAAAGCCAATTTCCCAGTCGTCTTGGAAAGTGCGATGAAGCAGGTTAAGAAACCAATTGCTCGGAATAGCCAGCATTGGGAGAAAATGAATGTGTGAGCCATCCTTCCCTCCCTAGGATTGGCTTCTGTTCTCCCGATTGGGCTTGGGTGAAGTTATGCTGTGATTTATCAGATAGTTAACACCCAACTCGCTCTTCTTGTAAGTCAGCATTAAACCACCTCCTGGGTGCTTTGTAAATACAGCCTTAGCATTTTTTTTCATGCAGCAGATTGACATGTTGACGATTCTGCTTTAAGGAATGTGACAATAAAGTGGAAAACCAAAGGCTGGCAAGCACTTCATCAAGGATAAAAAGGTTCTGCTGTAAGGATGTCACTCAATTTATTGTGAAAGTCGAATGAATTACGTTTAATGAAAGTGCTCCCCAGATGAATATTACCAGCAATTTCCTGAGTTGGCTCTGTCAGATTGATATGAGGAAATGCCAACCCATATCAAAAAAGATCTCCAATCTCAATTACTATGCAAGCTTTCGAAGAGCTCCTTTTTATTGATATGATATATATTGGCGGGTTCTCACTGCTGTGGAAACTGCTCTCTGTTCAACAGGACAGCATATTTCCTAGTTTATTGTTTAACCCTACGTTTTTCTGGCTGTTGTTTAAACTTCTGCG
>NW_009646966.1:1846435-1849613 GCF_000708025.1 Charadrius vociferus | reverse complement strand
TAGAGAGATCAAAGTTGTGTGTCTGGTGGAGAGCAGGGGCGATGCTTATTGCAAGAAGTTTGTTCAGCCCGGATGGACAAAGCCGGAGGTCAAGAGAAATAACTCGGCTGAGACAATAGCATTGGATCCCCTCATTTTCAGCGTATTTCTAGGCAGCAATCCAGAGCACGGTAAAATTTGTTACGAGTAGCAATCCCAGTATTCCCGCCCTTTCTTCCTCATTCCTCTAGGGCTTCTTTGGGCAAATTAGAAATTCACTAAACCCGCGGGGAGAGAGAAAAGCTCTTATGTCTCCTCATCTACATAAGAATTGACTTTGTGAGAGGCTTTTCTGTTCTTTTTTAACTACTATGATACCGGTCGCTCTTTAGGAATACAGCTTCTTTTCCCAGAATCCATCTTGCTGGGCTTGTTTGTGATTAAAGGAGCGATTCCTTCAGCTTTCTTCTACCACTTCCCCCTTCCATTTCAATTTTTAAATCGAAGAAGAGAGAGAAAGAGACGGTATTGAAGGATAACGGGGAGGTGTTTGGTACTCTGCAGCAGGATGGGGACGTAGGCACCTTCACACGTGGAGCTGCGCTCCTTGCATGCAACATTAAAGAGGAAACATGAAGAGCTTGTCCTTATCACATGTCGGGTTAGTTTGGGTTCCCATTTTCCCGTTTGTTGCTCGATCCAAGTCTAAAACTTTCTTCAGTGCACTATTAGTCCACGTGATAATTTGTTTTTTTTTAAAGTGTGTTTTTCCCCCATCGGTTGGAGATGCTGAATGTTTGGAGCCGCAGAAGGCGAGTGCAAACGCTGCGGGGAGAGCGGACAAGGGCTTGCAGACAGACTGGGGCACGGTTGACTTTGAGGTACCCTTGCCTCGCCGCTGCCTCCCCGCTCCCACCCGCCCCGGCCCGGGGCTGCCGCTCCCCCTTCGGCCTCCCCCGCCAGTGCTCTGCAGCACCCTGGAGAGCTCCCGGGACGGGTGGGCAGCGGCGCCAGCACCGCGGACAGCGCCCGCCCCCCCGGCGCCCCGATCCCCGCCCCGCCGTGGGCACCGTTCGCTGTGCGGTGCCGGGGACCACACCGGCCCTTGGAAACTCCTCTTTCACAGACGCCCTGTCTCGGGCTAGTCAATGTTTCGGGCCGCTGCTGCTCAGACCTCACCCGAAACTCGCTGTGGACTTGGGGTTTCGCTGGCTGTGTTAGTTTTCCTGAAGGACGAAGCAGGTGGGCGGACAAGCACATCGATGTATTTACCGTTGCTGCCGACTGGCTTTCTTTTAATGGCAAAGCAGGCACTTTATTTTTCTGAGGAAAACTGACCAGAGGGGCAATACGTGAGTGTGGAAGAGAACGGGGATGGGACCTTGGATTTAATAACTTAAGCTACCTGGCAGGAGGAGTCTGGGGATCAGGAAGGATGTTCTGGGATGCTCAGGTTTGTCTCATTCCATCCCAGGACCACAGCATCGAAAGCATCACAGTCAAAATGGGCTGTGGGACACTGAGATGTGAGAGCAGGGAGTGATTACTTAATAATGACACTTCCTATCCTGTGGGTCATTGCAGGAGTGGCTCTTGGACATAGTTCATGTCATTTTGGGGGTAGTGGCACTCTGAGACACCCATGAGGGGCAGCCAGATCTTACTTCTTCCACTTGCTTGTGTCCTGGCAGCCAGTGCTCGGGGTATTTCCCAGCTCTCTCCTTGCTTTCAAGAGGAGATAATCGCAGGCAAGTGCCTCCACTCCTGTAAATCCCCACTCACTATCGACAGAGCTGTCCTCTAGAGGTCTGCTGCCTGAAAAGCACTTGTCAATGAAACACTGACTTTTGACAAGGCAGGTGTAAGTGGATGACTGATGGAGAGTCCTTCAATGAAGGAATGTGATGGGAATTGACTGGGCTGAGAGGAAAAACAACCCACCGTCCCCACCAACCCTCTAGATAAAACCATAAGCCATTTATTTCTGATCCATATTCTCCCATGAATATCTGTAGGGATTGTGATGCTTTTGCTAGACATGAACATTTTCCAGTCCCTTTTGATTACACCATGTCCCCATGCATGGTGCCTGGAAACTGTGTTGTCTGCTTCAGAGATATTGCTTTTATCTTCCAAATGCCACCCTCATTAATGTCAGTGTCTTGCAGTCCAACTAGTGACAAATGTCTCAGGGACATTCATCTGCCTTGCACACTGCATCCATCTCTCCAGGTGCCTTGCCTTTTCCTCTCCAAGGAGTGGTTTAGTAATGTTTTCTTCCTTGCCCCCTGTGTCTGCTGTGAAATGATTTCTCCACTAGTTGGTCTTTGTCCTGTCTGTTTATGTCTTAGTTTTGCCAGTACCCTCTGGGATATCACCACTCCTGTTAATCTGTTTCATTGCTTTGAAGACAGGTTGACCAGTGCATGGAAAGATAATCTGCTCTTTCCATATCTGCAGATTGTTAATGGGAGAGAAATTAGGCTTTTTTGCTTTCTGGGACCCTACAAAATTGTAATTACACTAGTGCCCCATTTTCTTCAAATTTCATTTTCTAATCCAGGCTTCATGCAAAACTAAAGAACGAAGAGCCTGGTTATTTCTTTGTGTGTGTAGTCTGGTTGTTTCTTATTGTGTGTGCTTGTGATTGTGGTAGGTGTTTTGTTTTTTTTTTTTTTTTTTGCTGAACTTTGGAAAAGCTGATAAGTAAAATATGCCTATGTTATTTCTTTGTGTATTTCCTTAAACTTTGGTGATAGCTGGACAGGATCCCCAGGCTCAGCAGACTCCTTTTAGCAGCAGAGTTGACAGACAAAGTAATACCAGGAAAGAAGTGACCCAGTAGCCTCAGTTCTTATATATATATATATATATATATATATATATACATACACAAAACTTATAGTATTTATTTAGAAAGAAAAGTAAAAAATCACTTAAAATCTAACCAATACAGCATCCTCAGTTGAAAAAACAGAAGATGCTACTTACCTTCTTAGTTAGAACATATGATGCTTTGATCCAGAAATCCCTGAACTTAGTGATGATTTCTAACAATTCCAGTAGTTTTGGATCTGGCCCTGTGAGTATAATGATTCTGCTTGATACTGCATACCTATGTCAGAAATAACATAAGTAACATTACAAAACATTAATGACTAGCATGGCATCTGTCCCTCCTGCACCCCCCCAGCCTCCC
>NW_009646966.1:1764073-1846349 GCF_000708025.1 Charadrius vociferus | reverse complement strand
CCCCCCTCCGTATTATTTGGGAGTGAATTTTCAACTAGCTCAGTATTTCCAGCATTTGTCTTACAGGTACATGTGAGCTACTGCAGAAAAGGAAAAAAAGAAGACACACTCTACCCATATATTGAGAGCACTATTGAAAAACAAAGGCAGATTCTATGGCCTGATCCTGCAGTGTTCTACAAGATAGGATTCCTGTGTAAATCAATGGTTTACTTGTGCAAGGAGGACAGATTCTGTCTCCTGTTGAAGATTAAGTAGACCATTTCTGTCACTAAGGATTGCTTGTCATTATTCAGATGCCACTTCAAATTGAAAGTGTAATTGGCAGCTCATAAAAAATTTTAACTAATGAAATTTCTGTTATGAATAGTTCAGACCACGTGTACCATAATATTTATCTACACACTCATTTTTATAAGCCGTTCTTGACAGAACTTTAGGAAAACAATTCTTCTGTTAGGCTATTTTGTCAAGAAATGTTGTCAGAGGCCTTCAGGTATATAAAAATGCTTATATAAAATTAATGAACTGCTTTTTATATTTACAATCTCATCCATAGCATTTGTGGTCTTGCAAAATAAGGCATGGATTTAAAATAGGAATAACACTAAAGCTGTGTCCTCATGGTTGTTGCACAGTCAATAGCAATATTGTAAAATATTGGTCTTTTTAAAATCAGAATGTTAGTCTGTAATTTGACTCTAATTTAGAGTAATTTCTGTTGTCACTTTCTGCAGCTACTTTGTATCGCATGCAGAGTGTTTTCTTGATGTTTACGTGGGGAATGCTTTGCACTTTGAGAAGATTTTGTAAGCAATATTGCTAGGTAAAACAGCAATAATACTGTAGCTTTATAGAGGACAATTGCTGAGTGAACAGATCTTTAAAGAGCAGGGAAATAAGGAGGAGTACAAATACAGAGATGTGACATAAAAGATGTGCATAATAAATAGTACATCAAAAACTTCACCATTAAAAAAGATGGGCTCCATCCTGCTGCCTTCATCTGTAATGGATATTACTTTAACAAGGCCCACAATTTTATATTCCTACTTATTTCTTCTCCCTGCTTCCACAAACAATACCATTTGCTTAATTGGCTTGCTTGTAGTAGACAGCAGTGTAGTACATGTTTCAAACTGAGGTGCAAGAGTATGACCCTTTAGTAACACTACATTCTAATATGTGAATTATAAAATGTTGGGATTTTGCGTAGTTACTTGCTCAAAAGATATCCTTAACTTCAGTGGAGCCACTTCTGTGAGTGGACACTTGGAGAGAGTAAGGAATGACATCGTCTCGTCCTTGATAAGGCAGTGCTCTGTGTGAATCATCTGCTGTATCTTCAGCTTCTTTCTACTGAATCAAACGGTGGTAACTCTTGCTGTGTACCTCCTTACTCTGTGAGCAGCTCTGCTAGCTTGACTAGCGCTACTCATTGGAATAAGATACTATCCCACAGAATTATAAATATATCAGAATGTAGTTTGTGTTTACATCTTAGATGCACAGAATATTTGCTAGCTAGAGCAGAGTGTGAGTCTGGGGAAAGTTATTGGGTGGATTAGCAGATTGTAATGATATGGTTCAGTCTTTCAGTGTAATGCAATCCAAATGAATATGGAAATGTGTGACTAAGTACATTAGAGGAGGTGCGAGTGCTGCTTTTATTCTTCACAATTTATGGAATATTCTAAAATTGTGGGGTTGTAGCAGACACTTCAGAGTAGATGCCAATGGTTTGTAACTACATTTTAGAAGCAAAACACAAGCTTAACTGAAGTCAGGAGACTTGCGTACATATGCTTCAGTGCTTTATTGAACTAGGACCATAAGAAAGTGAACGCAGCATGGTTTTTGCATTTCTGTTTTTAGGACATAAAAATTTCTTCTTCGATGTCAGAAAAGATCATGCATCTATACTGTTATGAATGTTACAAAGTTATATTTTTTCCAAGAACTTGCTGAATTTACCTCTGGGTTACTTAGGATCTATTACAATATTACGCTTATAAGCAAGCATTACACTACCTGTCATCCTTTATCCTAAACATATTTTCTTTATTATTTTCCCAATAATTTTTGGATAATAAAAATTATCCATTAATTATTGGATAATATTTTTTTTTTCTTAATTCTGAATATTTGGAATCATGATTTATGACTTATTTTGACTACTGATTCAGCTTCTGAAGAAATAGCCTGCAAAATATCTTTATCTTTGAAATGAAACTGAAGTTAAGATTTTCAAATAGATGATTCCTTTGTCTTTTTTTTTTTTTTTTTTGTAAATATGTTTTTGGAGTATTCAGGCACCATCACTTACTGTTTTCTAGAATTACAAAGAAAGAGATGCAAATGGAGGGACATCTGAGAAAGCCATGTGTGGTCTGTGTACAGTATTATATCTGTGCTCTAGATTTGAGGTCTAACTGTTACTGATGTACATTTTTTGCAGACCACTGCAGATTCTTTTTTCCTTTCAGAAGAAAAATGTACTTGAATGATGACCATGTAAGGCAAAAAATATACCCTTATTCATTTTTCCACTGGAAACCTGCATGTTGATTCAAGACCATTTGGACTCATGAGAACTTTGCCATCGATTTCTCTGGTCATAAAATGGTGTCCTTCACTTGATAAATATTTCCATTTTAATAAGGTGGTTGGGAATGAGATTTCACTACATTTTAGCTTGAGTTGCTTTGTGTGAACTGGCTATTCATAGCTAGGACAGGAAGGAAGAAGTAAGCGTTTCTAATAAATGGGGAAGAATATGTATGTATGGGTACGTGGCATTCATTGCCTTTGGTCTGAGCAACTCAGTCTCCTGTAAAGTTAAAGAGAGCTGAGTGGGTTCTATACGCTTTCATTTCTAACATTGTTTCTGTCATTGTGGTATGCTTTAGTAAATTTACCAAGAATAATGTTGTCCTGTCTTTGGTCTGCCATGAGACCCTTCCTTTAGGTCCAAGTCCTTTTGCTCTCTGGCAGAATGGCTCAATGGCTACAGTACTCCTTCACTTAGAGTAACGACTACATTATTTGTCCCTAAACTTTTATGTTTTGTTTTATCCAAGTGGCACAGTGGTAGAGATCTATGTCTGGCCAAAAAAAAAGAATCTGTGCTGCCAGCTGTTATGGGTGGATGATTTGCTTTAGCTCAACAGGTGGAGCTGTGACTTCGCTAGCCTGTTGATTCAGGCTAAAATTCGTCTAGCTGGACTCAATTTTGCTCACATATTTTACATGCTCTAAATTTGCATCTACATTTCCATTACTCATGGAAAGTTTTTAACCTCCTGACCTGCAAAATGCTTCAGGTAATCAGAGGCATATGTGCTCACGTATTCATCAGGAAAGGTTCTTCATTGGTGGGAATGTGATAGTTCTAGGGGGCTGCTATGGAAGTTTTTTTCTACCCAAGCTTTGCATATTAATGGAGAAATTAGACTGAGTCTAAGATAGTATTTCCACTTAGCTCTCTTCGAGTGCGATCGACCTTGCACGATTGATTTAAGATTAATCCCTGAATTCTAGGAATTTTCTGTGCCCTGCCTTTTAGTTAGGATCTCAAAGATTGTAGAAATGTTTGGAATAATTCTCTCCTTAGCATGTTTAGAAAAGGCTAGTTACAGTGGATTTGTGTTAATAACTTATGTAAAAATAGCAAACTCATTGCTTGTACATCCCATAATTCTCATTTCATAGACTATTTGCATCTCCTATGGGCCGTGGTCCATGCTGCCTTTTTTTCCTTGATTTAGCTGCAGTTGATCATGTGGTGATTGGAGTAGTGTATGAAGGATCATTCTGTGTTGGGAAAATGTATCACAGAAAACCAGGAGAGTGGCTTGAAATGTGTTGCGATAATAGCACGAAGATCCACCTATAAAGGTTCTTACTCCTCAGAAGCTTTCAATTGTCCTGTATTCTCATCCTTTTATATTCATTTTTCAACATACACCAGTGTAAACTTGTTTTGTTTGATGTATGTTTAGAGAAGGATTGTTTCCATATGGATTTGTACATCCCTTGGTAAGTCAGCGATTCAAACATAATACTAGATGTTCACTAATCACATCAGAAATGTTCCTGATACTACACTTACAGTGGCAAAGTCAATTAGGGGAACAAAGACAATACTAACTGAAGATTTCAAGTCACACCATCTCCAGTAAAGAAATAATTATTGTGATTAGATGAAGCAAAGAGCTCCCAAACAAACTCCAGACTAAAATATGCTGAAAACATTCACTGCATGCTCATGAATAAAAAAAAACAGAAATCAAAATGGAAGAGGCCATTTCATAAACTGAAATGTAGGGTAAATTAATCAAATAAATTGTTTGCTATTAATAATGTGACCAGCTACAGTCAGATTCCAATAAATATGCCCAGTGGGGATGGAAAATCTACCCAACTGAAATTACATTGATAAATTTATCCTAGTTTTCAATGACATCTGAGTATGTATTTAGGAAACAAAAGCTGTCACAAAGATAGCCTGACAGAAAATGGACTCAACTATTTTTTGTAATTGAGATAGTTCTCTTTGACAATGGATGTGATTTTCAGGTTACTTAAGGATATTAAACGTGTTACTGCTTAGGCAGAGAACTCTTAGCAGAAATGTCAGCATAAAAGTGGCCTCTAATGCTTATAAATATAAACTTGAGGTAATGCTCTTTTGTTTCTTTTCATGATAAGCAAACATGATATGAGAGCTGTTTGACCTGTTTAGTACCTAAAGAATGTTTGCTATGGTCACCTCTCCTATTGCTAGAGGACTTGTTTGGAATGGTAGGGAATGCATGTTATCAGCTCTTATGCCTGAAGAAACAGGGAGTTCATCCTTAATGAAATCCTGTTGGTTCTAAAATATGAATGAGTCACTAAAGTTGCACAGAAAAAAGTACAATGTTCAAAAGGCAAGCCCAGCACAAATTCCTTCTTAGAAATCAAAACAAAACCTCAAAGAAAACAGATTCTGAATAAAGATTCATCCTGTCCCAATTGCTTAGCTTTCACGGTCTTTTCTCCTTTGATGTCTATTTATATGAAAGTCTGTCTCCTCTAAGCCTGGACCTCTGTTTAATTCTTGGCTACTTAAGAATCATTTACATGGCATCTGGCATTATTAGTGACTGAGTCAGTGTTACCCACAAACCTGACTCTGACTTCAGTCACAGGCTTGGTTCAAGGCTGAAGTCTTCTTAGGGTTTTTTTTCTGTGTGCCATTGAGCACAGTAAAGAAACACTGCAAATGTCCAGTGAAATGACTGTGCAAAGTTCCTCTTACATGCAATACTCTTCATTCTTCATCTTTGTTGTCTTCTATCACAGCTTCTAGCTTTAATTGGTTTACTATTTCATATTCAATTACTTCACATCAACCATGCACTCAAGCTCTGGCTTTCTTTAGTGTGGTGATTTGAGTTCATGACAGTCTGAATATCATCTTTGGACATTTTTCAGTGTGCATGTCCTCACTATACAATACCTTTTCCATAGCTGATATAAGTCAGACCATAGCAATCTTGTTTTGATCATCCTGAGCTCAGCTGTCAGCTTCAGTCACACATTCAAGCATCCTATTAGTCAGTTGTAAGAAGCTGACAACTTGCAGCTAAGCCCTGCTCCCAGATAAATGACTGCACCTCACATTCAGCTATCACTTACAACAGAATTAGTATCAGCTGTGATAGTTAGACTTCTGGGTTATTTTTGAGCTTAAATGCCACCACTGCAGCCTAAAATATCATGACTTCTCTAGCAATCATGCTCTTGACTCATAGAGGCACATGAAAGCAAAAAATAGGGTAGTACTGGCCATTGGGAAGTAGCTGGGTCTGTAACACCCTAGGCTTACAAAAGATATGGTAGGCTCACAGGACTTTTGCACTCTCCTTTTTTTTGTCCCCCACCCATATTATTCTCACAAACCCAGTGGCTGAAACCCTTGCTGTGGATTTAGGAGATTCAATTTCTTCCTCAGCTTCAGGAAGCGTGAACCCAAACCTCACAATTCTGAGGTAATTGCTTGAACTGCTGCCTGGTGGAATAGGCTAGGGGATTTTCTTGATTTTGCTTGTTCATTTTATTCTGCTTGGTTTAGCACACTTGGGTACTCCTTCACTCAGGAAACAGGACCTCCTCGTAGGTAAGTTCTGTGACATTTGTAGTATTAAATCTTTCTCTCTTGCTCTTTGGCCCTATGGATATGAGTTCATTCATAGTGAAAGCACTTCAGACTTTGAGAGCCCTATATCAGAAAAAAGCTTTATTCTGATGAGAAAGAAATTCTTGAACCAGTAAGTTGAAATTATGTTGCCTTGCCAACTCTATCCATTGGGCATATTCGCAACAGTAAAATAAGGTGCCTGATTCTAGGAGCAGTTTATGCCTCGGAAATTTCAGAGAGTGTTTAAGTTAATTCCTTGTCTTCCTTTGATTGCTTAGTTTGGACTGCTTAGTAGTTTCTGTGAATTACGCTTTGAGAAAACTTGTCCCAGCAGGGATCTGGGGGTCTCTAACTCCACGTTATGAACTCTAACAGGTCCCTGGGAAAGAGAGGGCGAGCACTTCACTGTAGTGATTATAAGCACCTTCTGGATCTAGCCTGGAGGATCTTCCAAAATTAATAATGCTAAGCATAAGCAGTCTTGTGCTATCCTGTTTTTAGTCTGCTTGCTGGACCTCCTTTATCTTCACAGCTACATCCAAGACCAATTCTTGTCCTTACATTTTAAAAAAACCCTGTCAGTCTGTCATAGCACAGTTAATTAATTACTTCTAGAAAACTGCTTATGTGCCCAAGATCCTGAAGGCTTTTATTTTTTCCCTAAGCGCAATACTCATAGTTAGCCATGGGTGTATATTGTTAACTTGAAACAAGTTAACAGTTTGCACACCACTACCCTCACTCCCCATCCATTATTTTTAAGCTTATAATTGGCTTTGTTTAATGATTTGTGTCTGTCACTCCCCATAAAAGTCTATCAACAAACTACTGCATGCTCTCTTTATCTCTGACGACCTCTTCGTCCTCAGTGCACCAGCAGGAACTGTCAGTAAAAGGATAGGAAAACTTGGCTCCAGCTTCTTCTTTTATTGGTCTAGGACATCAGGAGCAAGGATTGCAGAGATGTTCTAGCTTGGTGTGTCTTGCTCTGTGGGCTGAAGAAAGGCAACTCTTTTTCAGAGCTGAAACGTGTATAGGTTAATCCATGCAAATAGCTCTGAAGGTTGAAGTATGTAAAGAATATTAGTGATTTTTAGCTGTAAAATTTGAGGTGCTTCTGGGAAGAAGTAGTTAAGACTTGAGATTAAAAACACCAAACAAACTAGGCTGGCTTTGAATGGGCATTTCACGTAAAAATTATATACTTGACAAAAAGTCCATGCCCTACCACATTTCAAACGTTTTTCTTTCTCAAAAAAGGCAACATTAGGACTTCTCAAAGAAAAACTTTTTTTTTTTTTTTTTAAAGCAAGGTATATTTTCCTGTAATCTTGTTCTCTAAACCATTTTGTGTTAAACTTTCCACAAAGACTATACAAATATTGAGGCAGATACCTTGCAGGGAAAATTTTACTTCAAGTGGCAAGAGTTCAGCAAACTTCTAAGCAACTGAAAAAAGGTCTTATTATGGGAAGTTTCTGGCAACCTTAATCATAGCCATTGCTACTAGAACCACCTGTAATTTATAGACACATGTAGCCTCGTGGGTGCTCTGTGTGACAGTACTTTCCAAAATGGTGTTATCTTATAAATACCTTTTCCTTTTTTTTTTTTTTTTTTTAACATTGTATTTTGGAGAAGCTTGAAGTGTTAAATAGAATGGTTAGAAAAATGCAGTTGTTATTATTTATAATTTCTTCATAACACTGCCTACTCTATAGTGGTTACAGACCAGACTTTTAGGAATAACTTTTTTCATCATGAGGTGCTTAGAAAGGGCAGAGGAAATGCTACAATGTAAATTTAGGTTTAAATTTTTTTTTTTTTTAATTAAGAGTGGCAGATAGCTACATTTGGTATGCATAGAATGAAAAACGCTGTTCTTTAAATGCTTAAATGTGCAGATTGTATCAAATTATACATGGCTTTAATTATTTTCTAAATATACTGTTCTAGAAATATAGACATTATAGTGCTGTTGGTCCCAAAGTGTGTGATAGATTTCTTTTCAAATAAGGCTTGTTCACCCTGCCATCTCTTTATGGGTAGACCTTTTAAATCTGTACAGCTGAAACAAGTAGCTTGTTATAGCAGCTCAAACATAATTAGTGATCAGTTTGTGCAGAAACAGCTAAGGGACAAAAGAAACAGTCTCTTATTATTTCTTATTTCTCCATCTTAAAGTAAGGAGATTTTTTCAACTGGTAAATGAAAATAAATCACCAGTGCCACCAGATCTGGGTAAAATGTACTGGTAGCACCATTAAGAAAGTCTTGCTTCATTTCAGGCTACATGTGACCTTGGGAAATCTCAGTTATGCTTTGGGACAAAAGAATTTAATGTTTCATTTTGTAGCGGTACCATCTTTCACCTTTATGTGGATTTAAAAATGTAAATAAAATTGCTTTCTGTCAATGGTATATGTGAAGGTCACAGTCATATTAACCACGAGAATTCAAACTGCCATTTGACCCATCATTGGTTCAGTAGATAACAATGCATTCTATTCACTTCCAGTAATCTAATTTGTAAGCATTTTATAGCCCAATATTTTATGCCTAGTTGCTAAAAAGTAAGAAATAAACCTTTAAGCACTTCATTGCAGATTTATTTACAGAATAACTGTGTATCAAATAGGGAGGTTTTTTAGCATGCCAGGACATCTTGTATTACAGTCTTACTTGCAAAAATGGCAAGATTGAGTACTATAGAAGATAGGAGGAATGACTAGTGCAAGAGTTCAAGGGCTCTCTGATAGTTTTACTTTAAACTTCTGTGTGTTTATCTCACGTAATTCTCTCACAGATCATCTTTGTCACAGGTTCGGTGTAAGTTGTATTCTAAAACTGGAAACAAACAAAAGCCACTGTGCCTGCTGTTTAGAGGTGGCGATGGATAAAAACAGTTTGAATTTAGATGATATAGTATAAATGAGATTTTTCTAGTTTTGGCAATGCAAACCTGGGAATGAGTGTGAGTTTTGTTTGCTACAATGCAGGCTACCCAGGTGCCTGCAGATTTCTCTCTAGATATCTGGAACATTTGTTGGCCAGAGCTTCGGCCAGTATCAAGTCCGGATGGTTCCCTTGATCTGGCCATATGTGACTATACATACCTTCTGCTGTTGCTTCCTCTCTTGGCTAGCAGACCAGTTCTTCTGAAAGTGTGTAAGCTATCATGCTTTGAAACAGAAACAAACCCTTAAATGTGAAATGCTAGCATGAGTCTTTCCTAAATGCAAATGATTCTGCATTTGCTCAGTACAAAGAACAGATATTCCTTTCATTGGAGTGTGAACAATATCTTATTCTTAAATATTTCTGTGCTGTGTTATTTAGAGCTTCCTTAGAAACACCTGATATTGGCCATAGGTAGAATCAGGACACTAGATTTGGTGAACTGATTTGGCCATTACTTTGTTTCTGTACCAAGTGAAACACACTGGGTACATGTTACCATGCTATTATCTCCACCTATTTGAGAGTAACTGGTGAAAGCTAACTACCGTTAGGCTCTATAAATGCATTCTGGGAACAGAATTGTAATGGAAACCGCTTCCCAAACTCCCCCCAGATATCCATGGGTCTCTAACAAGAGACTTGTAGTATTCAATGAAGACACTCAGGACTAAATTTTTACAAAAATATTCTTAAGTCTTCTGTGGTGCAATTTCATACAGATTCTTATATTAGGAACAGAAGGAGTTGTCGCTATGGCTGGTAGTGGGGAACTCAGCACCTCTCGTAAAGTAAAAGAGATGTTCTCTACAGTAAGTCTTCATAGACATACTTGTGGCTCTTTCTTAAAATACAACTGCATAGCCAGATGCAGACAATTATGTGCTTGGTGAGCATATCTTTTGAGCTAGGGGAACAGGAAGCATGCCTAATCCTGAACATATGTAGTCGAATTAGGAATGACAGTATTTGAGCAAAGAAGTCCTGCCTTTTAGATGGACTATTAGTATGGGTGTAGCTGTGCGCAAATGTAAATGGTTTTAGTTTGGAAATTGCTCACATACAAGCGAAGAAATGCACTGTGTTTGACCAACAGATACATTCTTGGTGAGTTCTGTCCTGAACCTCAGCAAAAAAGAAGGTGAATGTTGTATCTCAGGCAAAGGAGTAGAAGATTCTGAAATTGTCTCATCCTTCTTCTTGTCAACTACTTTTCTTGATCTTTGCTTACAAAGGTATTTCTAGGTTCAATAGGGGATATGAGGGCAGTGTTTATTTGTAGTATTCACAGTAAGTCTCAGCTTGAAGGAAAATATGTGAAAGCAAGCCCATGAATCCAAAGGAAATGGTTCTTGTATTTATTAACCAAGAGGGAATATTTTTCAGAATGGATGTGTTTAAAAGGAGTCTCCTGTTAAGCTCAATGAGATCTAAGATTGTGCTGACTATAACCAAGATTACTACATGGTTTGGAGAAGTAAAGCTTGTTTTGATTATTTTTTTTTTTCCTTTTGCCTTTTTATATCAGCCTTTTGAGGAAAAGTACAAGCAGAAGAGAGGCCTAAGGGTTTTAAACTGTACTCTTAACATTTTATAAAAAGCAGTAAATGTGGGAAGAAAAGTATAGTAGTTGCCTATGCTAGGCATAGTTTGATCTAAAGCCCATCAATTAAATAACTGGGCATTTTTCCCACTGCCTCCAGACAAGTTTAACAAAGTCTTCCACCCAAAGATTTTGGAGCTTTGTAAAAAGTAAAAAACCACTCCTTTCTTCCCCTGTTTTTTCCTCGCCAATGAAAAAAATCACAACAAAAGCAAACAAACAAATCAGAAGTGCAGGGGAGTAAAAGGGGCTATCCGTTTTGGTCACCTCTAGTTTTAGGTGTTCAACTCCAAACTCCTACATCACTTGTCTGACTGACCAACCACAAAGGCACTGGTGGTAAAGTTGGAGGTGGAAAACAGTTCTTTGTAAGTCACGCTCTAACCACAGGCACTCAACACAAAAGAGTAATGCTGGATACTGAGTGGGACATCACATTAGAGCTAGAATATCTCTGTGTGAGGCAATTGTCCTATCTGCCGTAAACAAGGACGTTCATATATAACTAGGAATATTCCACCAGTTCAGAGCAATTAACAGTATGATAGCTCAACACATTTAATGTTTAATTGAAGCTGCAGACCTTATGAAAAAATAAATCAGAGAGGCAGAAATAAAAGAAAAATATATTGATTTGTAAGTAATTGATTTTTTTTTTTTTTTTTAAATAACCCCATGAATCCTGCTCTCATTATGCCATCTCAGATTGATGTTTTGGGATATTATGTGTTTTTGCAACTAACTAACTCATCTGTAATAAAAGCCCCAGAGCAGAGAAATATGACTCGGAAAAGGATTCAAAAGCACCAAACAAAACTGAACTCCTTGTGATGCCTTAGAAAGCTATTCATAGTTCATCATCATTGATAGAGGCCTAGCAGAAGAATGGTGAACAATCCCCCTTCCTGGTATTAGCAGAGCTGTGCCATAGTCTTTAGATGCAAAAAGGTTTTGCTGTGTCTGACCTAGCTTGAATAGCTGGGCTGAGCTCTCTGCAAGTCTTTACACATTACTTATGTGCTTCATGTATTATTTTGAAGATAATCATAGAATCTTTATGGCTGGAAAAGACCTTTAAGATTATCAAGTCCAACCGTTATCTAACTCTACTGGGCCCACTTCTAACCATGTCCCTGAGCACCATATCTAGATGGCTTTTAAATACACCCAAGGATGGCGATTCAACTACTTCCCTGGGCAGCCTCTTCCAATCCTTGATAACCCTTTCAGTGTAGAAGTTTTTCCTAATGTCTAACCTAAACCTCCCCTGGCACAACTTGATGCCATTTCCTCTTGTCCTATCAGTTGTAACTTGTGAGAAGAGACCAATGCACACCTCGCTACAACCTCCTTTCAGGTGGTTGTAGATAGCCTTAAGGTCTCCCCTGAGCCTCCTTTCCTTCAGACTAAACAAGCCCAAGTCCCTCAGCCGTGCCTTATAAGACTTATTCTCAAGACCCTTCACCATCTTTGTTGCCTTAGCACCTCAATGTCCTTCTTATACTGTGCTATATAACAGCAGATAAACCAAAGGCTCTTTGCACATGTGTCCATTGGATCTTTGCAAATAAATTCAGGTTGAAGTTTAGTGTTAATTATTAAATTTTTTCTCTACTATGATGAAGAAGAATTGCTCAATGTCACTTTTTTTTCTGATATGGAAACCCTGTTAGTGCTAGTCAAGCAAAACACCAAAGCTGAACTTTTGAGTATGCAACACAGGTTGCAGTGAGACACTTCACAAGTTTAAACATTTGATTCTGTCCTCTGCTGGATAGAGGCATATGTCCTACAAAATCCCTGAGTACTGTAAAAATGGACTTAAGGCTAAATTCTTTTATTACCAGGGAATTAGTATTAAAAATAATTAAAATTTTCTGTCTGAAAGATTACACTGTAATACATTTCTGTCCTGGCTTCAGTTGGGATAGAGTTAATTTTCTTCTTAGGAGCCGCTGTGTTTTGGATTTAGTAAGAAAGAGAATAATGTTGATAATGCATATTGTTTCAGTGGTTGCTAAGTAGTGTTTATAGCAAGTAAGGGACTTTTACAGCTTCCCATAGAAGCTGAGAGGGAGCATAGACAAGACAAGCTGAACAAAGGAATATTCCGTACTATAGACGTCATGCTCAGTATATAAATGGGGGTTGGCCGGGGGAGCAGGGATCTGCAATTGCTGCTCAGTATGGGCTGGGCAAACGATCATCAGGTGGTAAGACCAATTTGTGTTGCATCACTTTATTTTGTATATTCTTTTACCATTATTATTATTATTATTATTTCTCTTCCGTTACTGTTCTAATAAATTCTTTATCTCAGCTCAAAAGTTTTGGTTTTTTTTTTCAACTCCTTTTTCTCCCTCTTCTCCCTACCCTACTTGGAGGGTGGGGGGAGTGAGTGAGGGAATGGCTGCATTGTCCTAGTTGCTGGCTGGGGTTAAACCACAACAATTTCTTAATACAATACTGCCTCATTTTTCTCTATTTTGAATTAAAAGCTAAACACCTGAGCAGTGCCAAAGTTCTCATGACAAACCACTCCATGAATTGTGTACAACTCTTGAGGCAATAGCAGAGGATTTAAATTAGAAAACAGAACTAACAAAGATAACTGTTTATTATTTTATATCGTGTCTTACATCTTTGTTATGTAGCTTACTGATGTGTATCTGATCAATGAGGGATAATGATGATTTTGTGTGGTACAGAAGCTGAGGATCTTTGTCCTTTAGCAAAGCCCACAGAAGATTTAGGTACTATCCAAAGCAAGGTTTAAGTAGAATAAAAGAATGGTTAGGGGTTGGCTTTCTAGCAAGTCTTCAGTTATACTGGATACTGAGAAATAATTCAGCCCTCAGGTGCTTGGAAGTAAATGCTTTTCTGGTGTCAGTAAAGCCATCTGTAATATAGTTTTAATGCTAAGCCTATTATAAAGTTTAAGCTATTGAAATAGCAGAGAAAATGGTGGAATGACCTTGTGTTACGCATTGGCTGCTTTTTGGTCAGAGTTCTGTTTGGCTATTGTTTTTCTACTGTAAACTCTGGTGCATATTACAAAATAACCCTGCTCAGTGCTGGATAAAGCTGATTGTCCACTACTTGGTAGGAGTTTTTGAGAAGAGTCCTTGGTTACATCACCCAGCATCTCATCAGAGATTCTATCTGCTGCAGCTATAGCCTACCTCATCCCCAGAGTTGGACAAGATGTGTCTGGGAATCTTGGTTTGGACAGAAAACGTGTCTTTCTGTCTTACATGCTTTTGCTGATGATGCTGGACAAGTGTTGAGAAAAATGTAACCCAGATTTGCCTACGAGCTCTGTTGCAAACCCTTGACAACAGACAGTTATGGTGACTTTTGGTGGTCAGAACAACATGCCTAAGTATGCGTGGCATCACTTTGTCTTCCTACTGTTACCGTACAGGTCTGTGGTTTCTTCTGCTTGGTCCTGCCTCTGCTGACCTCACATGTCAAACAGTGGAACAAGTCCCAGCTTCATTTATGCACCAGTGTTGTCCATTGCCAGTCTGCAACCACAGTTAAGTGAAGAAAAGTCAATGAGGAGCTTGGCTGCATCTTCCTGCTGTGAATCCTGCCCAGTTCCATCCACATGGCTCCTCTCCTCTCCTCCCTTCCTAGGACTTTAAGGAATACATATAGAAAGTGGTTTAGTTTGGTACAGTAAAGGACACTTGTGTAGGGAGTGAATACATTGCACATGTGCATATTTGTACAAATTTCCATATTAGTCTGTTGGCTTTAGCATAAATACTCATGCAGAAGATAAAATATGAGTGACACCTGGAAAAATGCTAGACCTACTTGGTCTAGTAGTAATAGTTTCCCATGTTATACAGAAAGTTCATTGTGATGATGGCTGCCACATCTCTGCTACTGTGATTATCCTGTTCTTGGTTACTCTTGCACATTCTCTGAATCAGCATCCTTGGCTGTGAGTATGCATCCGGTAGCTGAAGGGACTAAAAGATCAAGAGTATAATCTGTGAAAGATTATCAGGTATGCACGTATTTGGTTTGGCCTTGTTCCCCCCCTGTTTCAGGTTCTTCTCTCTTGCCCTCTCCCCTGCTGCTCTTGGAGAACCATGTATTGCTACTCTATGTGGCCATCATCCTTGCTTTGGGATGCCTTAGATTTATCCTCTCTTTTGTTGTTGTCTTTTACAAGGGCATGTAGTGATAGGACGAGAGGTAAGGCTTCAAACTGGAAGAGGATAGATTTAGAATAGATATTAGGAAGAAATTTTTCACTCTGAGGGTGGTGAGGCACTGGAACAAATTGCCCAGGGATGTTATGAAGGCTCCATCCCTGCATGAGTTGTACCCAGGACAATGATGTAAGCAGATCATAGTGCCTGCTGGAGGGCTCTGGCCTGCATCCTTGGGAAAACAGGTGCTTGTTTTCTACCCATCCCTTTTGGGCTGCCAATTACAACATGCACGTATGCCTGATGAAAGGCTGATAGCCAAGTCCAGTTGCTGGTCTCCTTTTCCTTCGGTTATAAGTAAATAAAGTGGTGAGACCTGGGCAGGGCCAGTTAAATTGTGTGGTTGGTCCCATGACGCCATTGTCAAAAGCATGGAGAACTCTAGGCAGGGACTTGTGGGAGGACAGCTGAAGGCCAGAGGGTATGTCAGGACCTGTGTAGTGTGAACTTATACAGGGTGGACAGGAATGTGTACAGGGCTGTAGTATGGGTTGCCCTTGGTGGGAAAAACCTGTGCAAGTGATGTAAATGGCATTGTGATGTTCAGTTCCAAGGCTGTGGGCTACTGATTTTAATGGATTTTGTACTGCATGACAGCCAGAATGTCACTATGGAATATAAAGGTAATGTATTTGCATATGGTCCCATCAGCTGGAGGAGCCTGATGCCCTTTGGAAAGCACATCTCGTTATACTCCTTTTAACAGGAACCACATCAATGCACTAGCCCTTATCTGTGAAACATTTCTGTGTTTTTTGCTCAGGATTTGGTCTTTGGTTCGTGGAAGCCCAATTCATATTAGATAATAAATAGCAACAATAAAAAAAAATCTCTTTTTTAATAATCAACATTTCACAATACCTACACTTTAAGTGGAACTTGTATTTTACATTTCTACTATTTGAAAGGCTGAAAGGCCCCATCTCACTCTTTTGAAAGTCAAAGGGAGATTGCCACTAGGCAGTAAGCATGATAGATGCATAATTTGCAGTTACATCCATTTTCTATCTGATCTATTTTCCTCTCTGCTATTTAAAAAATAAATGAACGGGGAGATCAGAACTACAAAGGAGTTAACACACCAGTCTAGGGTAAAGCTTTATCTGCCTACCAGGCTGCCGTGGCTCACAATAAAGTGAAGCTTCTCTTATGCAAACATTTTTAACAATTTGGAAGCCTTTGTAGGCCAAGCTGTACAGGGATGCAAGTATTGCCAGGCAGAAATCTTAATTTCAATCATATGCAAGGCCTACAGTGTTAACATTCATAAGGAGTTTATGAATAGGAATCAAGAGGAAATTACCTACTTCTTATCAATGGTCACTATTTCCTCCATCTGTCGAGAGAGTGGGGGAGAATATTTGGTATCTTTATTACTAAAATGTCAAGTTATTTCTTTTGCAGACTTTTGGAGTGCATGGGTTGTGTTACAGCACAAGGAGTGCACATCCTCTGTGCACAGGGAACACGAAGTCAGTTATACTGCTTAATACTACTGTTATATGGTGCATGGAACAGAAGTAACCAGCACTCCTGGCTTTCTGCATATAGAAGGATTGCTCAGCTGTCCCTAGTCCTGTGGAGGAGGATCAGGGAGTGAAATACAAGGTTTGCAAAGGAGAGATTTGTAGGATCTCTATGACTGCCTACCCATAAATGCTGGCTACTCTATCATGGCAAAAGTAAAGGATGAGCCCTGGACTCTCCCTGTCCCCTGCAGTGATCACTGAGACAGGTTGGTAACTAGGCCTGATTTGCCTTCCGTAGTCATTTTAGAAGGATGCAACACGCATAGAGTAACTCATGACTTACACCAGTAGAAAGCAAAGGAGGTTTTGGCACCTTACGCTTTCTTGAGATCACGCATTCAGGATTTTCACACCACGTCTTGCCAAGGCTGGTGAATTTAGGATACAAATGAGCCCATTCATGATTTTTATGAAACAGATGTAGCTGTTGGTTTTCTGTACCTTAAATTGCCTGAGGCAATACAATGGGCAGTGTTTTCCAGAGAGTATGTTCTGGGTCAAGGAGATACCTGAGCCACAAATGGTTAGAGGCTGGAAAGATATTCTGAGGAAATGTCACTACAGACTTGCCTTGTTCTTATACTCTTCCCTAAGTACCTTTTGTCAGCTGGTTTTGAAAGTAGACCTTTGGTTTTACCTGTCTGCTTGTTCTTGTGTGCTTATGTGAGTGGTAGAGAATTTGCTTCACATAATGTTAGTCTCTTCTGACTGACGGAGGAAGGAAAATGGTTTTTTTTGTGCCACATCCTGAGACAGAGTACAGCTATTCAGTCAGAGTCTTCTGATGTCTGCATCCATCCCTTGAAGCAGTAACAAGTATCTGAGCTGCTGCAAACTAAGTATAATCAACTCTTTGCCGACAATTCTCTTTTCTGCAGCTAAAATATGCTCATGCAGGTGGATAATCTAATGCAATTTGACTGTATTTTCCAACTTAAAGGGAGCAGGTGTCTTATCTAAGAGACATCTGCCTCTACTCCTGAGATTAAATATTCTGGTTCAGCTGACAGAAAATAAAATTGGCAAGCTCTAAAAAATTAACATTTTTCTATGACAAACTTGAGCTTGAGATCGGCCACCTGAAAAACGAGAAGCTCATTGGGACTTAATTTTCATTTACCTCGTTCTTTTACTGTTCAGTCAGCTCCCTTTCCTTAAAAATATTTTTAAAATGTGTATTGCTGCATATTCACTGACTCACAAATTAAAATTATGTACTCTATTTTCATACTGCTTCTAGTTCTGATATGATATGCTGTTCATCTAGCAGGTCTGCATGGTATTTGCAGCCTCTGTGGGTTTCTAAAAAAATTGTGGGAATTCTGAAATACGCAAAGTTCCATCAAAAAAAAAAATCATAAGATAATATCTGTATTTAAGAGCTTGAATTGAAGTTTCAGCCTACTTTCTCTATAAAGAAGTTCCAGTGTGTAACTGTATTCATGACCCTTTCCCTGTTTTCACGACCCTTTCCCTGTTTTCACATTCAGGGGGTGACATATCTTAGAGAAAATTCAACAAAATAGAGAATATACCTATTTAAAAAAAAAATTCAAATTCACATTTCTTTGAAATGTGTCTTTAATTACACTAAAACAGATGGATCTGATCTTCTACTGTTTAACACCAATGCTGACTTATCCCTTTGTTGACCAGAGCAATGATTGGAAAAACACCAGTGTTTTTACTTAGTTTGTATGAGCATAAATGACTATCTGAAGCAGAGAATGATAAATCAAGGTCAGTGCTTATCTTCCAAATCGAAGACTAAGGAACAGCTGGTCACCATGATTGAGTCTCAAATGAGATTCCTCAGTCTGTGTTTAAACAGTTCAAGTTGTAAGAGGTGGTGAGAATCCAGTATCTTCCATTTTCTACAATAGATACTTATGGGTGTTTAGTGCTTTTGAAATGAAAATCATTTATCTAAGTACCTCTTAAAATCTAGGACTCTCTAGGGATGTCTAACTTTATAGTCTATTTTGTTATTTTAGTACTGCTTACAAATAAAAGATAGCCTTAGAGTCTATTTTTTGATTTAAAAAAACAAACAAACCCAAAACAAACCCTTGCTTTTCGTAGTATGGCATTCAAGTTGCTTTTATATACTGTTATTTTTGAACATGTCAGGAACACAAAGAATAAAAACTTTAGGCTTCAGGAATGATCTTGTCTGCATGTGGATATGGCACTTCTACGTGCAGCATATATTTTCATTTCTATGCATTTAAAGATCTGTACTGGGAAAGATCTTGAAAGTAATGAAGACAAGGAACACAACCCCTGTAAAGGTGAACAGAATAAAATCTTAGGACACGATTGTTTTTGCAGTATTCACAATTTATGAATGTAAGTATCAGCTGCAGCAATTGGATCGATTTTTGCATCCTTCACTTCTGCTTATTAAAGGGAACTTGAAAAACACAAACCATGTAGCTGTAAAATGCTTAAGACTTGATATCAGGACATGTTGAGGGATCACAGTATTCGTGTACCCAAGAGTATAGAAGAATTTCTGCATTCTTAATGTTGGATCCCTGAATAAATGTTGCTCCCCTTTCATTGTCCCAGCTGAAGAATCTGAACTGGAAAAGACTTTTCTCCTCGCTCTCTCTGTCTCTTTGCCTCTCTCTATGTAAATGAAAAGGTACGAGACGGGAAATATTGATTTTTGTCATGTGTACAAATTATATTTTCACAAATTAAGGTAAAAACACTTCATGAAAATTATTGAAGATATGACAAACCTATTTATACTCCATTAGTTTAACTCTGTTGGGGTGAATCACAGATCTTGAGTGATAAAACACAGAATTAACTAGATTGTCCAATAGCGTAACTACATTTTTATCACCAGTGACAAAAAAAATCACAGTCCTGGCATTTTCACCGGGTGTTGGGAACACAGCTGTGAATTTTGGGGCCAAATCTAACCATTTCTTATTGTTCACAAGGAGAAGGAGACCAGTTCTCGTTGCAGCAGCAGGATGGGATAGGGAAAGGGAGGTGTAGTTTCAGGTGATCAGTGGGTTTGTGAATGGGATTGTTTATAATGAGGAAGAGCTCTGGAAGGGAAGAGCGAGTAATTTTTACCTGAATGTGTGGCATCCAATTGTACATTGTAGACACCTATGGTGAATGTGGCAGACTGTTTTGAAGGGTGTATTATGGTGTGCATTGCATCAGAGACCTTCATATCTTTGTGCTGACCTGGTTGTTGAGTGAATAGATACAAGGATATATCAAGAATTATGGATCTGACAAAATTATTCGCTGAAAAAGGGCAAATGGTCTGAAGTGTTCATGGAAATGTATGTCGTGATTTCCTCCTCGTATAGGCTCTATCAAATTGGCAGAACCTAAGGATGAGTCCCCAGCTTCTGGATTCATGTGCATAACTTGGCCATTTCCTGATTTGGTTTGCACCATTTTCATTCTTCCTCTTCCTCTCCATTCATATGCCTTCACTTTCCTAGGAGAAAGGGCACATGAGTTTTGGGGGAACTTTAACCAGCTTTGAGTAAGCCCCCAACTGACTAATTGTGAACAGAGACTATGAGCTGCATCCTGGAGTGCGTTCGTTGCAGTCTACGTATAGTCTTTTGGTGGAAGCCCTTGCTTTTCAGCTACGTCACTGGGATGAACAACACAACTCTTGTAGTTTTGGAGATTGCACGTTCCCTTGACTTCCTTGTCCATCTCCACAAGCTCCCCAAAGCCATTGTTTAGTTTAGGGGTGACCTTTTATCCTGGTCTTTATCCTGTTCATTTCCTTTACTCAGGCTATGAGGATAGGCTAGATGCTTTTCTTTATGTTTCTGGAAGTTCCCCGTTTAGAGTAGATGCCGCAGGAGAAGGCTGTGTTGTCTTTAGGCATGCTTTGCACCGATGGTGTGGCAAATGCTGTTCAAGTACAACTAAGGATCGGGGCCATATGCTAACTGTCAGACATGATTATTTTTCAGAACTATACCCACAGAAGTGAGTCCTTTGATCATATCCCAAAGGCAAGAGCAAGAGGTTCTCTCTGGTCATATTAATGTCATGCTGGTTTTCATTTATTTTTCAACCAAGTTTTTTCCTTACTGTGGTGAAAATCCTTATAAATAAATCACGGAGCATTAAACAACTCAGTATGCACTTGGTATTGAAAGTATTTGCCTTTTAATTTTAGAATGCTTTAAAACTTTTTTGGTTGACTCTGTGCTGGTATTATATCAAGCGTTCAGTGTTCAACAGCTGTGACACTTCTGCTGGTTCTTTTCTCTGCAGAGGAGATGCCTGAAACAACACCTTCCTGGAGAATTAATTTCCAGAAAGAAGGCTGCTTACTCATGAATACCTTCTTCTAGGTCATGGTGTAAGTCATCAGTAGATCAGAGGGGGAGAACTTGTACTTTAGCCACCTGCAGTGCTGTAGACACAAAGATAGATGGTGTCTAATTTTAGTTGTTATACTATAAGCAGCACATGACAGAAGTTTCCACTTCAGAACTGTTGCTTGTGAGACATATGGAAGGAAAATACTTCTATCAGGGAAAACATGGTGCCATATTTAACATTAATCCAGATCCCGTGATTGCCCCAAAGTCAACATCACTAGCAATTTTGGATTAAAGTTATGAAGTTATGACTAATATATACCTAGTTAGTGTACTTTCTTTGTGTAAAATCTGGAAATATGGGAGAACTCTCCATCTACTAACATAAAATCTTTTCTCTCCTTGCAAGAGAAATATATAGTCTGAAGGTAGTCACGAGTAAATAATATACCTATATGGCTGCTGAGGAAAATAAACTCTTCGTGTTTGCATTTGGAAATGTCTGGCAGCAAGTTAGTTGGAACAAGTTCAAAATCTACATGCAGACTAAGTAGTGTGTTGTGACTGTCTACCTAGCTGGATAAATACAGCTGGGTGAAAAATGTTTTCCATGTAGTTCAGATGGGTACGTCACCAAGAAGGCTTCCAGAAGATGATGAGACTCTGGGGTGGAGTGATGGGTGTTAAAGCAATTTACGCTGGATCACAGGTGTTGAGTTTTTTGGGTTTTGTGCTGGGTAAGAAAGGATTAGAACAATCACATCACCAGAACTGGTGCTTTCACATGAATATGGCCCATCAAATACAGACAGAGATTGAAACTTTAGTCTTGCAAATATCTCTATGTATCCGCACATGCCGAAGTGTTACCAAAATCAACAGCATAGCAGGTAGAAGGTGTATGCTCATGAATTTCTGTGAAATAAACCAACCATGATGGGTAGCATGAGCCTCTTACAGATTAGAAATCAGTAAGATAATGACATGTTACTGTTAGGACTTTGTATTTATCCTTTTTTTCCCTTTTGTTTCACTCATTTTCATTTGGAATTTGACTATTTTTTGAAGGACCTTTACCAGTGTTTTGTATTCTATTAGACTAATGTATCTTATTTCTTTATTCTTCAATCTCATTTTCTTCCTTTAAAACCCTGTCCCAAGACTTTTTCTCCTGATTTTATCCTTTTTGATGCTATTTCTCTCTTCAAGGTTTATTTTTAGTCTCTTTTTCCTAGCATTTCTGTTTCACATCTATGTGTTTGTCTTGGTTTTCTGCTACTGTTTAACCATTTCCAGTCTATTTCTTTTACTCCCACTTTCTCATTCTTACACCATTTTATTGTCGATGGCTTTTAGCCCAGGTTTCATTACAGGTGTAGGGGAAATTGCAAAAAAGCAACATATAGCAATCACTAAGCACAATCAAACAAATTCTTTTATGAGAGTCCATCTATTTCAAGAGTGCAACTAACGGACTGCAGTGACAATAACAGATATTGCAGTGATGAGAAACAGATACAGACAGATATGGTTTGGAATTTTTATTCTGTTGAACAAAATAACTTTTTCATAATTTATAGCTGTTGGTCCAGAGAAAGTGTAGTAATTGTGTACTAAAGCATCTAATAAATAGGATTAGCTTGATCCAATTGTTTGGGTTTACAAATTGCATTAACATAGAGGAGAGTGAGACATTTTTCAAGCTTAAGGAAGAATTGCTGATGAAAGCCCTTTAATGAGGTTTGAAATACACATTCTTCTGATTTGCTTTACTCTTGCGCATTTTTTGCAAGGCTGGCTAGGTGAGAACTACATCATTAGTCTTTAAGAAATGGTCAATTACTAGGAACTGCAAATTAGCTCTACCTGTCAGTGTCTCCAAAGGGAAAGCTTTGTTCATCTGCAATATGGGAATCGAGGGGAACCGAATGTCATGGGAATCTCTATATCAGCTGTGACAACAAGCAAATCTGTCTTCAAAGAAGATCAAGCCAATAGCCCTGCCTGCCAGAGTGAGGAATTTAAAAGGAAAAATGGGCAAGTTCAGAAGCAGCACTGCAGGATAAGAATTTAATATTATTAACAGGTCAAAGGAAATGAACTGGTAGAAAACAGATGAACTAGACAAGCTAGGAGAACAGCCTATGTCATAAACTTAAGCTGAACCACAAGTTGTATTCCTAAACTTATTTTGTCTGCCCTTTCACTAGCCAGTCTCCCAAACATCCTTCAGGGGTGCATTGCCCTTGTTTTCCCCACACTGTTTCAGGGTAACCCATGCAGTACAGTGGTTCTACCTCGTGTTTGGTATCATCTGGAGGCAGAGACCGAGGCACTAGGAAAATCTTAGGGTCGTCTCTCATTTTGGCAACCTAAAATAGTCTAACAACAGAAAATATCTGCATGGAGTAGGAAATATCAGGGTTTTGTCTTCTAGAGTTTTTACTAAAGCAACTGGACTAACCCAAATAATTGTAGGTGTCTATTTCAGTTTAGGAAGGATTTCCTGAGGCTCCACTGATCCTATAGGCTATGTCAGCCACAATGAAACCTTACACACTTGGCTCACATGCACAGACCTACATGTAGCTACCTAAATTTAGCTCAGTATCATCCTCATTCTGGAAGATTCTCGTGAATATTTCTTATGTCACTTTTTGGCCATTGCTGGTATAGGGTGAAGGCTTTTCTTGTTTTGTTACCTGTTGGTTATTTCCTCTGGGCTTTAAGGCAAGGTGAAAAAATGGGAAGATTTGTCTTGGGTGTGATCTCACACCAGAAGAACAAGTGACGCAATATTTCATGCCCACCTTGCTATTGCTGCAGGCAAAATCAGATAAGGCCAGTTTTCCAGCTGAAGTATACTGAATTAATTCAGTCAACGGAGAAATACCTTCACGCTTGCTGAGGAACTGACATAGGAGAATAGCAAGATTTTCAGCAAGTCTCCTCATTATTGTGGTTCCAAAACCTTTAAGAACTGAACCCTTAGCCTGGAATAAATTTTCTCGTAGGAATCCTGAATTTTCTTGCTGGAAGAGTGCTGGAGTAATAGAAGTTTGTTTATTTGTTACCTCATTGAAACAAAGGCACTTTTTCATGACTGTGTCTAAGGAGATGCTGTTACTTTGAAAATCTTCTTGTATTAGTCAAATATTCAGCAAATATTCATGTTCCATACTTGGAAATTATGCTGAGGAGTATAATGAAGAGTTTGTCTTACATGACTGAAAACAGGATGTGGCTTTTGTAGCACTGTGGAGAATGCCATGGATGAGTTTAAAAGAAATAAAAAAAATCCTGCTATTTGGCACAATATGGTATGCTAGAAGAACAGCAGATTTGCACTCCCCTGAAACATGGGAATGTTTCATTTCTGTACAGAATCTGGTTGGGATGCAGCTAATTTTCTTCAAAGCAGCCTGTATGGTGGTGTTTTAGATTTGTGATGAAAACAGTGTTGATAACACACCATTGTTTTAGCTATTACTGAAGAGTGCTTGCACAGTGTCAGGGCCATCTATCTTTCTCACTCTGCACCTCAGCAAGTAGGCTGGAGGTGGGAGAAAGTTTGGAAGCAGACAGAGATGGGACAGTGGACCCTAATTGTCCAAAGGGATATTCCATACCATGTAAGAAATACTCCATACCATAAAAAGTCATGCTGAGCAAAAAAACTTGAAGGTAGTTTTTCCAAAGTAGTTGTTGCTCAGAGACTAGCTGGACATTGGTCTGCTGGTGTGAGGTGGTGAGCAATTGCCTTTGCATTGCTTGATTAGGTTTTTTTCTTCTTTTTTCCTTCAATTAACAAACTGTCTGTCTTGTGACCCATGAGGTTTTTCTTGCTTTTGCCCTTCTGATTCTGCCCTCCATCCTTCTGGAGGAAGAGAGTGAGTGACTGACTGGGTGGGGACTTAGCTACTGGACAGGGTCAACCCACCACAATTTCTCATCAGGTCTTGATTGCTGATCAATGTTGAATCGGTTGTGAGCACTATTATCTTAATTAATTTGTTTATTTTTTAAAGTGCTTTTTTTTAGTTTGAGTCTGCTGGAACAGATCACTTCCTCGACCACAAGTAATGCTGAAGAGAGGGCCTAGGAGCTTTAGATGCTGGAAAAACAAGATCCATGAGCTATAAGATTTTCCTTTGCCGAAGAGAGGTGTCCAGTAGAGCCCCATTGTAGAACGGTCCAGGAAATGATCCACAGCATAAGCCTAGCAGCATGCTGGAGAAACGCTGAAGTTGTATGCAGCAAACTGCGTGCAAATATAGAGTGTAGCTAATGATATCTTTTATGAAAAAACATTTCTTCCTTTCCCTTTACTATTTTGATCACTAGGATTTGCAGGGATCACTGTTATTATGGTAATCGTAGTAGCCACTAATTTGCAGTTGTTTCTAGAACCTGGTTTGGCACCTCAGTAGGATTGAAAAGAGAAGGTATGTGAAGAGACGATCTCTTTTTGCTGACGGCTTACACGGTGAAGCTAGGCTTGGATTCAACAGGCAAACATAAGTATCTGAAAAAACACAAGATGAGTCAAAAAAGATTAATATGCTGAATAGCAGTCCTTTTCCTTAGGACAGAGAGGCTGGAAAGTTCCCTGAATAATTCCTCCATATGTGAAGAAATCTTTTTATATAGGAATGTTGGGAAGTTGCTTCTCTGTAGTAGCTTGTCATTATGCATTTCTGAAGTGTTTAGTGTCTTTTAGCTCATTGGTTTATAGCACTGTGCTTACAGTGATCGCATGGCTGCTAACTTGCTGTAGGAACGGAGGGGCTAGACATCATCTTAGGAACTTTAAATTTCCTAAAAAGGAAATTTGCACTACTTTTTTTGTCCTGTGACACCAATGATTTCTGTTGAATAGATATGGAAAATGAGGCTAGAAAGCTAAATGTCATGGCCAAGGTCAAACAGAAAAAAATGGTAGAGCTGGGATTTAAACCCACTTGTCTCCCAGGTGTCTTAACCACAGATCTAATCTGCCATTCTTTGTCTTCAAGGTAATTTATTTTGTAAGTCAAATTCTTGGTATATTACTCCTAAGATGTAGCAGTGTAATAAAAATAATTAAGCAGATGTTCGAATCACTAAATGAGTGTCATTTTTTGTTTGAAGGCTATCCCAACATGAACTCAGATTGTAGTCTCTGGTGAAAATTTCTGATATAATGTTAGGTTTTAACATATTACCAGAGAGAAGAATCTTTAGCTACCATCAATGTATTCAGCTATTTGATTAATTGAAGGGCTCAGCAGTCAGCGGACATCTCATTAGCCAATTCACGTAGGCATGCTGTGACTATTTTGGATCACATATCCACAATTCAAATTGACGGTAAAAGTCCAATTAAAAAGTAAATGTATTTTCATACATTGTAGCAGTGGTGTTGTCATGCGGCTTGGGTTTTTCCTTTTATTTCATTCCCAATTACTCATTTTAATGATGTGCTCCTGAATGTGAGAAGCTAATGTTCTTATTTTGAGCTCTGCTTAGAGAAATTGTCAGGCAACCTTTACCATACTGTTCTGCTCAGCTGCTGCAAAGTTGTGTACTTTGACTACATGTGCAGAGGTTATTGTGCCAGATGGTGTGGTTGTTTCTGGGATGTGAAGAACCACAGAGAGGCCCCTGAAATATATCCCTTATGTCATAAAACATCACTTTAACTGGCTTTTCAGAGATGAGACTTATAGGTAAATTAAGGTGCAGAGAGCCAGATTATATCTAACACTGAATATCAAAAAGGTCAGCTGATACATTTCCAAAGGCATTCAATTTATTTCCAGTATTAGACTACTTTTTAGCAAAATGTTCTTTACTGACATGAGTCTTTTGCTTTAGTCTACTGTTTAAAAGACAGAATGTTCATTTATCCATCAAAATAATAGTTTAAGTCTCTAAATGATGTATTTTGTTATTCATTATACATAAAGTAGAGATTTTAAAATGTATTTTCTAGTACTTCAAACTAGATAGGATTTTACAGTTCCACTGAAGTAGTGCAAAGTTACCACAAATATAGGTTTAGTCTGAACTACATCAGGGCCAAAGCAAGGAATTAGGGAGCTGTGGCTGGTTCCCTATCTATGTCTCCCCCACCACCAAGAAAACAAATTAAAAAGTTTTCTAATGGTTTAGCTCCTTAAACAGCTCTTGAGTTACATGAAGCAAATGTCAGTGCTGGAACAAAGGAGTGCATAGGAGAGGGAACTCTTTGAAATGTGATCATCAGTTCTGTTGACTGAAATCCATTATGAATCTGACACCTCCTCACATCCCCAGTAAGAACATGCAGTGGAGGGTACAACATACTTCCATGGCCAGTGAACTCTTCTAGCTGGTGTAGGTTGGGGAAATTTAGGATTCTGCAAGTCCCTTTCTGCGTAGTCCAAGGGTAGCATCTGAGCTTGCTCACCTGCAGGTGAGTTCATGGTCATCCCCGAAAGAGCTTTGTGAGCCACGCACGAGATCCCTTTTCTCCATAGGTGCTTGTGTTCCACCAGGTAGCAGTTGAGCTTCAGGGTACCAGTGAATTCAATTTTGTGTAGGAACCCTTCTTGCTCCAACTGACCATGAACAATGCCTGTGAATATGCATATTCTACTTTTTTTTTTTTCTTCATATATATAATTCCCTTATTCCCGAAAGGTCTTGGAACAGCGCTTAGCCGTGCCTGCTTATTGGGCTCTGAGAATATCCACAACAGTTGAATGTCAGGGAGGTGGGCAATGAATCTCTGGTGGGCTAAATCACAGCCCTATGTGGCATATACATTCCTTAGATTTCAGTGAATAGCAGCTAACTTCTGATGTAAACTGCAGTTCTCAGAAACTGTGGTAGATCTTTGTTTAATCTAACCACTCAGTGTGTGAACTTGAGCGTTCACTTCAGCCTGTGTGTTGTATGAGGAAAAAAAAAGGAACAGAGAAGATTTGCCAGTGACTGTAGTCTTACGAGTGCAAGCTTTTTTCAATCTGTTCTGGAAATTAAAGCTTTTTTTTTTCTTGTGACAGTTTGCAAGTGTGTGTAATTCAAGATCCACACATTTAGATGTTGGCAACATGGTTGCTACTTCAATATTTTTGATGTTTCATGGTCAGCTTCTTTCATCTTCAGCATACTTCAATTACTGACAGAAACAGCACATAAGTACTTTGAGTAGTAAAGTTCCATTTGTAAATCCCCACACAATGAGGAGATGAACATGGGTACTGTGACCAGGGTTTAATGAGAAGCAGTAGGCTGATCCATTCACATTGACGCAGACTTTTGAAGTTCATCATTCAGTGTCTAAAACAAGCATTTTGCTAACTAACTTGCTGTATAGATTAAACTAAAAGGTTATTTTGATTAACTTCTTGTCATTTGTCATTTTGTCAGGTGAGCTAAGGAAATATCATTTAAAGTCTACAGATGTTTATCTTAACATCTCAAAACTTACCAGAGCGTTACTTTATTTTTCTATGCCACATAATAATACCTTGCTGCTTTGAGGTGCACTGACTAGTCAGTCTTTTGTGTCTACCCAGTATTCATTTAAGTATCATTTATTCATTGTGATTAGTAATCAGATCTGGGTAAGAGAGATAAAACAAATGTAAAAATATTCCTCTGTCTCTGAATTATTTCTTGCTTTTAAGGCAGAGGAAAAGTAAAACAGGTCATCAAGAAATTAAATACATAAAGATCAGGGGTGAGATAATGATCTCATTTGCATTGCATTCAGGATTTGTTTTGAAGTTCAAAACATGAGATCATAAACCAGTCAGCATTTAAATACTGCCAGCTATATGAAAGACTAAATCAAAATTGGCTTCTTTTTTTCCCCCCCATCCTCTAACAATTATTCTCTCACTGGCTGCTTTCATTTGGTGGTCTCTGAATGTGAAGTTCTATCATCTGGGTTTTATAGATACAGCCAGAAATAACCCCCAAAGTCTACTGTAAGTAGTAGTTAGTGGAGAGTAGAAGAATAAAAGAGAGATTGGGCATGAACCAGAATTGCAGGTGCTGGCTTGTTCAAGAAGCTGCTGCTTTAAAAATGTTTTTCTGGAGCAGTTCAGAGCTTGACTTTGGGCAAATGAGACTTGTGCTACATCACAAGAAACTCAAGCTGAAGTAACTGACCCCAAATCCAGGTTTCGTGTCCGTTAGAAGATATTTTATAGGCCTTTCACTGTAGTCATTTTACAGACTTAATATACTATTCAGACTTTTGTGAGGGCTGAAGGAAAAGAATCTTATTTTTTCTAGATTGTGGCTTTCCAGTCTGCCACAGAATGGTGGAAAACACACAGAACAGCTGTACTTGCCCTGGTCCAAGAACAAACAAAAGGACAATCTGAGCCTGGGTTTTAGAAGATGGAGTGCGTATGTTAGGACGTTGCTAGTGAGGTTTCAATCTTTGCCCTTCTATTCCTTCCCCATTTAATGTCTTAATAGAGGATAAGATGCTTCACAATGTTTTACTGACCAGATTATTCCTCATATCCTTCTGGTAAGGCTGGAGATGGGTTGTACATCTCTTAGTTCCCCTTTCCCAATTACTTGGTTGAAGCCTCTTGCTCTTTTCACAACAGAGAAATTCATATTCTGAGCAGATCCAGGCAAGGACCTACGGCTGTGTCAGGACTTCCTTTCCTCTGTTTCCCTGAACAGTTGACCAAGGCTGTAACAATTTTAGCCTGCTGTGATAAATGATAGCTCAGCCAGCTCATGACTATAGTGGAGGAGGGAGCTTAAAGATGTAACAGGATAACCTTTCAGGGATGCACAAATTTGCTCAAATAAATAAAATCAGGAAAGGGCACCATATTTTTCCTTGTTTATTGCAGCATCTGAAACTAACTCATGCCCTAGCTACCACATTACTGTAAAGTCATTTGATTTTCCATTATCTAGGTCATTGGTTCAAATTTGGTCCAAGATGTCACTTGGCCCAATCTTCTGTAAATTAGACACGCTTGACTAGGGGTACTGTCAGATACTCAGCGACCATAAGGGGACATGCAAAGTTACATCTTTGCTTTGCCAGTGTAAAAATAGAGACAGAGACAAAAACTATAGAGTGATATGAGTAAAAAGCAGCTCAGGTGACTTTTTGCAGAAAGCCTAATGGAGTCTCCAGTCAGCCCCACTGATAAAGCTGCTATTCCTGCTTGCAATCTATTTTCCACTGAATATAATCAGCCAAACAAACACAAAATAATCTTGTTTGGTGCAGACTGCTCTGTTGGCACCTGAACAGCACCTAATGTGCCAGCTGCTGCTTTGTTTTGTTTTGTTTGTTTGTTTGTTTCTTGCTGTATTAATGGATTTTACATCACTTTTATTATCCAGTGAAAATATAATAAAGACCATTCAGGATATGTGGATGCCGAGGGGGTTTTGTGGAGAAATTTGGATACATAGCATCTATTTTTGGAATAGGTGATCTTTGTATGTTTTCACTTGATTACACCTGTACAAAATGTGCGGACTGTTTACTGATTTGAGTGGACACTAAGGATCCACTGTGGATTTTGTAAGGGTGCCTGTACGCTACGCACCACGTCGGTTTACAGCAGACCCGCTGTTGAATTGCCGCCACCAGTCTACAGAATCATTTTATGCCTCCCTTTATCCCCTGCTCCTTTTTCCAAGAAAGACTGATTTTAAAGATGATAAAATATTTAGGGAGAAGGTGAAAGAAGGAGGGAAGTTGGAGTTTTTAACTGCATCAGCATTTCAGATAATTTCTTTTTTTGTTTGCTTTTGCCTTCTTAATGGGCTATCTCAGGTATATCAGTGCCTTCCATTCCTAGATAGTGAAAATAGCATGAGAAAATAAAATATTATAATATTTTGACCCGTAAGAGACTAATTAGGAAAAAAATACTCATAAATGTGAAAGCCAAGATATTTAGGGTTCTGTTAAATTTAGTTGGACAGGCTTGGTTAACAGATCATTTACTTTCCCAGGTGAACTTAGTGCTACTTTTGGAAGCAGGTAAGGGATGAATTTTAGGACTTGTAAGAATTTTTGAATAGTTGTGGAGGGAAATATCAGAGAAAATCTCAAATAGCTAAGCACTAGTTACAGCCTTTTGTGCACAAAATGACTATTATTTATCAAATAATTCTCATAACTTTCACATATACAATAAACAGATCTTCACATACCTTTTAGCATTTACAATGTCTGTGGGGGTTTAAAAAATCATACCATAGTAATTTAGATGGGAAAAATTGATTTATCTTGATTTCGTGTATTGCCCAGAGACCTTCCCTCAACTAATAATCAATTTCGTATTTCTGATAAAAGCTTCATGCAATATTTATGGGCTTTAAAGACTTTTAGACTGGATGTGTTTATAAAATACTTTGGAAAAATCCTTGTTTAAAAATGTTGGGATAACAGCTGTCCATAAAAACACTGACGATATTAAAACAACAACATAACATTCAGACTATTTTTATGTGTGGTAGCCTAAGCCATATAACTTAATCACAGCTACTCCAACCTCTCATTCTTTAAATTTTTAAAGTAAAATACATTCCAGGAATAAAATAGATAAGTGGTTTATGATATGTGCTTAAACATAAGCAGTGATACGAAGTGCATAAAATATATCGAGGACAAAAGTATATACAATGGTGTGTCAACATAGGCAAACAAATAAACATTTGAGTGTATATGCATACATGGCTTTTTGCTATATTAGGAGATGGAGCTTTAAAAATCATTATTACCAGTGTTTACCACTTGCTTGCTTTCCAGTCTGCATGGCTTATTGCATATTATAATTTGAAAAGATTATCTTACCAGGGTAATGAACAATAAAAAATTTGTAATTCATCCTAATAAGCTTGAATGCTAACCCACATGCCTTGGACATTTCTAGCCAGGCATAATTTATCCACATCTTTGGCTGTGAAACAGTGTGGATCTTCTTAACTGAGTCCCTGACAGATGGTTTAAGCTTTTTCAGGACTACGTTTCCAATCATTTTGCCCATATTGCAAAATTGGCCTTGAAAAAGGGTAAAGAGTTGTTATGCTGCATTAACATCTCTTCTGAATTGCTTGCTGTGAAGGACATGAAAATAGGAAGAAAATCAGAAGAGGAATGTTTTACAAATGCACTTTTGAAAGTTACAAATGTTAGACATGAGGATGATCTTAAATTATACCCCTCACCTCAATTTGGGTGTGAATGCGATCACATTATGTGTGATGATGAAAACACAACTTTCAGTTACCTCGTTTCCTAAATGATTCAGATGGCATTCATGGTATAAGAAGTGTGAAAAGTGCTGTAATTAAAAAGACTTCCTATAGTCTTAAACTCTGCTAATGGACAGTGCAGTTGACTTCTATTAGATGAACAGGGATTTCTGGGGTACATTTCAAGATTTTTGCTACTCTGAATGGAAAGGCTCAAATATCTGCATTCATTTCTGCATGAAACATGGATTGATCACACGTACTATGCCAAATTTTCATCTTCTTTTGCAGCTTCAGCTGACTGGCTCCTTCATATAAAGTGCTGTTCTTTTCTTCTTGCCACCTTTTAGTTTATGATAAAAATCAATGCAAGCTGAAGCCTTCCACAGTCATCTATAAAATGCAATTACTGTATACAACACACAGTAAAACTCCTGTGGTGTATATGTTGAGACATAATTTATGCCACTTACCTCCAGAGAGGTATTGATCCTACTCTGTGAATATCTTACAAAAGGGCTGTTGAATGCAAGCTCAAGGAAATATGTGGTTATTGGCTCTGATCTATAATTTGATTAATAGTGACCTATTTGTTGAACTCTGCTCCTTACAGCGCTGTTTTCTGTGACTGAACCTTTTATCTTTGACTATTGCCCCTGCTGATCTCCGTCAGACACCCACCCTGCCTTGCTGTCCCTCAGGCTCACTGTGGTCTCTGTGATCCCCACCAAAGGAGCCACAGGAGAAGGCTGAAATGACCTGACGGATTTGGTTATTATTTTTTAAATGGCTGGCAATCTTCGCTAATCCTGAAAGTGGTGATTGCTCACAGCATGGCCTGCACCCATTCTGTGATGGGATCCAGTTCTTAGTTTCCTGCTGTGTATAGGAAGGAAAAACAATTCTGAATAAATAGTCCAGCAAGGATTCTCCAAGATACTGGGTGAAAACTCCTATCACTTATTTTTGGTTTTGAGCCCTGCAGTCTGGCATATTAAATGCCAAGAAAACCCCTCAAGAATGATATAAGACAGAAACTGGGTGGATTTTATGCGAAACCTTTCAGTGTTCTGGTGTTGGGTAATACCTGCACACTGAAATCACAAGAATAAATCCCTTCTGCCAGAATAAACCTCTGTTACTCAGTGTTTCAGCACCTCCTCTCAGGTAAATTCCTCAAATAAAGAATTGTTGAGTGGTGTCTCTGACCTGACAGTTTCCATTTCAAAGTTCACGTTCCTTGAGATGCTGCAAGAATGTTAGCAATTTGCTGTACTATGTGGAAAAAAAACCATTGTGTATTCATAGAATGAGAGTTCAGGTGAGTTTAATTCGCTTTGGGCTGAGACCTGGGTAGCAGGGTAAGCTTCTCTATTCTATGATTACAGTAAATAGTTCAACCTTTTTCTGACATAAATGCTCTGTTTTGGGATTTGACAGAAGTTAATTGCCTATTGTGATTGCACTGTACTTGATGAATAACATAGCGAGATATGACAAAATAATATTTATTGAAAATGAGAAAAATAGCCTGTTAAAGGAACAGTAGCAATATAATTTAGGCCTAAATCGGCCTAAACTAATTCAAAGTAGAAATATACATAATAAGGCACACCTTCCTCTCCATCTATTCATTGGTGGAGTTTTCAACAAAGCATAAGCTTATTTCATCCTTTCTGGAAATGTAAAAGTGATGCTTGAGTAGAAACTGAATAAAAAGCAAAGTAAACCACAATAGCCTCATTACACGTGCAGACACCCCCCGCCCCCCAAACTCCAGGCTAAGAAAATAAAAACAGAAGCTGAATTTGATTATAAAATGCGTTTTGTTTTACTAATCATATTATTATGAAAACCTAGTTAGTCTCAGTGTAGTCAATGCTGGTCTATTACTGCATTCCTCAGAGCAAGGATTACAGCTGTGATTTCTGCAGCCAGCACTGTTACCTGCTCAGGCAAAGTCTCCTCATGGCTTCCTGTCTCAATTTCCCCATCTATGAGATGCTTTATATCTTTGTTTGAAGATAAAAGAAAAAATTGCTTGAAAAAATATCTGTTGCGACTATGAAGCTTGACCGTGTATTTAATATGGGATGAAAGAACCACTACAGTTGGGAGCAAACCAACCAGTTTAATTTTCTTTGCTGATTTATTATTTTTTTCTTGCAGTGTATTTTGTCCACTCTAGTGAAAAAAAAAAGACTTTTTAATATTGAGATGATGTGAATAAAACAACTGAGTAAAGTTCCTGATCCAGAGCGGTAGTCCAGCCCAAGTATGGAGTGGAAGTCCAATCCACGCAGGGCTTTCTGGAAACCTCTTACCCTGTGAGTGATCTTGACTCTTTATTTGAAAAACAGAGAGGAAGGGCAGCGAAGTGAACATTTTTAGAACTCAGGCACTGCATTTAGGAATTACTAACAATGATTTATTTTATAAGCTGGAGAAACCATATTTTGGAAATTGCTGAGGGAAAGGAAGCTTGGTTGAATCAAATGATTGCAGATTGACCAACATCTGCCAATTCGGTTTAGCCGTGAGAAAGGTCAAATGTTCCTGAGGCAAGTCAGGTGATGTACTTCTAGTGAGATGGGAAATTATATCACTGGTACTTTATCTGTAAAATTACATGCAATTCAAGTAATTCATATTCAAGGAAGAAATAAATGACTCTGGGAAATGCCAGGCTTTTTTTTTTTGAGAGGAAGCTAAAAGATGGCTTGTTAAGCCTAGCGGAAAGGGATCTGCTCTGTATAAATACTGGTAGGGTAAATATAAAGGAAGAAGAAGATAGTTTTTTCCAGCTAAACAGCAACGTTGCCATAAGAATGAATGCCTTGCGATTGCCCGTGAGTAAATTCAGGCTAGGAGTCATCTAGCCATCAGAGAAGTGGAGTTTGCAGAGCCTGGTCAGTTGGAAGGGCTGAATGAAGACCTTAGTTAGTATTAAGGTGGATTTTGATCATTTTCTGAAAGACATTATGGGATGTGGTGCTTGTAGTAGCTCATCGGGGTCCTTCGTTTTTGACTGTGTCTTTTAACTCATATGAGCTAAATCCACCCATTGAAAGGGATGTAATGCTGCTGACTCCAGTTTGACTGCATAGCTGTATAAGCATAGTGGCACTTAATCTAAAATGTAAATGAAGCTTTGCAGAGAGAACAGGAGATTTTAAAAAAATCTTAATTACAACCAGAGCTAGTGGATTCATCTGAACTCACTCTACTTGGTGAAGGCCTAAGAGGGGGTCAGGGAGCTATCTGTGTTCTTTCTGATGACAGAAATTCAGCTGGAATAGCCTGAAGCTAAAATCTCTCGAGAACATTAGATGAACCAGAGCTTGACAAAATGCAGCCATGTTCCTTCAACGATGTTTTTACTTACTATACACACTGCCCAGGGAAAGCAGGAGAGGGCACGGCGGAGACTATGCAAGACTATCCTTTTTGGAGATTTCCTATTAATGGAAGAATTATCAGGCAGCTGGTTGCCTGTGCCACATTTTCAGCTTCTGGAATGAGACCAAACTAACTGTACTTGCCCAAGTATATAATAGTTTGGTAAGTTAAAAAAAAAAAAAAAAGACTCTATTATTACGCAGTAAATGCTGAACACCTTTTACTTACCTGACAAGTTTGCACTGTAAGTTTTCGTTTCTTTGTATCTGAGTTCTGTGGTTATCAGCCATGATCAATGTTACCACGATACCAAAGCATAGTTTGGTTTAGCCTGAGTGTCCCAGAAGGGCTCAGACAACCCAAATGGTGTTTATCCTCAATTTGACGAAGAGCTTATTGGACTGCCTGGCCACTGGCACACTGTCTTGTCTGCCACTGAGATTTGATATGTTTGATCTACAGGACCATGACACTGGGAAAATGAACCTTCACATTATCTGAGCGGTGTCTGGCCAGCAAGGGTCTGAAGCAGATAATTGCAATTCCTGACTGGGAAGTTAAATCTGATGGGAAGTAATGCTTTACCAACAGCATATCAAAGCTTCACAGAGGCAGGGGATGCATGAATGGTTGCTTTGGTCTGTCATTGTCCCTCTACTTTCCCGTTCCCTGTTTCTTGACTATTATGTTGCCTTCTGGCAAAGGATTTGGATAGTGGAGATGGGAACTGTCACAGGAGACAAAAGAGCAGCATCTGTCAGCCTGGTATCTGTTATGATTCCCCCCCTGTGCAGGGGAAATCTGTAGGCAAAGGGGAGTTCTTGGGGGGCTTTGCATACACTTTGCAGCTTGAATGTACCTCAAAGAACATTAACCCTATATTTGCATGCTAAGTAATACATACATATATATGAAATACATATGGAGTCTGTACTGCCTGTTTCACTGGCTGAAAGTTCTGCCATGTTTCCCCATGCATGTTTTGGGAGTTAGACTTTGACTATAAAAGCATAGTAAGGCTAATTCATTTGAAATCTTTGTCTCAGGACTTAGCTTTGTGACCTAGGAAGCACCTGGTGCTTGCTTTGAGCATTTATTTTTTTAAATTCCAATAGCTGCATATATGACATGGAATTTAGACCTTTACAGGATTTCTTGGTCTTTCATGATCTTTGTCTACCAAGTCCTTATTCATAAGAATTTATGTCCTGTCAGTTTCCATCTCCCATTTCAAGTGCAAAATCTGGACTTAGAGAGTTTCCTAGTGGTTTATAACAATGGGAGGTTGTGATTTTGGTCTGCATTCACGTAATGGCGGTTTAAGCTAGTATATTACTTTGATTCATCCAGGCTTAGGGTACTGACATAGTCTGTTGGTTGCTGTGCATCTGCTGATGGGTGATAACTTGCCAGAATCTTAATTTTATTACTTTCAATTGTGTGTCTGTATACCAGAAATCTTCTGTGGAAACTGGATCAGAAAACAAAGCAGGTATAATAACTCTGCCTTGTTTCTGAAGAAAAGGCTCAGCAGCACAAATACAAATGATTTGTACATCTCCCAGCCCCACTGTGGCAGACAACAGTTCCCAGGGGTGTTTAGAAGAGCGTTAGGCTTGTGCTTGCCTTGAGTGCAAGATGCAGCCCACTGGGTTTGTTTGCAAGTGTAGCAGCTACTATGAAGCATATTTTCTCTTATCAAGGTTGACTCAAAGGAAAGCAGCCACCAGGATGCAAAGGGAGTCCAGCAGCAGACTGGCACAGCACCAGCCTGAGGGCTGTTGCGCTGCTGGGAACAAAGCCAGGGCAGAGGCTAGAGAAAGGGCCGGTCACAGATGCAGATGCCAGTGCTCAAGAAGTATAATCTGGAACTTGACAGCTGCCAAACTAGCCCTCAGAGTAGCCAGGCTAGTTGGCTTTTTTTTCGGAGGAGATGACAGAAAGTGGCCAAAGGGACCAGTAATGGCAGTTGTCCAACTATAGGACTAAACCAAAGCCAAGCGAGTATTGTGGTTGTACTGGTGTTTTTGGAAGAAGAGGCACTGTCAGCAGAATCCTAATTCAGACATTCCCTGTTGTTGCATCCGCACATCCTGAAGGGCCTGAGATTAAATGTAAGAAAGAAATGGAAGCTTCTCCCTGCTTTTCCTAAGTGCATCTCAGTCTGGGGCAAAGGCAAAATAAAAAATAGCCCCCCCCCCAATCTCATAATCCATGAAGCAAGATGGTCTTCAAATTAGCAACTCAGCCTTGACTGCTAGGCAGCTGGGCACTGGCTAGATGGGTCAACCCCTTTAATGGAGTCCACTTTCTATTACACAGCATAAGGTAGGAGGGGTTTAGAAGCAAACTGTGACAGCTTGGCACCTCCCTGGAGCTTGTATTAAACACTGCTAATTCTCACTGACTTCCCTTTGGTCTGCTGCTGTGCCCAGTGCCCGCAGCTGACCCGGCAGCCTTCCACCCTGCGGCTGCAGACTGACCTCTCTCACCTGTGCTGTGGGAGGTCGGGGGCAGAGGCCTCTGTCCTCAGCCTGAACACCTCTGATAGCATACTCAGCTAATAAAGCTCCTTAATTATTGTGGTTTTGTCCCAAGGGGAAGATTGACTCTGCCACCAAACCAAGCCAACATTTCTCAGGTTTAGTCAGGTCTCTCTAAAACCCTTTGACACAGTTAAGGGTGAGACCTCATGCTAGCAATGAGGGCAAAAAGAGATAGAAAGAGAGAGAGAGAGTTTGAAGTTAAAGAGATGATGCTTTTGAAGGAAGTAAAAAAAAAAAAGTCTGGGGAGCAGACCAGGAGAAAGATTTCCTATTTGAGCAACAAATCTAGTGTGAAAGGAGATTGATTTGGGGGGGAAAAGAAATATGAAAGCTGTTACTAGAGTTGACTTTTTTTCCTGGTACATCTGAAGAGATCCTTTCCACTTTATACAAGCAGGATGGACCATGTGGCAAATTATAGAATCACATGAGAGCTGAACAGATCATATTCCAGTGACCATCTTCATCTATCATATGTCCTTTGTCAGGCACTTCTTCTTACAATTGAGCCATCATCTTAACATGTTCAAATCGGTGTAGAAGGGAAATGTTTCCTGCTTTTGCTCCTAAATATAGAATTCACTCCATGGTAACCTTGACCAAGTACCTAGGATGGGCAAGTTACAACCATATTTTTCTATATGCAAAAATGTCACAGAATCACAGAATGGTCAGGGTTGGAAAGGACCTCTGGAGATCATCTAGTCCAACCCCCCAAAACGTCACTCCAGATTACTTTATTTGAAAGCTTGGGTTACAAAGACAGCAGTCAGAAAGCTGAGATTCCTGATTCCATCATCCGCTCCGAGTCCAGGAGATGATGAAATATAGCTGATGTTTTTATACCTTAGCAAGCCAGGTGAGTCACTGCCTAAACATATCTGCCTCTCTCTGTTGACTACAAAGGGAGCCCATTATGACAAATTCAGTGATAGATGTTTACTTTGTAGACATCTGTAGGAAGATCAGGTGACTCACACTCAATGGAGTCTTCATGGCTTGATGGGAGCCTGGAGTTGAGACCCCAGATTACTAGCACAGTCCTTTTCTTAGGGCTTGCCTACAGCTCAGTAAGTGGGAGACTCGACTACTTAGAGACATTATTCTCATTGCTTGAAAAAGCGGAGCACAAATTTTCCCTGTCTGCATGCTTTACTTAGAGGGGAGCTGCACCCTGGGGTTCTTTGTTATAAAACACACAACAGAAGCATAAGGTGTTATTATTACAACTGTTATCACCGAATCTGATAAAACACGTCTGGAACCTATTCTTAAAAAATCCAGTGATATGGATTTTACAGTCTTTCCAGGCAATCTGTTCCGATGCTTTGCTCTCCTCATGTTAGAAAGTTTTTCTAATGCCTAATATAAAGTTTCCATATTCCATTATTTCTTGTTCTAATCCCTGTGGACACGGAGAGCAATCGATTCTGATTCCTCAGCAGGATACTGCTGAAGTCTGTTATGACATTTCCTCTTAAGTGTTTCATTCTCCAGACTGAACAACTCTGATTTTATTCAATCTTTACTTGCAGATCACTTTTTCCAGCGCTCTAATCTACCTTGTTGCTCTCCCTGGACTGCTGCAACAAGTTCACATCTCTCTTAAAGCACAGTGCCTAAAGGTGCATACAGTCCGTTAGCTGCTTGCTAATTCTGGAGTGTCTACAGACTAACCTATACAACCTGGGCAATAGTTTTTGCAGGGAGGTGAGATTGTTTATTTCTGTTCAGCTTGTGAGCCCCCATAGACTGCAAACAGTTTCCTACTGCCTCATTTTCCATCTTCTATTTGTACAGTTGATTACTTCTACATAAATGTAGCACTTTCACTTGTCCTTACTGAATTGCATCCTATTGATTTCAGACTACTCCTTCAAATAGTCAGGTTCATTTTTAATAGTGAAAAATGAGGTCTCCTACCTCAGAGCCTGTCTGTGCATAGTTCAGTACGGTAATACAGGAGGCAGGAAAGAATCACAGACTTTTCTCCACTTGTATTCCTATGGGGTGGCAAGGCACAATGACTGCGTCTCTCCTGGCAGGAGTCCATGCTCTGGGATAAGAAGAAGTAATCATCTTTTGTTACAGTAGAGCCTGAAGGCAAGACAAGTTTATCCTACTGTTAGAAAGTGTTTTCTAATGCTTCACATAAAGTTCCTCATTCTGTTGCTTCTTGTCTTGGAAAAGGAGAGGGAGAAAAATTTATTCGCATTCCTCAGCAGGACGACCCTTGTTTTAGGTACTGTGTTCACATGAATTAGTAAATGATTCCTGCTCTGCTAAGTTTGTGACTTAAACAGAAGAAACCAGGAACACAGGCAAGGGCCTTAACAGATAATGGGAAGGTGGCAAATGTTATATTCGTTTTTGGCATTTTCTAGGGAAGGGCTTAGTCAGATGTTGATGAGAGAAATGGAATGCGAAAACGTAAGGGAAGAGTACACTGAAGTGAGGGAAAATGAAGGAGACTGAGCATGCTGAGGGCAACAGAGAGGGAACGAAGATGAAGGGAGGAAACTCTGGGAAGGGACTGTAGAGAAGAATCAGACAAAGACAAGACAAGAAAGTCCAACCTTATCTGTGTAACTTTGTCTGTCTGTTAAGAGGTCCCCATTTTGTCTCTGTCAAGCAACACGTCTCTAGCTGTACTCACTCTAGAATTTGTCTTCAAGGCCATAAAGCAGGAGAGGAACATACAGAGGAACAGAAAGGAGAGATACTAGTTAGACACGTTTTGTCAAGCATCTCTGTGTGGAGATGAGGGTGTGCGTCTGATGAGCACAGTTCCGGAAAGTGCTAAGAGAAGAGGTGGCACCTTTGAAGCTACGTTCCACACTGAGTGACATGTCTGGCATTATACAGAAGGCTCTTCAAAAAGGAAATGAATCCTGTAGATTGGAAGAGGATGATGACACAACTCATTTTTTTTCCTGCTCCAGGGACACTGCCTTCAGGAACACTTGCTGCGGTGTTCTTCCATGCTGCCTTTAAAGCATGCTCCTTCCGTGCACCTTTAAAACTCTCTAGCTCAGTGGCCAGAAAATTGCAGTCTATTTTCAGTTGCTGACTAGTTCACTGTGAATTAAAATGGGGTGTTCAGAAGGGTGAAATCAGAACCATTTATAATCCATGTTCCTTCTTTGTTTTTTCATTTCTTCTTCCTCCCCTCTCTCCTCCTCGACATAATTGGGGCACATTAGCTTCACTGTCTCAGTTCATTAGGTCATTTCTGAAAATCGAAAATCACAGTTTTGTGTTTATTGGTGTCTTTTTACTTGTAGGAAATCATTTGCAATGAAACTACTTCTAAATATCCCACTGTGTAGAAGATTCCAGAGCTGCTTGCTTATACTTCATCAGAGGAACTGCTGGAAATGGCTCTGAGTTAGGGAATGATGTTGCCCAAGGACTCTAGCTTTGATAATTAAAAATGCCAGGCCCTCATGGTGTCGAAAACCTTCAGTTCTCGTGGACTGCAGAGGGTCCTCAGTTCTTTGCAACATCAGGACCTAACTGTGAAGCGGTGGAGTAAGCTTATCGGAACATGCACAAGGGCAAGTTTAGTTCTGCTGCAGTATCAAAAAACAGTGCAAGAATAGATGAACAGCATCTATGGGATATCCAAGGGTAGTTTCTTTCAACAAGGTTGTACTGATGATGCTCTCTACAGCCTAAGATGTTTATAACAGCTAAGATCTGGTCTGTTTCTATTTACGTCTGACAGAAAATAAGAAGAATCAGAAACTGAAAATTTAAAAAGTTGACCGGTAGAGAAAAGAACTTACACTTTGCCTGAAGGACGCTTTTACTGAATTTTTATATGGCCTTTACAGAGTAAGAAAAAATTCAGGATTATCTCTACAGGAGAAACAGTGTAGTGATTTATATGTTAGAAGATTACTAGTAAAGGGGAAATCTGCTCATTTCGCCTTTCACAGCCTTTTTACTCCAGCTTCACTTCACTCTTTTCTTTCTTCTTCAGTCCCCCTCATTCCTTTTCCTGTCAATGGTATCTATTCCCTCATTTTTCCAAATTACAATTTAAAATGTCAGCCTAACCTGTGGGAATAGTAAGCCCATTTAGTCTATTTTTAATGGTCTCTTTGAGTCTAGAAAAACTTTTCTTGCACATTTTACTGCTTGTTTAAAGATATTCCCAAACAGTCACTGTGAATATGCATGAGAGGCTGTGCGATGCAATCTTGAGTAGCAAGCCTTTAGCTAGGGCTTGTAACTGGAGAAACTGAGGACTACTCTGCACTTTCAAAGTGCAGAACACTTTTGCAGAATATTTGCTTTATATTCTAAAGTCAGCCCTTGGCTTACTTCTAAGGCTGACCACAGCCTGAGTAGGAACTGTGTTTGATTGCTAGATATGACTTTGAAAGTAAACAGTTTCATTACGACTTCTGTAAGAGACTTGGAAATCTTTTAATCCAAAGTTTTGTTCCTGAAATGATTAGTTGCCTGTGCTCTAGCCTGAGGGAAACTGCCAGAAGGGAAAATGATACAAGAAATGGATGTAAATGGAGAACTGTGCCACTGCCACTTAAAATTCTGTTGCTTGTCTGTGATGTTTTCAAAGAATATGAAATCATTTAAATATGCAAAAAAAAATTTAAATGTGCAATCTATATCAGTCATAATAAATTGGGACTTCCTAAAAGAAAGAATTTGGAAAGATAATATGCACATTTTGTTTGCTCATTCATTGTAATTTGTTTTCTGTGGAAAATGTCAATGATCTCAGCAGTTTAGACTAGACCCTCTATAAATGGTGAAATTGTTATTCCTGTAACACAGGAGACGGAGTTGGCAGTGGGAAATTCAGTTATTAGTCTGAATAAGTCACTTACTGGGTAGGTGATGGTTGGGAAGGTATGTGCGACAGGTGTCAAGATGGGTTCTTTCCTGAGATGTCAATAAAGTTCTGGCAAGACCTGGGAGACTCTTGTGGCCAGAATCTGAACTTTTACCTATGGATTTGGAAGCGGGAAGGGAAATGAGTCTTTTTGAAATGAAAATAAGGTTACCAGGAAAAAGATGCACCTCTAAGCAACAGTTTCATGAAATGTAGCCCAGTTTACCCACACATGCAGCACAGGGGAAGTATGCAAAATCTCAGAACTGTGGTGCGAGAACTGACATAAAGACAAGGGATTTAAATCTACTCAGAACTGTAGAAAGTTTTGAAGAACAAAAAGCCTCTACAGAAAGTGATGCATCCTCTTTGTCTGATAGGGCTAAAGTGCTACCACAGAGAATTGACAACGTTTAGGGAGATTACGTACAGCAGGAGCAGGAGAAGGCTGACAGGTGCTGAAGAGTATTCAGGTCAAACAAAGACATCTGCCAAAGACATCAGTCATATGAGATAAGGAAAATTACAGTTGAACTAGGGGAGGAACAGGTGCTGCTCACAAAGGAGTATCCTGGAAAGTTAATGTTATGTCAGAACACAAAGTTAAATAAAAGATCCAAAAAATTAAATAAAACCTATATATCTTTGTGCCCAGCTGAGAAGGTTAAGTAGGTGGACTTGACTAGGCCACGTGGTAAGGAGACTCCTCAAACATGGAGGAATGAAAGGTAAAACTAAAATGTTTAAAAATCTGGCTATTACTATTTGTAATGAGTAGATTAAGCCATCAAATGGTTGAGTAGGGCTAAACCTGAATTATTCTATGTTCTCCAGGGAGGTACAGTTACTTGAGGACATGGAAATGCCTACAGAAATACTGGCTTTATCTCATAGATTATTACATTTGTTACATTACCTGTCGAAGCTATTTTGTATGAAAAAAACAAAGGAGGTCGATAAGATATCAACTGCTTAAAGACCACAAAAGGGGTGACTTTGGGTGTCTGACTCTAAACTCCAAAGAATAAAGCATACTCTTTTTGTAACATATGAGACAGTTCAGTTGGAAACAGCTGAGATGCCAGATATGACATTGATATAATTAAGCCCGATTTATTATGTGACCATGGAGTTGGAAGCACAGTGTTGGAGGCTGCTTTGGACAGCTCACTATAAATCTCCACAGTAATCAGCAAAGAGGAATAATATAACATGTAAGAAATAGAAGGATGTAATACCATCACTTTATTAACTCTCTACTTTAGCTGAAGCTGTATACATATAAACGAGAAGAGGCCAATAGGTACACTGCACAAACGGATAGATACATGAAGCAATTTTAATCTGAGGAAAGAGATGAAGTAATGAATTTTAGAAAAGAAAAAGACACAATGAAAGTATACAAGATGGTGAATATTAATAAGAAGCTAAATCTGAAGCTTCTATTTACTTTCTAAGGATTTCATCAAAAAGGGACTTTGGTTTGAAATTGAAAGCCTCCGCAATTAAAACTGACAAAAGGAAATACATTTAAAGATAATACTTAATTAACCTGTGGCATTTATGTAGACAATGCAAACATCCACAGTACCTTAAAAAGGAAACAACAAACAAAAAAATAATCAGAAACTTAAGCCCTCAGATGTCAGCATGTTTGCCAACCTGGGGAAAAAATCTCCTCTGTGGGCAGGTTATTTTAAAAATTTCCACTTAGGAATTTTGGTTTTTACTTTCTGTCATGCACTGGATGCTGTCTAAGTTACTGGAGTATCTGTGAGTCATTTTTTTAAAAAAAGAGGTGAAAAGCTAGATGAAAAAATACCCCCTGCAAAAGTTGCAGTAAGTACTTCGACTTGCCAGATGCTCTCTGAAATCTCAGATTCCAAATCTTACAGATAGAATATTTTTAAAGCCCTTCTAAATTCCTATGGGAGAGATAGCAAATGCTTTGGTAGCATTTGCTTTACTTAAAATTAGAAAATATTTTGCTCTCCCAAAGTAAGGGACAGTAACGATAGCTACCAGTTCGCTTGTATCTGTTTTCATCGTTCATATATGTGGGTGAGGGATGGAATGAAAATAGAAAATCCTGTACGTATTTTGTGATTTCTTTGGGAAATGTGCCAACATGAAAATGAAAGGAAGTGATGGCCTTCTGAACCATCTTCCCTGAATCCGAGCATTGTTTCAGGTTTTGAGGCTCCTGTTAAGGATGGCTTGCTGCGCTGGCATGGTTGAAGCATACCGATAAGAGGCAGGGAGGTGATGTGATTAGTATCTTATCTGTCTGTCCTTGAATTCCCCACTCCTGTGACCTTGTCTGCATTCAGGTAGACTGGCTGGGGAAGTGTGTGTTGAGGGAAAGGCAGGAGAGATTGCAGCAGAACTCCATAAGGAAGTCGACTCATTTCAAGCACAACACCAAGATGCTCTAACTACTCTGATTTTGTGCCCCATCATGAATTCCCTGGTAATGTCTTTTCAGCTTACTTGCTGACTATGGCTTATTTGCACGTCTTTTAGTGATATTTATGGTTAAGGATGCATTTTTTTAAGACCATGTTAATTTTCCACATCCAAAACCAGATTGCCATTTTCATAGGTAAAAATACATATTTTAACAACTGTTCGTTCAGATTTGGTTCATTCCCTGCAAACTTATTTCAGAGATCACACATAATGCACTTTAAAGTCACATCAATGCAGGTCATCATTTGGCTCTGTGAGGATACGCAGAGGACCAGGGAAGTATGGGAGCCCATGCCCACCTCAGGTATAGTGGAGCGGCAAGCACCGGGGGCTGCTATCTGGGTCTGAGCAATCTGGAGGTGGGGAAGCCATAGTTCTTCCTCAGGGAGAATCAGATTGCAAAATGTAAGTGACAGGAGATGTGTGTGGGGAGGGAGTAATCGTCATCCTCTGAAAGCTGTTGTCCCTGAGATGGAGGAGGGATTAGAAAGGGAGCTGTGAAAGGGCAACACTGTAGTGGAGACATAGCAGCTAAGATTTTGCCATCCAGTGGGAAGAAGAGGAAATTCTCAGTTAGTCCTTAGCAGAGTATTTTTATTATGAATGCATTTTTTCAGTGCATTTTCTGAATGTTTTCAATACCAATAATTACATGTCCCTGCTCTAAGAAGCCGATAATTTACTTTCACACAGGGTACTCAAAGAGGGACAACAAAACAGTGGGATGGGGAAGATCAGAGTACTAAGGCTAGGGAGATTATCCTGAGACGGCACGGACACGGCATGGAGAAAGACTTTTTTTGCATTTGCATTCATTTTGTGACTGCTCTACACTGCTAAGGTAGCATAAAGGGGCCTCATGTAAATGGGTCAAACCTACACGGGTGATTAAATAGGTTTTAGCTGGCACACGTTCTGACGTGCAATCATGGCAGAGTAGTTTTAGAGTGGCTGAAATCAGTCATATTGGCATTGACAGCCTCGTTTGATATTGGTATGGGCAGCCTGGTTGTCAAAGGGATTTCCTGTGAACATATTTGAGACTAACACAGCAGTTCAGAACCAGCCATCCTCCAGGATGGCTAATGGCTGCTCCAAAACCATTAGCCTCATGAGGTTTCTGTTACCTTGGACGTTTTGTGGGAGAACGCAGCAGAAGCTTGCTGAGTGTGGAAATGGGACATATTTCCAAAACATCTGTTGACATTATATATGCCGAGTAATTTAATTTCAAAATTGTCATGTTTTTCAACATAGGACATCTGTGCTGGTAGGCAGTATCTGTGAAGTACAAACAAAAATGGAATTAAATCTACAATAAATATGCTCAGACAAATAATACTTTTCAGTAGAGAAGCAAACATTCAGTATAACTCCTTTCTCAGCTATTCCCTTTTCTCAGGGAATGCACTTTCTCTGCTCAACAGTCTAACAACAGACCAATATATAGGTTACATGCCCCAAGCGATTCTGGGACTATAAAAGCTTTCTAGCTATGTAAAACAAGTTTGTTATCCAAGCCCTAGTTTCTACAGTCTTTGGTACTTGATCTTTGCTGAGCAAGTTGAATTCATAACGGCAAAGGTCCCCACACACAGAGTGAGGCAGGGTTGGTACTTAGCCTGGGAGTCACAAAAGCTCATGTGCTAATCACTGGGGTAGTTAAGTTACTCAGTAGGTTATGCCAAAGAAGAGGGTCTGTCACAAGTGACGCACCTCTATCAAGCCAGGAATCAGAGCCTGGAATTGCTGTGTGCACTTAGGTATCTCTGTGATACAAGATGTTGCCCTCTCATTTGCAGGATGCTACCTAATAAATAGCATAGTATTCCTATGCTGTTATGGAGTCATGAGAGCTCTGACTTGTACTACCTCCATGGATTTTGCATACTAGGTAGTGCCTTCAACACCAGGCTTTTGGATGAAAGTGCTCTGTGCCCTTTTTGTTGAAGCTGGGCAAGTGCTCCAAATACTCAGTCGCTATGAAAGAAGCCAGTACCATCCACTGCCATGGCTTTTCACACAACTCAAAGCAATCTGAATGAGTTAAGTTTGGTCAGAGTACAGCTAGAAATCTGGGCTCCTCTGAGGTCTCACATTAGTGCATCTTTCTGAATCATTAATGAGAGGTGACTTATCTAGGCAGCCAGATCAGTAAAGATAAAGATGCCCCTATGTTTCCTCAGTAATACATCTGTAATTACCAGAGAGCCTTTTCTCTGAAACCTAAGTGGGTTAGGCAGGGTTTTCCCCAATTGCTTTTCTGATTTTAGTAACTTCAACTTTATCTATTTTGTATTCTGGGTTCAATGGAAGTCTGCCCATGTTCCATCAAAAGGCCCATGTTCCAGCTATCACATAGTGCCTCAAGGAAGAGACGTTACAAGTGAGTGTAAATACAGAGTTCTCAGAGGCCTAGGCAAAACTAAGGGTTTTTTTGCATCGATACTGGAGCTCTGGCTCTGCCCCACTGTTCTGCAGGAAGGAGAAGAACAGTGAATGGGTGAGAAGGGCAAAAGCATGAGGGAAGTTGAGCTACAGAGAACTAGGTTTACCAGTCTGGTGTCACGAACAACTGCCAAGGTGGTGGAGCCTCTTCCACCAACAAAGAGCGCTGCCCAGTGTATTCCCATGTGTCCTTCCACAGCAGCAGCAGCATGTAGCTTGGGTTTCCTGGGCTTTGCAGTTGACAAAGTAGATAGAGAGGTAACGACTGGTTTTGTTGCTCCTACCAGTCTGTTGACCTAAACAAATGCCCACTTGGCTTTTACCTAAAGCAAGCCTGCCTTTGACATAGTAACACATTTATTGAGCTGAAAATGAAAATGTGTCCAAAATGTGATTGCTTTGGAGGCGAATGCTCACTCTTTACAAGTATGCCTTGGAACAAGGACCAGTTTGAAAAAAATGCTGAAGCACTTGTGCTATGACAGCAGCATTTGAGAAAAGCCTTTCTTTTACCGTGTGTATAATAATTCTGTTAAACTCTTATATGGAAAAAGTGGATACAATCAATTTATTTTAAAATCTTCACAAGTCCTGTTTTGACACATCTGAAACATAGAATTTAAACTTTTCACTTTGAAACAATAATTTTTGCTTAGATATCGAATGTATTTAAAGTCCTATTGATGTCTGTAGTTAAACATTGATTCATGAAGACAACTGAAAAAAAATTCTGCTTGGAAAAATATTTCAAAATTTTGCTTCCTTGTATCAATTCAGAACAACAGGAAGTTTGAAATCTTGCAATATTTCCCAGGCTGGCAAATATAGCTCACTCTTTGCCTGACTTTATAGTGCAAAATTGAGCAAAACCCTTTAAGTTTTGGTCCCATAATTTATATATTTAAGCCATTTGAAATGAGACTACAATTTAGTAAAGTGTACAGGCTACTGTGCTGGAGGAAATCGTTTGAAAAATATAAGCCAAATTTTTTTCACTTTTTTTCTCAATCAGCATTGGAGATCTAAACATGGTCAAAGAATGAACCGAGCAAAAAGAGCGGGAAATCAGCCTTTAGACCTGATCTTAACAACTTGATTGATGCCTCATAGCAAATAAATCATATTAAGTACTAAAAGTGAAGTTGATATTTTGGAACTAATTCCATTGTCTAGCATTACAAGCAGCAGGAAACATATTTTCCATTGCTTGTTCTTCAGCAGTAATTTTTTAGTAATTTCTTTCCTGTCCTTTCAAGGGGTTGAATTTGAGTGGACATGCTTTTAGCAAAGCAGGTAGGTTTTGCATCCTGTAGCTTATTGGATTTCTGTGCTTTTCACCTGCAGATGAGTATCAAGTGACTTGGGACTCTACCCCTTTTCAATATTTCTGGTATCTCCTGAGTTTTGGGTGTCATTGCCTATTTTCTTTCCAATTTAATAAGATTTAGCAGCAACAGTGATAGCCAGGTTAGTAACTCTTTTCTTACTTCAGTGCATGGTTGTTTGTTTTTTTTTCTGTTTCACCTGCTCTGACTTTATTGTAATAACCAGCAGATACTGTTTACATTTTTGGTTTTTTTTTTTTCACTTCAGTGATTTACAATATCACTATAATCTTGAGAATAACTGGTGAGAATTTACTGGTAGTTGAAGAAGACAGATGCTTGAAGTTCACTATTTTTGTAATCTTGTGCTTTTACAACTTAGTTTTATATCATAGACATTGTCCATTTCTGATGGAAATGTCAGTGAATTTCATCACACTCTTTATTTGGTCTCTTAAAATAATTTTGAGAATTGATATCCCTGTATATTGAGCGATGGGGTTCACAGGGTCACTTGGACGGTTTTCTTATATAATGCTGTTGAAATCCTCTTGTCTCCTTCTTTCCCTTCCCTCAAATTTTCCCTAAATCTGAGAGATGACTCCTCAGTCTCCAAGGCAATTAAAGCTGCTTTTGGACCTGCGTGTTTGAGCTGTGATCCAAATGAACACCAAGTGTTGCAGATGGAAATATTTCACATGGTTATGATTTAGTAGCAATTCAAAGTTTATTAATGATTTGAGGTAGATCAAGAGGTTAAGTTTTAGCAGCACTTAATCGTTAACCGATTTAAGGATTTACAAGATGATTTAACAACATAATTGTACAGCAACTTAATTACAGATTTTAAAAAGGCAAGATTTACACTAATTTGCTATAAGGTATCCCAAATCAATATATACACATATGAGCACAAACATGCAAACACACACAACTTGAGGGGTCGCTCACACACCCCCACACCTGAGTTTTTAACTGCTAGGAACAAAGGTCCCTTCTCAATGGGTGGGCAATCAGCCGATGAGGTACAATGAGCTGATGGGCGCCCCTTTTTATGCCTGCACAAATATTTGGATCCAGTAAAGTATAAGAACATCCACGCCTGTAAAAGCTCATGTGTATATAGAGAGGTGGATGAAAGAAAGGCTAGCCTATAGTTAAAATTTCCCTCTTCCAAGTCTGGAGTAAATACTCACAACGCATCGGTACTCCTCAATGGGTGATAAAGGGGCTTGAGAGGGGTTCACTCGCCCTGGCCTTTTCATCCTCAAGGTGCTTGCCTGAGCGGTGTCCCAACTCAGGGGAGATGCTGGTCACAGCCCGCTGCGATCTAGAAGAGCTCAAAGGGTCTTGCTAGAATCGCTACTTATAGGGTCTGAGATAATTGACTTTTGTCAGGTATTTTTCCACTCTGGCACAGCTCAGACGATGGGATATTCTGGTACTTTCCAGCAGTTGTTCAAGTCCAGAACTCGCTAGATTTTGGAGTTCTGGTATCACGCCCCTTTGGACCATGATCCAGGTACAGATGTACTAGGCTGTCGGGGGGTGATTGGTTGTCATTACTGTTTCCAAGTGACAGGGGAAGCAGGAGCCAGGGGGGTTAAGGGAGTGCCATAATGCTCTGGTTCTTTCTTTCCCCATCCATGCCTGACTTATCCTAGGTTGGTATGTGGCCTAGGGATGGGGAATTGCACCATGTGGCCAAAAGAGGAGGGGAAGGTTGCACCACCACACCAAGTACAAACCTCATACTTACAGCTGAGGCCAATGGAAAAGGCATTAGTTTGCTTGTCTTACCTGAAAGGCTGTTAGATAAGCTGTGAACACCACAGATATGTCTTCTTTCTTTCAAAATGGGGCCTTCTTATAGATTAATTTGCCATCTATGGAACTTACCCAGACCATGAGAATCCAGTATTCAGACCCTTGCTTCCTGTCCTTCCTCAAACGTGCATCCTTCACTTCTTCAGAAAGGGTCTGTTGATGAAGTTTTGTCTTCAGTGTCTTCTGTGTGGTTGATTGGGGTGCTGTTTATAGACACTGTATTCTGAGATGCCCAGTTTGCTTTTGCATTGTGCAGGGCATCCCTGTTCCTTTGGACCATGTTAGGACAGCCAAAAAAGTAAGCAGATGCTTAGACTCACGGTGGCTTTGTCCTTTTGTTGACCTGAAATATTAACAGAATACTCTCAGAAATACATGAAACAGAAGTTCTCAACTTGTGGTTTAGTCTACAATCCCTGGGCATGGAGACTTACTTTTCTCCATGACACAGCTTTTGTTTTCTTTGTTTTCTGTTTCTGTTTGGGTGGTGTTTTTGTTTCTTTTTTCTTTTGTTTTGTTTGTTTGGTTTTTTTTTTGGGGGGGGGTTGTAGGTTTTGGGTTTTTTTAAATTTAAACTGTTGTGACTAGCATATTGCTCTATTGTAAATATAATTCCCCTCTGAAAGCAGTGGGAAACAGCTGAAAAAAATTAATGGGAGCTTCTCCCAGGGAGTATTTTACTAGTTCTTAAGAGAGGCAGGCATGGTGATTTAGGTATGCTTTGAATAGCTCTGATAAGCGATGTTTCTCATCTGAAGTACCTGCACAGCTACAGGTGTTTTGTTAATTTGTGCTGTAAAGAAACCCTGTCACTAGTAGTCAGGGAAAGTTTGGAAAAAGTTATATTAGCTTGGATAGAGAGTATAAGTGTCATAGAGTGTGCTTTAAGTTTGCTTTTGCCACTGCTTAAAAACATTCACATTCAAAATCTGTTCTATTACCTGCAGTTAGGATCATCCTTGAAAATATATTTGTTAGTATAACTCTGTGGTGTACTGTATGTCAGGTTTATTGATGATGAAGAAAATGCCCTTGGTATAGCATTTGTTCCAATTTGTTTAGGTATCAAATCAGTTTGGAACCTTATGTTCCAGATTTGACATAAATATATCTGCAGATATTATAGAAATGATCCTGAACTTATAGTTCCTGGGAGTTGTTTGTGCTGCAGCCTATTCTACAAACAATATTTGGCTATGAAGCATAATTTATTTGGTATAGGAAAGACTTCCATGCATCTTTCACTGTGTTATGCTATTCATTGATAGTGTGAAACATATTATTGATTGCTGCAAGGTATTCTGGTAGAGTACTGTGCAAGGATTGAAGTTTACAGATTTATTATAGTATCATGCAGTACATTTATTCTTGGCATAATATCTACTAATCGTATATTATTTAGAAGACAAACATTAGTTTATGAGTATGAAACAAGATACTGCTTTAGAAGAGTGCATATAAATCTTTCTATGGAATATGCTAGCTATTGGTATAAAGGGGATTTCTTTTCATGCATTCTGGAGAAATGATGTTTATCAAGGATTATTAAGGTTGAAAAATCAACCCTTCGACTAGTAGGAAATACCAGATTGTGTATATACTTCTGAAGACCTTAAATCTTTGTAATGGGTTTCAATAAACTGTGGTAGAATATACTGCTATGTTGTAGATGCTCTTCAGTTTGGGATTCCTTTGAATTTTATTGAGATGGCAAAATAAGTCATTTTCAAAGAAAAATAATAATCCAAATTTTAAAATGGACTCACCACATATTCAGATGCTGTTCAGATTGTACACATTCTGGAGTCATCTCAGTCATTACAAAAGCTGTCCATGGGTCTAGAGACCATGTCAAAATTAATAATATCCAATTTTAAAATTTTCATTGCTAACCATTTTTTCCCACTTTCCCCTTATTCTTCAATAGAGAAAGTGAACTGTTCAGCGTAGGAAGGGGATACGTACTTTCTTAGATCTACTGAAAGGAACAAGCCAACTTTGAATACTGCTGATGAGGAACAAAATTTGCCAGCACTCTAGTCCAAAACTGTATTACCCAAAGATTCTTGGCAAATTTAATATCTTTGCATGTGTGTTTTTTCACCTGTAATGCCACACTGAGACTTACTAATTTCTTTTCCAGTAACGGATGAATCAAAGTTGATCAGTAATTTGATTTGAGTAAAAGAAAAGATTTTTGAAACATAAAAAATATTAATGAGAAAGAATTTTCAGACATATAAGTAACTGAAAAAGAGAATGGAGATCAGAACACGTTCTGTGCAAAAGAATGTGTGTATCTACCTATCTTTGCTGCCCAATGAAGCAAAGTAAAGTCAGGTGCTGGAGATCTTATAATGTGCTCTCTAGAAATAGTGATTCATGGGTAAAGTAGTAAACAAATTTTGTATATACAATAATGAGGCACTGTCCCACTGTGAGATTTCATGATAACTTTGAAACTGACTTTTGCAGCAATATGCTTATGAAGGCACTCTGATGCAAATATATACACTGTATGTAACAAAAAGGGTAAAAACTTACCATCTAGTATTTTAAGGATTTAGCAGGAAGTGTTTTGAAGTTTCAGCATATTATTACTGGAAACTATTTTTGGCTTCACAAGTTTTTCTTTAAAGCTCGTTAAAATGAAATCCTCTTTTCCTTCATGTCTAAAAATAAATACAGGTAAGCTCTGATTTTCTGAAGGTCATGATGGATGACTGAAATCCTCATAAAACCAAAATTAGTTATACGAAATTTCAGATTTGATACAATTTTTTGGGTACAAGGAATGCTATGAATTTGAGTACCAAAGACGTTCAGGGCTTAGCTGCATTTCCTTCCTCTACATGAATAGTAGTGTTTGTTCTTTATAAGATGAAATTATTGTGCTTTGTCCAGTGGGCTTTGCTCTGACAATAACTATTATAAAGAAGATCCAGGCATTTCCATCCCCTCAGCAGGCATACAGCGCCACGAATAACAGCAGAATGTATGTGACTTTGCTGCATGTAGTGGTTAGGGAATAGCCAACAGAAAGCTCATGCAGAGATGGAAGTGAGGGTCATGCATACTTAGAGCGGTGCTCTTAAGGTCTCTGTTTATCATTGCAGAGGGAATGAGGGCTTTAGGGACTGGGAGAAAATGCCATGAATGCAGATCTACCAGTTAACCTCCTGACAGTGGGTGAGTATATAGGGAGCAGTTGCTATGCAGGATTTAATCATAAGCCTCCAAAAGAGTGTAGAAGGCATGTTGAAAGCAGGCTGAAATTTTTGGAAGAATTCACAGTCTAACAGAGGTGGTTAGAAATGATTATAAAAGAACAATATCTGACAATGTTTGCTTCTCCGGTGAATTACTGAATCAATAGAGAAAGATGTGGCCATACATGCCATTTAACTGCATTTCTGGTAAGCATTCGGTGGCACATCAGAAATAAGCTGATCTGTAATATCACAACGTATAGCTTGCATGCTTGTGTCATAATGAAACATTTTACATTGGAGAAGTCAGGATGAGAAAGTGTAAGGCAAGAAATTTTGGCAAATCTGTCTGATTCAGGTTATGGGAGGGTCTACATTATTATAAAGATAGTAAAGTGTACATGTGTAAACACACTTTGAGGAAAATCTGATTTAAAAGAAGCTTAAATATCTGGATAATCAATTTGACGATAGAATGAATACATGCAGGGTGCCAATTGTAAATGGATTATATATATAATGGTGGTCAGGAAAAAGCCGGGTAATCTGAAGTGAATACATTTTGGCACATACATCTACGGTTAATCAATGTCTTTGTTTAAGCATCAAGTACCGGGTTGTGGGGAAAAACTGTGATCTTGTGGCTCCAAGACTGAACCTCAGACACAAAACCACCTGCCTGCATTGGCAAACTGTGACTGGGAAAGAGGGTTTAAAAATTTTACAAAGTTCTAAAAAACTACTGTATGGACAAAAACAATCTTTGATCATGCAGGAGTAAGGCTAACTGGTGCCCAGAGTGCAGATGAGATTTCTGGGAACTGAAATTTTGGGTTGTAGATTTCTCTGTGTTTGAATGGAAGCAGCAGAAATTAAAAATGACTCAAAGGTAACAAAACACAGGTCAAAAAGATTTAGGACATGACAAGTAAGCTTTATGAAAAAAAAAATAATACAAGGAGCTTTAGCAATCGTAGGAAGGAAGGAATCAGCAATTGATGAAGATTGTTTTGAAGTCAGATATGAAAATCATCTGCTAGGGTATAAAAACTAGTCTGGAATACCAGATATGAACCATGTACCAATCTGGAATGTTGTTCCCAATGTTGATACTTTTTTTTCAGTACAGATCAAAGAGGTAAGGAAAAATGGGGTTAACACAGAGGAGACCTAGAAGTTTCTTGAACACTCAGCATTTTCGGGTTAAGCAGAGCAACTGGGAAAAAAAGATTGGCTAAGACACCATTTGGAAAACTCGCTCATGTTATTACATTTCAAGGGATTCAGCTATTGCTGCTTGAGAAATTCTGAAAGTTAGAGGAGTCCCATAGAGCACATTTTAGTATCAATCTCAAATGATTTTTTTGGGAGTTGATCAGTCAAGATGAATTATAAGCTCATGCTCAGTAGTGACACCTTTTCTGCTGCTGCAGAACATAGTGCCAGGAAAAGTGTGTGGATTCCATAGCCTTGGTTTTGATACCTATACCTGTTGTTCGGTGCCATCTATTTGTGTGATCTAGGGCTCCTTAAAGTCCTGGAGAATTAAGAGCAAGGGATTACATACATGTCCCATTAGAGAATCTAAAGCTGTTGGTGTATTAAGCATAGCCAGAAACAAATACAGATCCCCTGAGAAAACCGAGGATTAATATTTATTTATACCTAACTAAGTGTGTATTTTTAAAATTAGCATCTGTGCATAGAAGATGATGAAACATTTTCACAGTGGATTTTTTTTTGAGCATTAGATTCTCTCTATGTGGTGGAAAGAATAGCTGTTCTTTAGGTCCAAGATGTATCATCAGCCCTGTAGGTGTAAATATGTCTAGTGTTCGTGATGAGAGAATGGGATACCAAAGTGATGTATGAAATGCCTGAGATACTTGGAAATAAATTAAATTTAGTTCCCAGAACCAATAACCTGTGCAGTAATGCAAAAAGTAAAAGAAATCCATTTCACTAAATATTGATACTGTGAAGATTGCTAGCGAAGTGCTTTTTATAAATGTAATGCAAAATAGGAAGGCACATCAACAGCTCCTTCTGAAAGGTTCATTTCTGCTAAGGAATAAGCAGAAGCAGAATAAGTGGAAGAGGCAGAACAGAAACATTTAATTGCAGATACCTGCTTTGGTGTATGTGGACTATGCAGAAAATGCCCTAAATAGCAAAGCAAGATACTGGTTGGGAAGGAGGAGGAATAGTGGAAGTACCTCTTTGATGTTCAAGTCTTAATCTGGAATTGGGTTTGATTTGATGCTTAGAGTGGCAAGACTAAGCCTATGATTTGTGGAATTGTAAAATCTATATTATTACTGGACTCTAATAGAAAAAGAAGCCAAGCAGGTGGTTCTTCTCTCAGCTGTACATCAAAATAGTTTAAACTAGTGAGAGGTACAGGGAAACCAGGCCCTAGAAAAGGAATTTGCCATTGGACACCATTTTTGGATTTAGTTCCAGATTAGATACCTAAAAGTAAGTGTCTGCATGTCAGCTGGGAGTCTTAACACCCCAGCAAAATCAGCAGGGCTTGATTCAGTTGCTTATACGTAGTTATCTAGTGCCATTTGAAACTCAGTCTTCACTGCTGCAAGCTGTTAGTCCAGAACAGCTTCGATTTCCCATGCGTCTTATGTCACGTTTAACACACTTGTGCATCTGGATAGCCAAACCCACCAATTTTTGGCAACTGAATTGAGCCTGCAGTATGGTTACTGGACCCTAAAGATGCATTGAATCGATCGGTCTCCACTGCTTATTTTCATTGACCACAATAGGAGCCTAGTTTACACGTAAACACCAAACCCCATGTGTTTTAATCCCATGCTGAATCCTAGCCTATGTGACTGGAAGAGTGCTTAGGGGCTCAGTTCAGTTGCCCACACCAAGACGTCTAGTGCCACTGGAGACACTGTAGGCATCTGTGATACCAGTGTGGCTTTGGCAGAGATGGCACAGGACCAGCAGTAGACCCATGCCCTTCTGCAGTGGCAGCTGGATGCAAGGCAGGCAATCCAAGGCTGTCCCAATGGCAGTAAATGCCTATTTTTAGGCAAATGAATATTGTTTTGTCTGTGAAAGTAAGAACAAGGGCTAGCCAGTACCCTAAAAATGTTCTGCGTTAGGGAGCTGTACAATTCCTCCCTTTCATCGGTTCCAGATCAGAACCAGGTTATTAGGATGTCCCACTTCTCCTTTTTTGAAAGGATCAGTTTTGTTGAAAGATTTAACTGACTTTCGGATCTACTTTTAAAGGAAGAAAATTAATACAATAATAAGAGTACTTTGTAAATAGGCGGTGCTTATATAAAAAAATAACTCTGAAGACAATCACTCTAACAGGATTCAGTTCCAGGTGAGATCTGTAACCAGAACAGTGCAGGTTCAGTCACTATCAGGACCAGGGCTGGGTTTGGATCAGCAGCACCCACTCACTGCAAGGGTTTCAGAATCAGAATTTTTTAAATGGTTGAATCACTAAGAAAGCAGCTGTTCTTACGGGATTTTCTATTCTTCTGTGCTTAAATCTTGCAAAAACATGGTTTTACTTTAATGAGGTCCTAAACAGAAGGAAAATTAATTCATGTCCAAGTTGGCACTTGGCTTAGGATCCCAGAGCACGTTCAGATCTAAGCGTTCATCACTCATCACCCTGCAATGCACCAGGATGTGGGCATATTTAAAATTCTGGAGCTGACCAGTTCCTAACCCTACGTCATTTTATGACCCATTAGTGTTTGTAAGTGTATTTTATAACAATAAAGGATAATAGTGAACTTTTAAAATTTATGTTGCTGATGCTGAATTTGTAGCTCATTATTATGATATCATTATATTCAGACGTCAAACTTTTCTGTGTGTGAGAAGCTTGAAACTGTGTCTTAGTCAGTGCCTTAAACTGTGGTCTCATGACTATTTTGTACGTGTGGTAAAATTTGCTGCCTTGCCCCAAATCATCAAAGCTCAAAAGACATATGCTGAAATAAGCATTAATACTGTGTTATCTAGAATAATAAAAAAAATCAAAATTGGATAGTTATAACCTTGCAGGTATTAAAACCCACAGAGTTACATTTGCAATGAAGGTTCTACCGATGCCAAGATACAGTATTTTAATGCTATCAAGCTTAAGGAATGTGCAAAGTACATCCTCTTATCTCTCATTGCTAGGAGAAATGGCACTGCTCTAAGATCTCAGAAGGTGATTGCAGGATATCAGGTATGCAAATTAAAAGGTGGGAGACAGGCCAGGTAAAAAAGTCTTCAGAGGTCCCTGCTGTCGGTATGCAACGTCCAGATAAAGTTGAGAGAAATGAAATCCAGTGTTTTCTGTGGATATAAAACCAAATTTCATCTGATGGCAAGTTTCTTTTATCAGGTGGCTTTAGCAGCTTTCAGACCTTGGTTCAAGGAGAACTTGATCTGTAAATTATGCTGTAGCTATTATGGCTATTTACTCATATGGTAAAAAGGCAACATTATTCTGTCAGTAGATCACAGCATTCTAGAAGGGATAGAGAAGACCTTGAAAAAGCAAATAAATTTTCAGGAAGAATATTTCTCTCACTCCCTGCAATAATCGATAGGTTAATTAATGGCCTATTTAAAAAAGTACAAAGATTCTATAATATTGATTGTTTTCATAATTAAAACAAAGCAAATTCTAAATATCAACAATTTTAGTGCAAATGGCTTCATTAACATGCACCAGAGAACATACGCCTACATTGTTGATACCATTTTTCTTGTTTAATCCATGGCAGCTATGCAAACTGGCAGCACTTAACATGATTATGTCAAGATCTCACACAAGTTAGCTCACAGCCAAAGGCTGACATGTAGAGTCAATACGCCAGGGCTAATTACGTTGATGTCAAAAAGTTACCTTTCTTTGTGCATGATAAATGTTCCACATAGATTAAAGCATGTTTGTGTACTGTGAATTTTACCCAAAAGATTGCACCAAAAGGTCAGCAATCTTTGATGCAATTTAATTACAATATTGTTGATTATGCATGCCTTGTAATCTGATACTCTGATCAAAGTCAAGTGTGGGATTCGAAAAAAAAAAAGTATGTATTATGACTTTTAATCATCATTTCTGCTCAGTGATTATGCCTGGGAGGACCAGTACAGTCTGCATGTTAATCTTTGAAATGAATGCTTCGACTATATCCACGGCACTTCATTTTTAGTAGTTCACAAATTGAAGGCATTATCATATTCTTTTCTGTGAGATGTTGTGCTGTCCATGGCGTGCACATGTAAGGAGGAATAGAGCTCCCAGGGATCCTCTTACAGACTCCAGGTTCACACTTTCTACATGTTGTTGTAGTAAAAAAATGTCCAGGGCTTCCAGCTCTCCCTTCTTATTTCATAACGTCCTGTTACTGCTAATGAAAGGCATATTGCTTATTTTGCAGTACTTAAACTCCCCTTTCTTCTTCTCCTGTGCTGCTTAATAATTTTAAAATGAGGACAGCTATTTGGTACAGCAAGTGTATGGCGTAGCTCCTGGGAAAAGCATGGATACAAGTACACCTGAGGGTAAACTACTGCCTTCATTTGTCTGGTTTGCTTCAACCTTCCCCAAAATTGTACAGCTTTTTGGCTTACCTTCCCAGAGGGACCATCTCTGGGCAAGCTAATCCATAACCTTTCCATCCTCTTCTATTATCACGGTGGCTGCTAGTTTATGCAAATTATAATAGTAAGGAGAATTGATATGAAAATACATTGAATGTCCCACAAGTACCCTTCAATTTTTTCTTGATCATATTTTCATTGTGAGGTGAGAATGCAGTTTTGGTAGTTTCATATAGTTCAAAATTGCTGATTTGTCCCCTTTTTCTTGCTGTCTGCTCCTAGTGCAGACACAATACTAATTCCTTCTAGGAAAACATCTGTCAGAGGTTAGCAATATGCATGCTGCCCCTATCTTGTGCTTGTATTTTTTGTATACGTGGTGGAAAGGGATGCATATAACTGTCAACAGGTGTGCCCACCTTGCATGTATGCAAGATAACTGGTATTCTGGAAATAGAAATGGCTCTTTATCTGCTGTAAGATTATCAAAATAGATTTATGAACTATTTTTTCTTTCCACGACTGAGAAACCAATTTTTTTATCCTGTTTTGATGGATAAATGTGTTGTGGCACAGCTGAATTCTTTAATCCCTCTTTCCTTTCCTCTCCCTCCAAGTACATTTCTTCACTAATGACAGTTCACAAAAAAACTCTCCAGAGGGATATAAAATCTTGGCATCTGTATTTCTTTTTGGAAGCAAGTATTCTGAAGAGCTATCCTTGTTGCCTAATGAACCAAAACCCCAAACCTTGGATTTCATTATGGTTATGATTCCTTAACCCACTAGAGTCTCTCATCAAAATGTGGTCTCATTAAGTGAAAGAGACACTGTGCACCACTCCATTAAAATGTGCTAAGCTAACTTGTTTTCTGATGTGAGATGAAATGAAATATAATTATTTCAGATCTGTTCCTAGTGGACTGTAGCATACATCATAAGCTGGAAAAATATGTAAGATGGTTTGGTATTCTTGGTTCTGGAGGCCCAAATCTGAATGTACGTGTAAAGTGTTGAGTCCAGAGAGGCACAGTCTTCTTTTGCGTGAGGAAACTGGAAAGTCTGTGTCACGGTTCAGATTCAGCTGGTGATGACTTCTGTTGCTTGGAAAAAAAACCTGCGGCAGCTTGCATTATGCCTGGTGTTTGCACATGTATCAAGGAGGTTAGAGAACAAGGAACCTTTCTTCTCATACATGTCCCACTTCACAGACCCTGGACATGAGTGCAGGCTCTAATTTCTTCCACAGGAAGGGACTGATCCTTGCTAGTGACAACTGGGAGATCTACAGAATGATTCTTGTGCTTTTGCAAACAGAAGGATCAGGTGAGCTGCAACATGCTTTGAAATAGTAAACGATGTATTTGCCCCAAGGAAGCTGCGGTAAAAGTTAAAGATTGGGAAGGTGAAGAAAATACTTGCAATAGAGTGCCTGAAGTGCTTTGGGAATCTGTTATCGAGGGAAAATCCAATAAAGATCAGATTTACAAACAGAAAGTCAGGGCTGTGAGTATGCAATTAAGTACCTTATTTCAATGCAGAATTTCTGTATCTGGGGCACGGAAACTTAACTCATAAGTGGGCGTTCGGTTAGCTATCTACATATAAGCTATATAAACATATACTTGTAGTACCTGCATATGCAAAAATACCGTATCGTTCTAGACCCCTATTTCATGCAAAGCAAATATGGCTTTGGATTTCTATAATGTGCTAAAACTTAAAATATATGTCCATGATTTATTTGAAAAATTCTATGAAAAGAAATCTTGTGAATTACTTTGTGGATTTCCTGATGCGCTAATGATAATGATCGAAAGGGTGTAATAGGATGAGATCTTTATATTCAACTGCTTTCCTACCTCATCTGGGAAGGTAATATCTGAGCATCACACACAATTACTAAAATTTTCGATTGAAGTCCTCTGTAGTTGTGAATCAGTGAGTTGGTTCTATTGTCCTGTGTTGTATTGTGCATACTATGGTGGGGAACATCACGAGAACATATGAGAAAAAATGAGAATTAGCATGGTGTGTGGTATTAAACCATCTCCTTTGGACTGCTGCTTGTCAGAAGTCAGGAAAACACACTGGACTTCTCTGTCAAGAGTGTTCATATTGACCCAGGCATCCTATGGGTCACTGAATACTTGAATAATTCTTGACTATTTCAGCACATTTAATTCCTCAAATGCCACTTTAAACATTGTGCACAAGGTTGATACAGCTGCATAGTGAATTCTCTTTTTTTGCTCACTCCAAGAATTAATTTGTTTCTTCCTGTGACTGAGAACAGTACTCCTGTTTGGCTTAAACTCAAAGATTTGCAGGAAAAAGAGAAAACTGGAGAAAGAGTAATGATTTTTAGAAAGCTACGGGAGGTCTGAGTCCCAAATCCAAATGTGACATTGCTTACAATTACATAAATAGCGTTCCCATGCATTTATCTCAGCTATAACCAATAGCTAATAACAAATTATAGAGGCCCAATGTGTTTTACACACGGAGGTTTCTATACAGGACTTTGTTTGAATAAAAACGACTATTATTTCTTTTTCTATCCAAAGAAAGGAATCAATCGAATTCTTGTGGAGAATATAATTTTCTTCCATTTAGTTTTAAATAGCATTAGCACAGCAGTCAGATTTTGAGGTGAAAGATAAATACTTCTGGACCTGGGTCTGAAAATGTACAAAACATTAGACAATAAAGAGAACAACCCCCTTGCCTTTGTATTACAAAGGGTATTAACATTTTGCTGTATAGGCGGATAGCTTCTCAAACTGTTTTGCCTCTAGAGTGACCTATTCCATTATTTTTAAACTGTGTTAAATGTCCTCTGAATGTTTACAAAAAGAGAAAATATTTAAACATTAAGATTTTATCATTATTTTAAAGACACTTTGATATCACAGTATAATAACACTACTAATCGAAGATTGCTTCTGATGGTGCTGTACCTTCCACGGTTGAAATTTCAGAGATTATTCTAAATGTGTAACAGTATGGAGAAAACAGTCTAGCTCTGTCAGAAAAAAAAGGATATATAATAGCATTAATCCTTAAACTACATTTGAAAATACACAGGGAGACCAGTGTCCTGTAAATATAAAAGGCAGCAGTAACGAAGCGACAAAGGCAACCCCATGCAGTCCTCTCCAGCGCTTAGGAAAAAGGGAACCAAATAAATAAGGGCAACAATCCAGTTCTCAGTGGTGGAGGAAACGTCTGCCCGTGTGTAGGTAGGCAGGGGAGGGGGCGGCGAGGGCAGGTGGGGAGAGGACCGAGAGGATGGGTAACAAAGGGAGAGGACGGGAAGGTCTGGGCATGGCGGCTGGCTGCAGCGGCCTCACGTGCTGCGCCACTGTAACTTTGGGGCTCTGAATGCTGCGTTGTAGGCTTTACTCGTCTCGTTTTGTAGCCAGAAGAAAGATTTCCTTTTTAATCAGGGCATGCTGCAGAAGCCAAGATGAGATCATGGCTTCTGGTTCAAAATTTTTATTTTCTAACAGAGAAGGTTATCTTGTTTCTTTCTCATCCTAGGTCAGCGCACGTATACGACACCTCACATGTCAAGTGGCTTAAATTATCCTTCTAAAAGAGAGTGATTAGAAATAAAGCAAGTAGGGTTAAATCTTTGGGCTGCTACTCAGGTTTCCCCAGTCTTTCATTGGATAGATTCCTCTGATTGCAATGAGAATTTGCCCGAGAAAAAAAAATGAATAAGTGTCTTGGGTTATAGCTTTAATTACAGAACAGAGCTACAGAAGAAATCAATGTCACATTCATTTAAATTTGCCCTATTGGAGCACACTATTGGTCTCACTAAACCAGTGCCTTGCCTTTGTTAGCTGTGGAGATCTGAGACGATTTTGCTGATTTTTTCACAGTATTCTTGCAGGTGGATTGCTACCGTTCCAAGTGACTGTAAGATGTGGCAGCAGCTGCTGCTGTTATTGATAAATGGTGCAGCCAGTTTGACTAGGACACACCGAGGTGCCTTTGAGGTAGTGAAATAAGAGGATTTAAAGGCGAAGCCCTCGATAGAGTGATGTATGAAGTACTCGCCCTGCCTGGTTGTGAGTGGTTGTGTTAGGTTGATAGCTGTGCTAGAATGTGTTCACAGTAATGTGTTACCGAAAGCAACACTGCGTAATTTGAAATGTCTGAGTAAATGTCGTATGGCTGCACCTCTCCTCAAGCAGACTTTAGGGCAACGTCTTACCTGTTTCCCTCCCATTTGGGGGAAAGGATGGGCTTTTTCCAGTTTCTCAGGAGACAGCTTGCTCCCAGTGAGGTCTGCTTTGGTTTGGTCTCCCCTCCTTTCCTCTGGCTCTTTGCTTAATGGGGAGACCTGGGTTTGCTGCCCTTGCTCTTCCTCCTACAGGTGGGGTTAAATACAAGGAAGGCTCGTTCTCCCCTTTGTTGCCCTGCGTCCATGGATCCTATTGTCTCACTGGGATCCTTCCTCCAACTTTCAGGCTTTCTTATGGGCTCTTCCTGCCCTCTTCCTTTCTGTTGCTTGTATGTAGATGTTTTTTCCTGTTTTTATGGTTTTGGATCTGAGGAGGAAAAAATCAATAAAACATTCAAATAAAAATACAGTGAAAAGGAAAGAAGGAACCACACACAGAGCCCAAGGATGTGTGCTTTTTTGGTTGTAATATACTTGAAAGGCCTTTATACTTCTGTGCAAGAGGGAATGATTGCTTTTGAAGGTATATTCAAGGATATTCACAGAAAATGCTTTGTGAATATCAGTCGATGAAGACTTAGATTTATAGTAGTCAATGGCAGAAAAAATCATGACACAGAAACAACTTTTCAGCTTACACGAGTTACGAAAATGCAGCGCAGTATAAAAACATACTGTCACTATCCGATTCGGGAGATAAGCAGGGAGGAAGCAACTAGGCACAGTGAAAAGGCAAACATTAGGATTAACGATTAGAAAAGACGACCATGCCATTTTGTTAGAATACCCAACGGGCTAGTTTGTTTGCACTTGGTAGAGCAAAACCTTTTGCTGATATTGTCACATTGTTTTTAGCTGACATTTTGAAGTATGCATCTGTGATAAACATGTAGGGGAAATAACCTGTATTGAGATGACAGGAGATATGATTAGATCATGAGAAATCCAGATCCCTCAGCAGAGAGACGATATTCAGAACCGACTAAGATGCAACTAGACAGGTTGTGAAGAGATTAAGGTTTGCATGACACAAAGCTGTGAGCTGGTTGCACAGCATGATACAGGCTTATAAAGCAGGCTTTCCTCCCTCCTTCCAGGAACCTTTAAATCACTCACCCTGAAAGGAGATGATTGCTGAGAATTTAGGCAGGGTGCCTCGCATGCCTACGAGGTCGTGGCTGACAAGTGGTGGAGCAGAGCACTGATGTTACAGCACACGGTGGTAGAGTGAGACCCGGTGGGCTGGAGAAAAGGAAGTTACAGTGGGCTACCTAAAAACCATAAAGATTCGCGATATTCTATTGTGCTGGTAGAAATCGATCTGGCTCGTACACTCATTTACAGAGGGTTTGCCTCGGAGGCTTGGCAAAATGTGCTCGTTCCTCTCCTTTTGCATGCAGAACATAGATGTTCTGCTGAGTTGTTGGGACTCTAGCCTTCACTGTGACCTGTGACACAAGGTACCAAATTGTTTGTTGTCAGTATTTCTTTATCATCCTGAATTTGAACATCATCTAATATTTCCCTGCTTGGTTTCTTTCAATTATGCTTCATGCACTGTTTATATAAGAGATTAAAAATAATCATCAACACTCTGCAGTCTGTACATCTGTGTTTTGTACCCCACGTTTACTTGACTGAAATTTCAACTGATATAAAATTTGTGCAGAAGCAGTTTGATAGAGACCCGGGGTTTTTATTTACTTGTTTTTAAGTGGTAGAGGTGTTTTTAACAAAAAAAAATCCTGAGTGTCTATCATTAGTCTATTGCTATTTAAATAGTGTTACTCAAATCTGAAATGTCTGCAAGAGAAAAGATACTGCATTCAGTTGAATTAAACGTACTTCAGATAGTGAGAAACAGTAGATTATCAGATGATATATTTATAACCATAGCAATCTACTGTCTCTGAAATTATTAGGTCAAATTGCATTTTAAATTTAGGGTCCTTTGCTATATTTTAGTTGTCATGACTCTTCACTGCCATCTCCAGATGTCTCAATAATTGGAAATAGAGTAGGGATTTCACATCATTCCTACAGGGGACACAGATGAAAGGATCAAGGCTGAAGGGATAACACATGAAAAGAAGCAGAAGGAATTATTATTGCCAAGTCCAACAAGCGTTCAGAGCAGGGTGTCAGAATGGATTGACTTCAATAAAAAAAATTGCCTTAGTAACAACCGAGTTAAATGTATGAGTAAGGACCTCAGGAATTGGACTATTGTTTGATATTTCCACAATCACTTTGCATGTCAGTCAGCATTAGTGACTGTCTGGGAAGCTGATGCTGTCTAAAATAGTTTGGTTGTTAAGTATTGGCAATGGTCTGATCAGCCTTGTTTTGAAGGAGCATTTGGGGTGTAGATTACCATCTTTATCCTTGGCTTGTTGACTGCTGTGTTCTACTATTTCTCACACTTGTTGCAATCCATTTTGAAGTCTGCTTTGGATATGAATATCTTGTGGTAGCGTTGCCTTCCCTAACAGCTCTTCAGCACGCTCCACCTTCATTCATAACTTATTTAATGATGAATGAGAAACATTCATATCTTATTTAATGATGAATAGAAAACATCGGCAGTACTGGATATAGCCTGTGGATATGTTTTTGTAGGTCTAACAGCGCAGTTGGGCTTCTGTAACAAAGAGAGTCTGAAATTATTGAAAACTCATTCTTGGATATTATTAGTTTCTTAACCCAAGTTAATTCTTTATGAGCTACACACCACGAGCAGGCAAATCAGTAGGTGGCATGGAAAATTCTGCTTTTTATTAGTGTGAATATGTAACTATAGGGTCTGTATTCTAGTGCAGTTGTGTTCTGATAAGTGACAATGCAAAAATATTACTTTCATAAACATGTTCCCACTCTGCATGAGCTATAGATTTATTTACAATAATGACCTTAAAAGCAGGAAATCTTTCCTAATGGCAAAAGAGAGGGCTTGAAATAGGACAAGTGATATATAATTCCCTGGCACTGGGGTTTCCCTAAGCTTAAATCAAGTTTGTCAAAATGTTAGCAGCTTACTAAGTTTCTGAACTGTGGCTGCATATGATTTCAGTCCCTGTCTCTTCCCGGCACTGCAGCAACCTTTCCTTACCTCAGAGGCCACATAGGACTTTGGTTTCCCAACATACCCTGGGTCAAGGGGTGGACCCAGTGTGCTGAGAGGGAACAGTGTCCACCCACTACCAGTCTTTGCAGCAGCTTCTGCCTTACACATGGCTGTTCTGTGGAGACAGCATCCACCGTTGCCTTTATCATAAGATGTGAAAAATTTAATAATCTCTCTAGTTTGTAGGAGCTCTTTTGCCATCCCTCTGGCAAAGAGCTGTATCTAGAGAGAAAGGATGTGACCACAGCCCAAGTAACGGCTGGGTGCTACAACCGGCGCTTCAGTCTGGGAGTGGTGAGAAGTACTACAGCAAGACCAGACCTTTTGTTTCAGGCCCCCAGATCAAAGAACTGTAAAGGGAATTTAGCTGCACTTTTATTGTCATATCACAATTTTTCAGGGGGCTCACCATGATGGAGCGCTTGAAATGCTCCCATGAAGCAGAGTAGTGAGAGTAAACTCCAAATCAGTGCATTAGCTGTGGCAAGAAGAGAGGTCTGCTGCCAAAGATCATTGCTGTTGAACTTTGAAGAAGCAGCAGGCAATATACTGCCCAGCCACCTAGTAATTTAACTCTGAATCATAGTACATCTGTCAGCAGCTGATTCCTATTACTGGCAGGAATCAAGAAAAAATAAAAACACCGCCCGTCATCAAGACACACTGTTCAGTAGAGCTTCTTGTGAATCTAGCCATAAGCACCATTCTGTCCCTTGTAGCAGACTCAATTACACAGGACAAAAGGTACAGTTGGGTAATTAGGCAGACCATAAAGTAAAGTGTTGTGTGTGCCTTCCTGTTCTTGTTTTCAGACCAGGTGGGTCAGTTCACAGATGTGAAATGTCTTTTCAGAAGTTACTTATAATCTGTTTCCTTTCCTTTTCTGGACATCATCACGTTGTTGTTTTAATTGATTCTATTTGAACTATAGACAGATGTTAATTAGGCAATGATACAAAACCTAAAGGAATTAGGTGCCCAAATACAAACCAGTGTCACACAGAACGTAAATCTTCCAGGTGGGATTAATATATCACAGCTCATATTTCACCACTGCACTGAAGAATACTTTCTGGGTTATTGATAGATGAGAAAAGAAGAGAAGGACAGCTGGACTATTGGACAATATGTCCAAGAAGACTTTTTTTTCTGAGGAAAGATTTAGAGAAAGAAGCATGAATCATACCTGCTATGATTCAGATTATAAAGGCACTCAGACATGCAAGTGGCCAGCTTTGACATGTAACAGTGAGGTACACATACGTAAATTGTAGTGTATTTTACATAGGAACTTTATTTCAAAAATACTTTTCATTTATTTTTTAAGAATCAAGCACTTTTACAGGCTCCCCCACATCCTTTATTTTACAGTAGTGCCATATTTTTCTGCTGATGTTGCAACACTTGCACTGAATTTCTCAGCCCTTCAACACAGTTTGAAAAAGACCTTGCAAAAAATACTGGAAGAAACAGAGTAGCATGGACTCCTCTGGTTTTGCCTTTTCTCTGTCTGTATATTCCTATCTGTCTTTTCCATTAACAACTTTTAATCTTGTTTTCTGGAGGAGGTGATGGGACTTGAATGTTCTGCACAAGCTCTGGCTCAACTAAAAGGACTGCAGTGAAATAGGGACACCTACTGAGACCCTCATGTCCTAGTCATGTTTTATATGTTACATCCATACAGGTCAGAGCAGAAAAGCTGTTACCTTTTCAAATTGTGCTTTAAAGGTTCCCGTACTGGTTCAGACATTGTCAGATACCACTTTGGTTTAGCTCACATAGAAGGTAGACTCTCAGTACGGCTGCAACTTTGGATGTAATTTGCGGAGACAGAATTTCAACAGATTTCAATAGCTTCTTGGTAGTTTGTGTCTTTACCATTTTTTTCTGCTTGTCTAGCCTGTTGACAAAACCAATCTGGATTCTGACATGAGAAAAGCATCCTCTCTTTGTCTTTGAAAGCTCAGACAAAATCTGAGGTGGGTGTCCTTGAGTAAGGCAGTATGAGAACTAAGAGGAAGCTTAGTGAGCAAATGGGTTGGAATATGCTTTTCTAATTTTCTTGGCATTTCACAATACGCCAGAATGAGTGGGGAGGGACCTATGTTTCTTAGGCTCACTTTATGGAGATGCTTTAGCAAACAAAATTCACTAAAGCACCTAGCTTTCAGTGTATTATCTCCCTCCCTTCCCTGATAAATCTGCGGCTGTTATGAAAGTCACACACCTACATTTCAGATGTTATTCTGGTGTTACCTATTTTCTCACAGCAGATCAACTCTTCTTTCATGTTTGCAACCTGCCAAATGTAGCTTAGAGATTTTAAAATGGAATCAAAAGTGACTGTATTTTCATTGATAGTTATGGTACGTGCTTGGGGGGCAGCAAACAAGGTAGGAAAAACATAGTGAAAAAAAAAGTATGCTTTGAATAGTAATTTTTTATAGTACAGGATGTGTTCAGTAAATAGTACATGTGAAGATGTGACTTACATTTTTTAAAATCTAAAATTTGGATAATTTGCTACAGCTATGTAGCGACTGAGACAAATGCTGTCTGGAGCAGCACCAAGTGAACTGGTATATTTACAGAATGGAGTTGTTCTGAAGACACTGCTGCAAGGGCAGCTTCACATATACATATCACAGAAAATCACAATTCAGATCCTGTGATTGCTGGTTAAGTATGATGGGGTAGTAAAACGGACAAAAGAATAATAAAAAAAAAAGGTGAGAGAGTGTGATTGCCTGAAAAGACCGTTCCTAGCTAATGGCTTGCAGTCGCTGAGGAAAGGGAAGCATAAGACCTTCCTACCTCAAAGGCCCTGAAAGTTGGGGAAAGGCAGGGCAGAGCCCAGGTACTATGCAAACCCTGCTTTCTACCCGAGCGAGCAGACCTGGAGAAAGAATAGGGGTGATGAGGCATCTCCCGGTGAGCATCAGAGGATGCCGGGCGGCTGGCTGCTTCAGTGTGTCCCCTGGGCTGGGCCACCCTCTGTGAGAAACTTGGCTGAAATGGCTGAAATGAGGTCAATCTCTCATTTTCCACATACTTCAGTTCTACCTGGGAATTTATTTAGTTATTTTAGCTGCATCTCCAACAGAGAGGGAGGATACATTCTCACTGCTTCAACACGGGAGGTAAGAAAGGGGCTGAACATCTCTCCCCTCCATAACTCTCTGGGCACTTTTCTCAGCCCCGCAACGCGTGCTTTATTTCACCAACCCATTTGCCACAGACCTATTTGTTAGTGGGGAGAGACGGCTCTCTCTTGATCTGCAAAAGCATTCACTGCTGCTCTGATAAACAGATTGCATTTCAAATGAACTTGAAACATGAGAAGATGACAGTTTGGGAAATGTAAAATTGAAATATGAATGGGTTATATGCTACTGTATGTGTGGGGGAGGGAAACGTGATAACTGAGCAGTTTAAATAGCAGGGTTCCCCTCCGTTTCTTTTCTTCCCAGTGCTTGTGGTAAATTACGGGCTTAGTACTCAGACTCCAGTGCATATTTTACCACCTTGTTTCATAAGTCTGAATACAGCATTTAGTGGGAGGACAGCCTGTAATTATGTTGTAAGTTATCAAACAAACTGCAGATGTATAAATGTGAGGGTAGGCTTAACTACTTTGTTTTGAAAGGGAACTTTAATATTAAACAAATGTGTACTTATTGGAAATGGCAGTGTTGAAAGCCTGCATTGTGAGTCTGACTTAATAAACCTAATCTTTCCCTAAAGCTCTGTATATTATGGAGAAGTAATAAGATATCTTTTCTAACTTATGTATTTTCTTTCATCTTAGAAAAAGTACCCCACTCCTAAAAGTAATTAATTGTCTGATTTAAAGCATCCTATGTACATGACCAGACTTTTAATAATACCTATACAGATACCATTGGTTGTAGTAACAAGGCACGTGCATGCACAGTAGCTGGTTAGAAAATGTAAATTAAATGGTTGTGTGCATTTAGAGAAAGGAAAAGTAATATTTTCTTGCATCTTTTTTTAGAAATCCTCCTTGTAAGTAAGAATCAAGCTTTGACAAACAGAGTTAGATGTGAACCAACTAAAAATTGCAACCAAACCTAAGGCAAATATTTAATATTTCTTATGACCTGTGCTTTGTATCGCTTCACTTTTTACTGCTTTCTCTTTTCCTTTTTTTCACCTAGGACAGAGCAGAAAGGGGGAAATACCACATGAAATGCATAATTTTTAAAATAGTTCTAATCCATCTTAAAGGATGATGTGCCCTGAACCTCAATTTTTGGTCCAATTTTGTAGACACATTAGGTTTGGATCATTCATACACACACCAGTTGAGCATGTGGATAACAGGCACTTCTGTGAGCCAATATGAACTCCTCTCAAATATTTTCAAAATTTTCCTCCTTTTTACTTCTGAATATGAATGGGGCACTGGTATAGGTACTGTACAGGAAATGTGCTACGAGGATAAAGGTTGTGTCAGTTGTCTCACAAAGCAGTTTAAGTAGGTTAAGAATGAACAGTTAGACAAAGTTGATCTCTTCTGATTACCGGAGTAACAATAATAAAAAGTCCAGACATCTAAAACGTATTTGGTATGGAGAAATATGTGGTTATTGTTAGCGGGGACAAACAGGAATCAGCACGAATTATCATGAGTTGGTGATTTGTCTTTGAAACGCAGGTTATTACTGTTCTAGTGGATTTGTTTATTGTTGGCTATGCATATTTAAGGAGTAAGGAAGTAGAAGATTGTTGTGAAGAACCAGTGTATTGTTCACAGTCCTGAGGAACAGAAGAAAGGAATGAGAGAGAAGAGGAGGGGAGCAGGGAAATGGGAGTCTTGTAATTCACATGGCTCTCAGTGGGGAGACTGTCTAGAGACCAGGGGTGGTGGCAGATGGACACAAGGAGTCTATTCACAACTTGTGCTTGAGGTATTCGCTTTCTGCTGCGGTTTGACCTTTTCATCTGAATATGCCAACTCACCTGCTGTGGAACCAGAATCCAGAGCTTGCATGGTCCATAAGGCTATGGATATTTTTTGCTGGTTCAGGCACTTTATACATTGTCTAATGCATAAGGCATGCAAATTGTCATTACAGCCATCTGCAATTTTTTGCAAAGGTTAATGCCTTTAAAGGAATTTTCTTTTTTTTTTGATTAATCCATCCTACAGCAAATAATGTGACTACAATTTCTTGATGGAACATTTCCAATGCTGTTAAAGGGCCGTGATAAAGCAGGATAAAGTGCTCTTGTATTTTCTTCTTTTTCTATAGATAATAGAGATTTACAAAGAGCCCAGTTAAGTGGAGTACTAGTGCATGACTGCATTTGTTGTTTACAAAAGCAAAGAGTTAAGGACTTGCCACAACAGCAACAACAAGTTATAGGGAGGAAGTGTTGCTCAACATTTTGACTGAAAAGTAGCTCTATAAACTGGCCCTTTCTCAAGAGACCAAACAACTGCTCTCAGGAGATCAGCTGACTGGGTTATTCATGCTGAATTCAGCAAAAATGTATTTTAATAGACATAACTGATTGCTTTGCTGATTAGACCAAGTTTCACCTCCAGTGCCTGCAGCTATGGGAGAACATATTAGGTTTGCCAACACCACCAGAACAACTTTTCTATGAAGGTCTCAAACCTTCTCAAAAGCCTTTGAAAATTTCCTTTTTCAGTGTGTGAGCATGATATCTCAGAGAACATAGCTGAAGGCATGGTATAATGGAGAGGGAAGAGCACCTGGCCCTGTGCTGTGAGTGTTAAAGACAGAGGGTTCTAGGCAAGATGTGGCAGGAATCTCTGTGTGTAAGATCTGATTCTGGGGTAATTTGTGAGTCAGATGCACACTATGAGTCTTTTAGGTCTCAGGCTGAATTTGAGGAGCTGAAAGGTTGGGAGATAATAACCACTACATTCATGTTAATAAACCCAGCTGGTGGGCTTTTGCTATAACAGAAGAACAAAACAGCAGAAGTATTTTCATTTGAAAAAACTGTGTCATGTTAATTTTGTAATTAATTATGCTTATTCAGTTAGGTCCTATGTAAGTTAATAGTAAAGCTCCAACAGTTACCTGCAGGCTTTGTATCGAGTACTGGGGACCTGGTCCTGAACCTACATGCTTTAGTAATCAAAAGTCATAAAAGTCATCTGATAACAGTCAGAGCTGGCATGTATGTTTTTAATCCACCCCATTTGCAAGATAATGGGATTTACATTAAAACTCAAATGAAAGTCTAAGCTAAGTGTCATTAAGTTGGATATGAGGTAGTCTCAAGGTGTGCACATTGAGTGTTATGATGATTCAGGTGATAGTTGCTAACGTTATAAAGCTTTTGTAGCCTCTAGGTCTTGGGTCTGCACCCTCTGTTTCAGTAAGTTTTTGTAATTGACTTAAGTATCACACTTGTCTGGAGTCCTGTGTAAGAGTAGGTAGGCAAAGTCTGCTGCTTGTGAAAACGTCACTGAAAACTGGAACGTATGTCTGAATGTGTTACTGCTAAAATGATCTGCTGTGCATTAATATTTGTATATTGACAGAAAGTAGAGACCTCAGCCCTAGAAACATTTGTGTTAAGTGCTGTTCATGTACACCACAGGAGACAAATTTTGTTCTGAGTTACCTTGTGACCAAAACACCTGGTTTAGTAGGAAAACTCTTCATTACTTTTAAAGAGAGGGCATAAAACCAGATATACTACACATTTTCATGATAGAGAAGATTTTAATAACTTCCCTCTTTAGCACATGGAAAGTGAAAATGTCCCTTGAAATAGCGTTCCTCTTATTTTAGTGGCAGCTGTGCAATAATTTGGAAGAAGCTAGAAGTACCACTGTACCCTTTGTTTCACTAATAGCATGCATTTATTGTGCTTTTATGTTTTTATTTACGAAGATTTGATGAAATGAGGAGCAAGACTAGAGAAAGTAGGAATTATTTTTTTTTGTCCAGACTACGAATTGGGGACCAAAATGTATTGCAAACATGAATCCATCAGTGACAATCTAATTGGATCAGGATGTCTCTGAATGCATGAGACTGGCAACAGCTGTTCCGTTAACATATATTTCTAGCTATGTAGATACTGAGCCACAAAAAAGGTCATTTACAATCCGTGAATCCCTCAATGGAGACAATGAAATTGTATTGATATCTTTAACCTCTTTCCCAGTAATCACGGAGATATTTCCCATATGGCCAACTTTCAGTATGAAACTTGTAGTAGTAAAAGTCATCTGCGTATGCCAACAATCTCTGTAAGTAATAGGCCAATAACATGCAGATGCAATCACAGCCACCAACAGAGACAAGCTCCACTACTGTTAGCGTAATGAAGAAGAAAACTTGATGGACGTACCAAATGTGTTCCTCAGAAGAACACATTCCTTCCTGAGAGGAAGGGAAAAAGAGAGAAGGCTGATTGAACTAAAAGTTTTGGAGAGCTGTTTGTACTACAGCATTTGAGACCAGTAGGTCGAGGGAGGTCATTCTCCCCCTCTACTCGGCACTGGTGAGGCCACAACTGGAATACTGTGTCCAGTTTTGGGCTCCCCAGTTCAAGAGGGACAGGGAACTGCTGGAGCGGGTCCAGCTAAGGGCAACCAAGATGATTGAGGGATTGGAGCATCTCCCTTATGAGGAAAGGCTGAGAGAGCTGGGACTCTTTAGCCTGGAGAAGAGAAGGCTGAGGGGAGACCTTATTATTGCTTACAAATATCTAAAGGGTGGGTTGAAGGAGGATGGAGCCGGACTCTTCTCGGTGGTTCCCAGTGACAGGACGAGGGGCAATGGGCACAAGTTGGAACATAGGGAGTTCCGTTCCAACACACGGAAAAACTTCTTTACAGTTCGGGTGACAGAGCACTGGCACAGGCTGCCCAGGGAGGTTGTGGAGTCTCCTTTTCTGGAGATTTTCAAAACCTGCCTGGATGCAGTCCTGAGTAATGTGCTCTGGGCAATCCTGCTTTAGCAGGGGAGTTGGACTAGATGATCTCTAGAGGTCCCTTCCAACTCTGAAAATTCTGTGATTCTGTGATTAAGAGACATTATTTATTATTACTCTATGCCACAATATCTGCAAGTAGCAGGGAAGAGAGCTGTAAGCGTGAAAGTTCAACGGGGTCTGTGCTTTGTAGAATCCACCCCACTATTGTTCTGAAAGAAGCAGGGAGAGCCGATATTGCAGAAATAATAATTGGAGAATCTGCCTCCATGGGCCAGGAGAGCCTAATTCCACTCAGAGGTCTGAAGGGCACAGTAACCAGTGTATTGAAAACTGCTAGTGATGCACCAAACAGGCATTTTTTAAAGTCAAAAGTATATGGGGAAAGGAAAAATATGTCAGTCACTGTGATGACTCGGCAGCTGCCCAACAAGAAGTAACTAGAAATGTGTGGATCAGCATTTGAGAGAAGTTTGTGGAATGAAGTTTTATTGGCTCTTCAGAAAAATTCATCTTGCCAAAATAGTTTTCTTATTTACTTCTCTTGAGAAACTCAGTATTTTTCTGTATCAGATCCAAAAAAAATTGAACCCACAATCTTCTACAGCTGAATGGCAGTGGCTTTGAAGATCATAATGTCCCTCCGATACAGTCCCGCTCCTGTTATAACTGGTTGCTCAGAAGAGTTTTCTAGTGAGAATGCTTTTCTTGCTTCTCAAACACAGAAAATCCTTCCACAGCGGCAGATTATGTAGTCTACAGACCTCATTTTGTATTAATTCCATGTAAAATTTAATTGGAATTGGTAAAGATCTGGGCAAGAAACTGGCAGAGGTGGTAAATGTTGGAAGATTGCACAAACTACTGCTTTCTGTGTACAATCTATGTTCTTTCTTCTCCAAGACTGCATTAAGTTCTAAAGTTTGTAAAAAGTTCACAATTAGTAATCATTTGAATTCAGAGTGAACATCTTTTTCTATTTATAAAATGTTCAATAGAATGCAGTCCCATGCTTATTTTTCCTTCATATCCTAGAATAATGAATTAAAAATGTAATCTTTACATTCTGAAAAATCCTCTGTAGAAGTTTGATGTTGGTCGTGAGCCTGTTACATCTGACCAATTAAGCAATTGTGATTGATTTGTAAATTGGCAGTCTGCACACATTTTTGCCTGTACAACTTTGGTTCATGATGACTTACAGAAGAAAAGCACAAAAAACTAGAGGCAAAATGATTAAAAAAATAGTTAGGAAATTAATAATTTCATGTATGTCTGTCATGTATCATTCATCCAAATCGTTCTACAAGACATGAGGCAAACCCAATTTCAGCTTCTCAAAAACTTGAAGATGGTCTTTGCAAAACCAGGGAGAATTGTGTACCATGTACTGTTACTCAGATTGTATGTCTTGAGTTTTGAATTTTCTGTGCATATAGGAAGGCCACAGCACTTAATACTTGATCAAAAACTTGATCAAATACTAACCTCTTATCTGTCTTTAGTTTTCTCCATCAACTTTTAGATGATTTGTACGATTTTCACTGAGATCTGCTTTTCTGACTCCTTTGGCTCATATTAAAATTCCACCTTGTACATAGCATTTTACATATCAACAGGGACTGTAGGTCCAGTTCTGTAGAGTGCTTTCAAACCATACAAATCCCATATGATCCCCAGCACCATTCCTGAAGTCGTCAGCACCTTGTCATATTAGGTACTTGTGGTCTGACAGGCAAGTTGTGTTTTAAAAGAAGAGAAAAGTGCCTCATAAAACCAAACACATTTGATCTTTTCAACTATTTTTAGTTTGTGTCAATCTTCTATGGCCCTGGGCAACACAGGCAAAATGCCAACCTTGGCAATCTTTTCAGACACTCTAATATGCCAAGTTCTGGCAGCAGCACATTTTTATCAGAATTGTTTTCCAGCCTCAGTAAACTGCTTCAAATGCTGGTGTGCCTGTTATGGATATGACATCCGTGGAGACCACAATGATTGCAATCAAAAAGTAGTGGAGAAAATAGAAAGAGTTAGTGTCAGCTCTGATTCTCACTATCCCCTTCATCATGACAATAAATTAATATGGCTCAGCTTCTGCTCTGGTAAGCCTTTTCCATAAGAACAAGGTATTAGAGTCCCAGTGCTTAACATTCACAGTGAAATATTCTGGTGTTATAAATGTAGTGGAAGTGTAGTATGAAATGCAAAAAAGTATGTCTGTGCAATGTCATGATAAGAATGTACATGCACAGAGGAGTCAAGGAATTCAAAGTGATGATTCTCACAGGAGTTTTAACTTAGTCCCCTTTTACATTGCAGAGAATTTCTAACACTTCCTTTGGCAGCTATTTTCAGGCCTATGTGCAGTGTGGATGTTGCATTTGCCACAGGAATCATAACTTTGAATTATTTGAAGTTTTGGTGAGTGTGAATTTCTTAACCTAATGTCACAAAAATGGCATTTTAAAGGGTGCTGCTTTTTTTTTCTTTTTTTAGAGAGTACTTTCCTTCCTTCAAAAATGTAAAAAGCAAACCCAGTAAATTGTGATGTGTAGGATGATACTTTAAAGAAAATGGCATGGTGTTGGAGTTTTTTTAATAACTAGTTGTGTATGTAATCAGTAACCTAACTGCATCGGTGTTTGCATAGTGGTAAGGTTTGATCAGAAGTGCTGAAAAGACAAGGAAATTGTTTTCTTTATTTTACACACTTTTCAGCACTTGCCAGGATGCCAGGATGCATTCTCTATGTGTTTAATACCTGATGCGATACTCAGAGACTTCTTGTTGACTTCACAGAACTGGATCAGTACCTGAAGCCTTGACTTTCTAGTACCTTAAGCACACTTGTAGTCCTTTTGCATTGGAGCATTAAATCAGGATTGTTGTAAATATCATGTTCCACGTAGGCCCATAGATGTGGCCATGACTTACGTTCTACAATATCTTGGTTTTATGTGTGAATGCATTTGTTTCTTATCTGCTACTTCCAAACTCAGTCAAGTATGAAATCTTCCCCTTTGCCTATATACATACAGCATCTGAAGCTTACTAAATAACTCTTTTTGGACTAAGCAGTATGCAAAAAATGACAAGGATATTTTCTTTAAAGTACAAAAGGCAGTTTTTCATATAAAATAGCCACATTTTACTTTATTCATCATGAAAGGTGGTAAACTGTGGACTGAGCACAAAAATGAAAAAAATCAGCTCAGACGATATTTTTGCTTCAGAAAAACAAAAAAGAAGCACTCAAAATAGGATTTGGCACAAAATTGCCTCTATGCTTATATTTGCTCTTCAGTTTGCTATAAAAATATGACCTTTTCAATGTTTTCTCCTTGGGAGGAGGCTCTTATCTCCTGTTTCCTTTCCAAAGGAGATTAGCGCATTAGTACTAATGCATCCTTCCCCTAAAAGAAGCCAGCAGCAGGACCAAACATGATTTCTTCCTTCACTAATCAATATGGTGGTACCATGCTATCATCTCAGCTGAGAGAGAAATAAGTCTATTCTTTGGTCCCCAGAAGAGTAGTCTCAGTGAGGAAACTGATAGACAATAGTGCCCACGCTAATACGCTGCAAGGCACAAATGTTGTCTAATTTCTCAAATGAGATTTGGCCACCAAATTTTGGGCATCTGTTTCTCTAGGGCTCAGTAGACAAGAAATAATATGTTCTCTACTCTTAGTTCCAAGTATCAGTTGTTATTGGACACTCTTTTTTGTCAGGGGACTTGCATCAGTACAAGATGAATGGGCCGTCCAGTGATACTCTGCTTTAATAAGTTGCCTTCTCCTTCCGTGAAGGAGAACGTCTTGATCCTATACAATCAAGCAAGGTGAAAGAACAGTACATCTGGAGCAATAGAATACAGGGCAAAACCATGCAGGTTTCCACCCCCCACCCCACCCAGAATGAAGCCAAAAAGAGATAGTGAAATATTAATGCACAGTGGTGTACCTCTACTAAAGCTGTTGAATGTCACAAGTAGGCAAGGCAGGTTGTTGTTCTCATATGCTGTGCTGGGGGAGGGACAGGAAATTGTCTTGTTATTCTTTGCTGGCAATCTTTTGTGGATTCTCAGATGTTGCTGACTGGTAGGTGACCTAATCTATGGTGATACAACACTTACGACAATGTAGTTGAAACTGTTATATTCATTGTGTGCTCACTATCTACCCTGGAAAATTAATACTTGAGTAAATTATTGAAAACAACTGAAATGTTCTGTGCAAAGGTGTTTTCTCTTGGCTTTGCGATTAGAACTGGAATCATTTGGCATTTCGCAAATCTGCTTTTAAGATGCAGATGTGACTCTTGTACTCATAATCCTTTGTCAGATATATCAGCTTCAAAAATTCTGTTTGACCTTAGACAGAATTAGGGCTTGATTAATATTCTGCGTATGCTTTTCTTTTCACATTTTCAAAATTAGGAATGTAAGGAAATCTTGAAAGAGAGTTTTCATAAGAAAATCTTGTAGCAAATAAAAACAGACCATAAAGGAAATAGATGCTTTGACTGTCAGAAACTTCTCATTTATAAAATACCTTTGAAGTCAACTAATAGTGAACAGAAATGAAAATAAGTTTCAGTTATCCCAATGTAAAACACAAGAAAGCAGATATTATGGGGAAATTCTCTGTAGTACTTCAGAGTGGGGCCATGGGAGAGCCTTCCCCTTACAGCCCAGTACATTTTAACACAGCTTCTGCATAGCTGCCATTTTATTTCTGAAGATGCTTTTCCTGTTTGTGATTTTTAAGTTATGGTCCAGTGCAGGTTGCTGCAGAGGGAAAATATTAGCGTGAATCATAAGTTGTCTGGCCTGTGTCATACTGTGTCAAATCTGAAGGTACATATGGATCTGTAGCATCTGCCCATATAGACAGTAACCAGATGCCTAGAAATATCTAAACCAAGCATACGGTGATGCCTCCCCATAACACATCTTCACTCTCCAACAATTTAGAGCTCAAGGACTGCTTCTATCAGAGGATACAGAATGGTAGTTGTATGATACAGGGACAGAGCTAGGACAAACAAGGTGATTGAATCTTCCTGGTGGATGATGGAAATGATGACCAATTCACCAAAAGGTCTGACTCCAAAGGAAATAATTTCTTCTGCAATGAGATTTAATATGATAACAATCCTGAATTTCATATTGTCAATGTTGTTATGTATGATAAAGTTAAATATACTAACAACAGAGTCTACACAGACCTTCCTTAAACATATTCTGAAAAAGTCAAGCATTCAGTTAATGAAAAAAAAATAAAATAGCACAATCATTTTATATTTAACCAATAAGTAAATTCAGTAAATGCAACACTCCAAAATTAATCGCTTATGTTTCTTTCCATTGGTTGTCTCTTTAACATACCAAGCTGACTCCCTTTTTGCATTCCATGTTAACAATAGCACTACAGTGAGACTGTCATTCTGACAACACAACGCACAGTCAGGAGAAACCTGGAATATGGAATTATCAGCTGCTGGCTTGGCTAGAAAAAACCCTCCTCTCTAGTAAGTCCCAACTGTTGCAGACTGCTTTGTAGACTAAAATAAACACTTTCACTGTGTAATAATCCATTTAAATATTAATTAAGGTCCATCTCTACCAAAATTCTCATCTGGGGTAATATTGGCAAGTGTTATAATGCATGCCTATAAAGTTTCTGGGAAATGAGATTTTGAAAACCTTGGCACTTAAAAGGGTCTTTGCTGATGAGTACCTATGAAGAATTAGCTTACATGCCCATGAAAAAGGAGCTGAACAAGTGAGAAGCAAGGAAATATTTGGGAATAGCACAAAATGTTCTCTAGTTAATTTCAATATTCTACCTTTCAATTGCTGAGATAATTAAAGGTAGGGAAACATTTTCATGTTCTTTTGCAAGGAGAAGGAGAGTTTGTTTTGGAAGATGCTGATGTTTTGCATAAATGAAAAAATCCCAGCATTGATGCACTGAAAGCTTTATTGACACTGGCTTGGTGGTGTTCAAGTGAGGGTGTATAGTCATTTGCTGATTTTGGATATTTTGTTTGACTTTCTCCCTGACTTATTTCCAGCAGTCTTTTTCATAGACAAGACAGGATTTTGCCATCTTCAATGAAACATGGAAAGATCTTATTGCTTGCCACACCTGTGATCCTCATTTTCCTTCAAGCCCTGCAATTTCACCTGGAAAACCTGAGTCCGTAGCTGTGCAAAGAGGTTGGATGGCTTTCCATGAGCCAGGGTGCTTGTCCTCCCACTGCAGAGGTTATATATAGCCCACAGGGGCCTAATAGCTTCCCCTGCCAGAAAGAGCAATCGTCTCTAGCTTCGAGAATACTCTTGATTGCTCTGAGTGTTGTTACTGCAGGCCATCTAAGTTTTCCTATAAGGTAGTTCAGCTGACTGCGGAAACATCAACAAACCTTTAGACGCAAACTGCTAGCATCTTTTTCTGGAACTATTCAGAGATGGAGAGTCACTGCCTGCAGGAGCACTCAACTTCTGCCTTCTTTCTTAGTCCTCATTCCTGAAAAGAAGAGCCATTCTTGTCTGATGGAAGAACCCTTATTTGAAGCTTTCTGAAGTTGTGAGACTTTTTTGGGCTCCCCTGCACCTGTGTGATCTGGGCGTTTGGCAGCAGCTCAGTTCTGCAAGGTTGGGGAATGACAATCAATTCTAATCATTGGCTGATGTTGTAAATATGCACTTGGTCCTGGAGGATCTGAGCTTCTGCCAGAAATTACAACCATTTAGTAGTCCCCTGGTTAGTGTAAACACTTGCAGCTACTAATTAACAGTAACTTTTCACTTCCCCGCTCTGGGGAGCACTGAACTGCTGCTAAAGAACAGTCCTTCTTCTAAGGCAGTAGTGCTATGTGCAGCTTACTCTAGTCTATGACCAGCATGAAGAGAAGTGTGGTCCTGCCCTTCCCTCCAGCCTTGCCTGCTTGTTGTGCTGGCATTAATGAGCAAGTGATTGTGTAATGGCTTATACTGAAAACTAACCCTCCAAAACCCAGTTTTCCTTTGGGTCAGTAAACTGATGTGACTCACTGCATGGCTACATTTAGTGTTAGAGCTGATGAAAAGGAGGAAATTGCAATCTGAGGCCATGGGAAGAGGGATCGTTCTTTTTGACAGCAGAGCAATCTTGGATTGGCTTAAACCATCATGAAATGACCGCCTTCAGAGTCTGTGATCCCCTCTGAATCATTTCTTGGTTCTCAGGGGATATACAACTCTCGGTTTTAGAATACAGTCAGGGAAAAGAAAGGAGCAG
>NW_009646966.1:1678847-1764005 GCF_000708025.1 Charadrius vociferus | reverse complement strand
GAGAATCACTTGTAGAATTAGTGTGAACATGAGACTACTTTAACATCTGCAAACTTTCTTTCAGCAACCTTTTGAATTAAGCTGGTGGATAAGTAAGGCATGTTCCTCACTCTGTCCAGACACTTCCAGTGGTGCCATGGTTTTTGTGCTTGAATACATTCCTCTTTAATCAAAAAGTGACTTGTAGTAAGTCACTACTAAGGTTTGTTGCTGGTAAAAAGTAATGTCATTTATAGTTGTTTCTGGCAAGGCTGCATGCTCAGGGCAGTTTGACAGAGCAGACTGGCTCAATCTAACAGGAGACTTTTTTTCTAGAGGAATAATAATTCTATAATAATGGAATTTTGGCTTGGTGTTTTTTTCAGTCGTTACTGGAAAGAGTTAAAGTGTCTTATCTCTTGCATTCCTCTACAATGGCTGACTTTGTATAGAACATCTGTCATTTGCTCAGCCTTTATTGCCGTTCATATTGAAGGCAATGATGAATTGCTGTTTCAATGTCTTCATCAGATTGTGCAGATATTTCCTTTGAGCAGCTACCCATTTATCCTCAAAGGACTATCTGGATGGTTTAATTGATCTAATATAGCACAATGGCATGTGTCAATCCACTAGCCAGCCCTTTCTTAATATCTCACTCCTGTCCTCTTAATTTGGCTTTAGAGAATGCTACATCATAATGTATGAGTAATAACTACCATAACTCATGATGATACAGATGTATTAATCGATTCACTGTGTCTATTAGGGCTTCAAGATCTTTCACAGAGTTAAGAAGGCAACATGCATCTCTATTTTTTTAAATAACTCTGCATTTACTAAGTAATTCAGGACAACTTTTGCATCTGGTTTCATGACACCTCTCACGGCCATTGAATTTGTGCTAATAAGGTTTTCAGACTTTTACCTGTCACATAGTCCTACTGTATGGCATATTTGTTGGATGCAGATTATTTTATAGGCTTTTGCCTAACTTTTAACAGAAGGGGATCACAGTGATTCTTTTGATAGAAGCTTTGATTCTGTTTCCAGAAGTAGTAGTGAAGTCAGTATTTCATCTTTTTGTGTGTGAAATGAAGAAATATATATTCAGTATCAGATCAGAATGAGGGTCTGGATGTCAATCAGGCTCAGTTAACAGACCTATTTTGTGGTCTTCAGAGAGTCTGTGTCTGTAATAGGGGATTAGTCTTATGTCTAGTAGCCAACTGGGTGTTGAAACGAACACTAAGCTGAATTTTGCATGTATGTTTATGCAGTACTCCTGAAAACACAGAGTATGCGCCTCTTCAGAGTAGCAGTATAAATAGCCTTTTTTTTTTTTTTTTGCTCATGTATTCCCCAGACAGACTTCCCTCTAGTTGGCTTCTGTTATCTTCTTTGTAGCTTCTATCACATTTCCCCTTCACCTAACATGCTCTCTGTATTTAGAGCTGCGAATGATACAGCCTAGTGTCCTTCCACATGAGATAAAGGCTTTTGTCTCCAGGTTATTCCCAGATGGATGGGGGAAATAGGGAAGAGTAAATCAGCTTCCAAGTCTAATGAAACTATTAGACATTTTGTCTAATCCAATACTTTGCATTTTGACTTCACAGATGGCTAAATAGTCTGGATTTATAATTTTCTCTAATTTGTTCCAATTTTGTATCCTTAGAAATCACAGCAGATTGCCCATTCCACATTTGTGTGGCCATTTCTCCAATCTTTGTACTCCTATGCTCTAGTGGAGATCTCAGTGAAGGTTCTCAATCCAGCTGTGCTTCGATCAGTGAAGATGGCCTGTAGCATTATTTTGTTTGGCAGCATTTTGAATTGTCTACGACTTTGCATTTGAATATGAATAAGTTGTATGCAGAAAGTTAGAATTTATTTTTACCCTATCCTATGAAAGCAACTACAAAACACCTGAGCAAGACAACCTTGACAAACATTACACTCAAATGTTCTTAGTTTAACAGAGTGACCTCTAATTCTTCATTCTCAATTTTGATTCAAGAAATAACTGTAGCTGGAATTTTTCATCTGCAAATAATTGCAGCTACATTTTACAGCACTTAGCCTGATTACAGTTCCCACAGAGCTACGGCGAAGTGTGAGTTACATGTAGCTCTGCTTCCATTAAGGGGTCTGAGTTTATCCTTCATTTTTTCTCATCCAACTGAGTCTGAAGAATTACACTGCTCAGGCATATTTTGATGAAACGGTATGTCTTAAAAAAACATACCAATTCATTGAAACCAAAGTTTTTCACAATAATGTAAACATTTCAGTGAGCCTAATTGAGAAGATTTCTTTCCTCTAGCATTGAATGTCTGATTAAAAACAGTGAGATAGATGGAGAGAGAGATGAAGCCCAAGGGAGCTACTATCTCATGGTGCATTAATGTGGGGAGAGTATGAAAAGGAATGAAAATGATTCTTCACCATATTGGTGGCTGATCACTTTACTCCTCAATATATCAGCTCTTCTGGATGTTCTGTGATCACTTGTTTTCTTTTATAACCTACCAAGCAGCGGAATCACCTGCCATATTTGGAAATTCGTGTGTTCCAAAAATGATGGGACTGAAAGAAGCAAGTTACTTTCTCCCATCTTCTACATTTGTCATCTATTTTAAAAATTAAAAACTTGGATAATGATAATAGGGAAAATACCAATGAAATGTGCAGACACATTGGCAAACTGAGAAGGATCTGGGAGGAAAAATCAAAAGAAGATCCTGGCCATGGTTCCATACCTGTTTTAATGCATCTTTCTTCTGCTGCTCAGTTTATGTAATTTAAGAACTCAAGGTTATAAAAATGACATGAGAGTCATCTAGAGTCTTGAATTAAGCAAACTGAATTAGATTTACAGAAGCTGTTTTCTGTTGCTCTAAACCTCTTTTCTCTCTGAGCAGTCATTATGCTGCTACATCAGCAGTCTCCACAAACAGGGACAGCAGTTAAGAGTTCACAGTACCTCCACTCTACGACTGAAAACTGTAGCACTGATAGTAAGCTTTGCTTTGTTTCTGAAAGAACAATACAAAGTGTTTCATGGTTAGAGTATTTGCTGGAGTGCCATATTCTTTTGCTTTTTGGTAAGTTCAGGTAATAAGAGGTTCTCGGTAAGGTTATGAATCCTGAGCTACTACAGTTTTATTTTAATATAACACTAATGACTCTGATTAGCTGAGTAGGGAACTGGAGGCAGTTTGTCAGGAAACATCAGGCTGCACTTTGTGTCCTGCGGTCTGCCTGGAGGTTGTGGAATTGTGTTTGTTTTTCTTAGTATTGTTTGTGGTTGTAGGTGGTACTTTTTTGCTATACATGTTTATGGCTCACATGACTCTTCAGAAGTGAGAAAGGAGAGCTTTTGCTATTAAAATTTTTGTAAGAACCTCCTTCACACTTGGCTGTGTTTGCTCTTCAGTTAAATTCACTACTGTGACATCCTTACTTAAGATGGCTTTCTTGGCTGAAGACGATAGATTGAGACATTATCTTCCATTCAGCTTGTTTTAGCAGACTGGAGAATGAAACCATAATGTCACAAATTTCCCAAAATAATAACCTCTGAAAATAAATGTAATGAAGATGATACATTCCAGGCATAAAATTGTGCAGGGAATGATTAGTATGTATGAATGTTCCCAAAGATCTTTTCATCCTCATATAACAATCTTTATCTCTTGCCTTCGGTTCCTAGGCAATCCAACCCGGGCAATGAATACTCACAAGGTCTTTGGTGGTTGGTTTGTTATATCTAATATAGTTCTTTTCTGCTGATTGGATTTCCTGTTGAAATTATTTTGTGCAGTGCTTTTTCTTGACTTTTTTTTTTTTTTCAAACTGATCGTCATATACTGTCTTTGAAGTAGTCACCATTAAAACCAAGGGTTTGCCAGCAAGTACCATGTGAATTTTACAAAACCATCTTCATCATCTGTTATGTAGCAAGTGATAATGCATAAGTGAGGATTCTGGTTAGAATGATCTCTTGCATGGCAGGTGCAGTGGGAATGTACACATTGCTCTGGATGATACAACCTGCTCCATTGGTCTTGTGACTGATGAGCTCTCTAAGCTCAGGGAATTTCTGATACCAGAATATTTTTATCCCTTTCTGCCTTCAAAGGGACTTGAGTCTTCAGAACACAAGAGAAATTTTTATGGTTTGAGGTCTGGGCAGTCATTTCTGGCATTCAGATGCTAGGACACTTCAGATGCTTTGCTGTATATGAGAGCAAATATTGATATTTTATAAGGATAGCTCTATGAATACACTATTTAATCATCCTGCAGGGTATTACGCTAGTACCCTACATTACCTTGCACCTAAGACTCTTTACAGATGTTGATTGCAAAGTAAAAAAATCTCTTAGGATCTGGATTTGAGACTACCAAATCTTGACATATGCTTAGCACGGTTGCATTAGCTTTTTATGCATGCATATCTTGCGATGGTGAATATTGACTGCAGTCCCCAGCTCTACCCTCCATGGTGTTTTGGTGTCAGTGCTTGAACTACTTTTATTCTGTCTGACCTATTTTCTTAGTAATTGCTGTCTCTATTAACACTGTTTTGTGTAATTCCTTGGGATGTGTGGAAACAAAAGAGCTATACAAATGTATACAAGCGTAGTATGGTGACACTACTTATGTGTCAATTTTGGCACAACATCATGCCAGTTGGGGGAAGGCAAAGGCTAATATTCAACAGATGGCAAAGTCCTAAACCCTATAATAATGGCTGCAGTTATTTTCATTGCTGTCATTTGATGACACATTCAATAGTTGGAAAAGACTTGAACTGGGTAATCATAGCAAATATACTCCAAAGGACCAGATGCACTTCAAACTATCAAAATGGTGATGGATGTTCAGGCTGAGTGCCACTTCTGTCTATATTCCAGGTATATTTACTGCTGAGGACAGAAGCCACATTGCTTGCTGTCATACACAGGGCTGGCATTTTTCCCTTCGGTAGTAACCAGGAACAAAACATAAAAATTGGCATCTGTTGTATGTAGGGAAATTATTCTATATTACTGATGTGTCTATGTACTGTTATCACACGTATAGTGACATCTATTAGTTTGCAAATTTTTCAACATGAAGATCAAAATATTAAAAACCAGAAAAGGTTTGTTGTGGAAGCCTAAAGAATTTTAAAAACAGATCGTAAGCTTCTCTGAATGGTCCTGATAAAAATCGTACCAGTTTATGGAAAAAAAGCATCAGACAATTATACCTCAAAGTTTTACAAAGTTAAAGGTATTTTTGTCCCTCTAGCTTAAGAAGCTTGTGAACTCTTTGTTATTATCTTTATAGGGGACTTCCATTTCCTAATTTGCAGGTTTAATGATTTAGATTTTTCAGATTTTTCTTTCTCAAATTTGAAGGATAAAATTATGATAATCTGTGCTCTGGCAGAAAAAGACATTGGCTTTTAGAAAATTAATTAGATCATATTTGAATATTCATAATAGTACTTTGCATCTGTGTAAAAATAGTTCTTGTTGATTGCCTGGAGATTTAGGAGTGACCTACTATGACCCAATTAAAAAAAAGTCCAACAAAGCAGGCCTTCATGTTTATTCTATTTTTCTAAAAAAAGAAAAAGAAAGTAAAGTCACGTTGCTTTATTTAAAAATTCTGTACGAGCCTTCAAATACTACAACAAAGCTGAAATATTTCACATCTGCCAACAGTGATCTAACATTTAATATTAAGACAGCTCCTACCGTGACATGTTTTAAACTGTTTCTTCCCTCTGCTGGGCTAACAACATAATAGGGATCAGGAAAACAGTTCTGAACATGGCATTGCTAAAATCTCTGCAAAAAATTCTAGGTTAAGCCTTCTTTCTGACCCTACCTTCTGTAATTGGTGCAAAGCAGATTGAGAGAACCTGCAGAAAAAATCTTGTTAAATCAGACTGCTGTTTTGTCAGCTGATGTTGAGCTACTTATATGAGGTCCTTGGTGCAATTCCTGATCTATTCATAGCTTCTATAAAGTGGAGCATTAAAAAAGCCATAAACAAGGGGGGAAATCCATAAATCAACCTGAATGGGAAATTGAAATTATAACAAGACTTTTACAAATCTCCCAATAAAATGAGGGAGGTTGGTGCGTTGGTTTTTTTTTATTTTTTTTTTAAACTTTATAGCCTTGAAAGGTATATGGAGCACATGCATCTGGAAAGGATTTTCTTATTTTTGCAAGCAGACCGTGCATGCATACTTACTCTGCAATATCAGGGCCAGTGATATCTATAGGAAATCACTCCCCAGTGTTTTCAGTGCATCTTAGATCAGGCTCCTTTAATTTTAAGCCCTCTGCAGAATTAAACTGGACGTCATCTGAGACCAGCCTTTCAAACTGATTTAGAGCTAATCAGGAAAGGTGATGGGATCAGGAATTTAGGATTTCTGTGATATACCTCTGGGGAAAGTAATTTTGCTCTACATTAGAATTTTAAGTACCTGCATCTAGTACCTGCTCTAAGATGCTGTACATTGGAAGCAGAGACCAACTTCTCATGGTCTCTGTCCGACATCCTGCGTGCTCCAGGGGTGGAGAGGGAAATTTTTTGCTGATGAGAAAATTAGGATACCCGTTGCAGAATGGAGGTACAAAGACCCAACTAGCCCAGGTCTGAGAGGGCATTAGTGAGTGGGATTTACCTTTGAGGAAGTTTACTTGAGGTTATGAGGAAGGTTAATTTTTCCTTTAAAAACACCTTGGAACTCTACATTCCAAGTTTCAGTCTTAGTAAATCTGGATGCAGTTCTGCCACCTTCACTCAGTCTGGGTGGTCCCAGTGATGGTGCTCTGATTCTGCACTCAGTGACAAAAACTAAATTGTAAGTCTGTACTGAACACAAGTCAGACTCGAGTCATGTGTGTCTCCATCCTCCAGCTGTGCTATAAGATAAATGATGCTCCCTTAATTTTAAAATATTCTGAAGACAAAAAAATGGTTGCATACTGCTTGACTACTAAGGCACTGTGGTCTGTGTTAAATAAACAGCCAGCCAGCCTGACACAGAGTAGCACAATCACAAAAATACCAGCCAACCATTCAAATAAGCCCTCCTTCCAGCTTATCTGAGTAGATCTGAACCTCAGAAGTGTTGTGGGCAAAGGTTATGTACAGATTTCATCTGAACTCTTTTTTTTCCTGGACTTAATGAGTACCTTTGAGCATTGCAGTCAAGAAAGCATACCATCTTGTGACAGCTTTTGTATGAATGAGAAAAAAGGACATTTTAAGCTAACTTTATGCTCAAATGGAGGCATGGGTTTTTGGGATGTGTGTTTGTTTATTTGTTTCATACTCATCTAGTTTTGCATAACTTTAGAAACAGTTTTATATTGTACAGGTCCAATGCAAATGAAAAATGGTCATTAGGCTGTTATGGATATATCTACTGCTATCGGTTATTGTCTCTGTTAAACTGAATGTTTTTACACTTCTTGGAAACATCCACAAGAACTCTGAATCTATAAAAACTTTAATAATATTTAATAATACTGTTATGGAAAACCTACTGAACTTTGCTCCTAGTTTTTAATAGATTGACATAATTGCAGATTCACTTACTGTAGCAGGCACAAAATTAAAAGCACAAGTAATTGTCATGCTGATACTGGAAACTCATGGCTACAAGTGCAAACCTGTCTCTATCCTTTTAATTTGTATTGTTGAATAGGATAAAAATCAGGTTTATGAGCAGAGGGTGTGTGTGGGAACCACGCTAAACTGATCCAGAGGAATCAGCTTAGATTCTCAAAGGTAATTAGAAGCTCCAAGTCCTGTTTAATGCTTGCAGACTCACTGCCATCAACAGGAGTTCAGGAGATTGGAGCACTGTTGTGGAACTGGTTAATTTGATGCAATTTGATTCTGAGCTTACTTCAAAAACTGATCAGCTGAAAACAAACTAATACTGAGGTTGTGCATAAGAACATCCTCTCCCTAAAGCAAGATTAAAGTGTAGAAGTCTGGGCTGCAAGACTTCTTATGAAGCCAAAGAAAGTGTTGCATGAGCAGTACTATGACCTTTTTATTTTGTCGTGGTGTTGCTTGGACTTGTTTACCAAGAACAATCCTGTCCCACCCTTCCAGTGCCCATAGCCCTGGACACTGAAAGACCTTAACTGACCTGTCTCTCCACTCTCCATGTAAATTTTCTTTCTTTCCCTATTTCCTTTTTGCCCCCTTTAACCTTCTTCATGTGGACTTCAGTGGTGACAAAAAGTTGTGACTGAACCAGATGCTTCTTCCAGTGGCTGGATGGGGTTTCAGGACATTTATGGGCTTTCATCTCCATATGAACTTGGGAAGTGAATGAAGTCCCGAGGTCTCTCTGTATATAACCTGCCTCTGGAGGTGTTGTGAGTTGCTTTGACGGAGCTACTGATTCTGTATGTTTTTAGTGTTAGAAGTACCCAGGGGCTTCAAATGAGATTGAGGGCCACATTGTACTAGGAGCTGTGTACGTAAAGACTAAGAGACAGTACCTGCCACACCGAGCTTGAAGATGGCACAAGGCCAAAAGGGGAAAGCCAGTCGTACAATGAAATGATGAAGGTTATACGCCTCAGAGTGGCCAAGTTGGAATGAGTTTCCTAATCCCCGACATTCAGTCCACTGCTACACACTGCCTTGCACACCAAGAATGCTCTTATATGGGAAGAATGGAGGTATTTTTAGGGACTATCAGTTGCTTGATAGTCCAGGGACTGAAACAATCAGTGAAACCACATAACGCATCACTTGACCTGTGGTTATTGTCCGTGTGCTCACTCTCACCACAGTATATGCCAAGTAATGGGGGTTTTTTAGTCCTCTGTCATTAGATTGGTATCCAGTTATCGTCCCTGAGACTAATGATACCTGTGGAATAGGCTAATGAAGAACTACTTCAATTATTTTATCAATAGCTTTCTCTTTTTAGCATCCTCTGAAGGATAATCTGGTTTACCATCTGGGACTATTATAGAGCTGTCTATAAAAGATTGATAACATTTTAAAATTCCAACTAGAATTGCCATCAGCCTTTGTTACACTAAGGCCATTTCCTTAAACCTTTACCCTAAATGAATTTTTAATTATGAAAATCAGCCAGAATTTTCATTCCAATTACAGCAGGCATACCAACAGCTTAATATCAGAATAATATCTATTTCAAATTGCTGCACATAGATAGAACAGGATTTCAATTCTCCATAAAATAAATCAACAATGAAAGAACTTATTTATAGCATTTCCTTTTCAGTCACATTGCATGGCATTATACTGGTAGAGCTGAAACTTAAGACTGGTTTCTGTGTTTCTGTATTGATGCATCCTGTGTTTGACATACGTAGACAAAAGATAAAACTTTCCTCCTTGTTCACTTAGGCTATTATTTCTACTAAAAGGAGAATTTCTACCTTTTAGCCATCTGTGCGGGATGAGTTCTGCTAAAATTCATGGGAACCTTTCCAGTGATAACTAGAGCAAGCCTTTCCTAACTAGCTGAACTAAACTGTCTCTGGGTAGGCAAATCTCTCACTTACAGTGCCAAACTTCTGAAATTTCTGGCTCTTTCTTGAGAGTGGACTGTGGTCTCATTTACATCTGGAAAATAAGTCCTTGAATAACTGAATTTAAACTCTCTAACTGACCCATTTGAAATAAGCGACTACTCTTAAAAATGTGCTTTTGCCTACCAAAAGTGTAGTTAAGCTATATGGTACACTACTAAAAGACAGATTAGGTAGAAATGGATTACATAGAATTACTGGGGTGTAATTACAAAGTTAAGAAATAGAAAAATGTTATTGTTCATGTATCATTGTCAAATTATGTGGTTAGATAGTCATATCCTGCATAGTTCAGCTCTTTTAGTGATGACTTACAAGTGGAATGTAGACTCTGTATGTACATAATGTCTTTAGAAATAGAAAATATCTCTCTGCATCTTTATATTGTACAGAATCTGAACCTGCTCGATACTTGTTTAGCTCACACTATTTAGAGAGTTTAGAGTTGTCCCACAAGGAAGCAAACAATTTGCATAAAGCAATAGGAAAGAAATAAGAACAAATTATTTCTCTGAATAGATAGATTTTAAATCCATTGTTTGAAAAGCTCTTTTATCATCAGCAGAGTGATGGATTATTTCTTTAAGGGAAAATGGCAGTAATTAGTTATAATACCTGAGAGAACTCAATAAATATTTGCTAAATTAAGATTATTTATTATTTGTATTCTAGGAGTGTCTAGAAGACTCCCGCGAGATTAGAGCCCCGTTGTTCTAGGAACTGTATAAGAACAGCTGCTATCCTAAACAGCATACAGTTCAAAATAGATGGCAGGGAAGACAGGAAGGGAAACAGAATCACAAAGAAACAAAATTAATTGCCTGAGGGCACAAAGTTAGCAGCAGAGCTAGGACTGCGATCAGGTAGGTCTTTTCAAAGCCACCCTGGAGCCTTATCTATTGGAGCAGGTACCTCCCCTTCTTACCCTGTCCCCTTTGACTTCCAACCCATCCCACAATGCAACAACCAGCCTTTGATACCCACCATCAAGGCCTTACCCAGCTCCTCATCTTGCAGATAGTTCAAGCCAAGTCTTTTACAGAACATTTCTATTTTATGATGATGATGTCAGGATAATCTTTATTTCCTTTGAGATGGTTCCTCTATCCATGCTCACAGCTCATCCATTGTACTTAGATAGGATGGCAAGTTTGCTTTAGATTTCTTGATATTTCTCACTTCTTTTGATCACTGTGTATACCTTCCATCTTCTGCCAAGTTTGCCACTGTATCTTGCTGGCACCCCGTTTTTCTGTGTACTGTTATCATTACCCATCTGCCCTGCTGTTCTTGATCCTGTATATGTGCATGGTGAATTATGAATCAGGTGAGTTTGTTACTGATATTTTCCAGACATACACTGCAGATATTCCATTAGAAGAGTAAACTATATCATCTGTCCTTTTGTGTCACTGATCTTCTTCACCTTCTGAGCAGAAAAGGACGTGGAATAGCCAGCAAGTTAAAATAGCCAAGAAGGAGGCAAATCCATGTGGACACCCATGTCCTGGATAGTGTCCTCCTCATTCTATTTCTTATGTATGTCCCAAATTTAAAAGGAATTTCACAAATTACTGCTGCAGGCAGCTGAACTAATGAAGTGGTTTGTGGTAAAGGCAGGGGGGTGCAGAAAGCCTGCATGGGGAGCTCACGTGAGCCTATCCAGGCAAGAGCAGTACTCTGCATGGAGTCACATCATCTTGTGTAAAATTTACTTAGGAGGCAGTAAAACAGGGTGGGGGGACAAAGGTTCTGAGGATGGCGGCCCTGTCATAACATGAATCTTCTGTATTTCCTCCACCATTTCCTCTTAGTTTATACATCTATGTGAAATTTATCCTTACTTTAGTTATTGCTGTGACAATTGGTCTTCCCTTCTGCGCAGGCTGCAATTCTAAATCCTAAGATCCTTTGGTTCAGGTACCTCCTTGTTCAACACAGGTCTCCAGAGACACAAGGTGGGCTGTGTTAGCGGGGACTTCTTTCTGGGAGCACCCACTTCTCTAATCTGGATAGCAATTGAAACACCCTCTTGCCCTGTTTCATAAAAGAGTATTCTTTCCCTTCATTTTGCCATTAAGAATAGGTTACTTACATAGTTAAAGCTATGCACTGACTGAGTTATGCAGCTGATACTTTCATGTTAGCCTTTTCTGTGCTTCTTCTTCAGGGTGAATTAAAAAGCTAAGTGATGGTAGCATTAACCCCAAGGTTTGAGTGTTTTTTTTTTAATGTTACAGTGGTGCACTGTCTCTGTATAAAACCAGACAGTAGTAAAGACATTCCTAGATGCTGAAATAATTAAAAATGGTTTATGTGATAAATGCTCCCTGCAGCTGGCCAGTTGGGAAGTCTGGATAGGAAAGGCATTCAGCCTAAGTTTCTTAGTACTGTAGCTATGTTCCACGCTAGAATTTGATCTTGATACCATCTAGAGAAAAGCTTTTGTGAGTTCATAAGATAGATGCATTGGCAGATTTATGTTCAGGCTTTTGCTGACAGGTCAGCCTACTGTTTTTTTGGCCTTGAGTGTGTGATACTGTTTCTACCAGGTAAACTGTGCAGTTGCAAGTTGAAGTGTACATTGCTGTCTGGTGCCACAAACTGATAGGAATCTATTTACAATTGATTTACAATTGAGGCAGCATCCAGGAGATTATAAAATGAATTTCTCCAGCTGAAATAATGACATAAGCTGGCATTGAATGGATTTCCAAGATAAATTTCTCCTTTTTAGAGATCAAATTCTGGAGAAGAATCATGGTTTCTATTTTGGCAAAACCCCTCAGCAACTTTAGAACTGTTGATTTGTTATGTATTAAATCTAAAGACCCATAAGTGTCATCTGTTCCTGACCCAATATATCTTGTAACTGGTCCTGAGAGGACCAGGTCTGTGACTGAATCCCTAGACCAGTGCAGAGCTGCTGCAATTCTCCATGGGAATGGAAATACAGTCTGTCATAGTTAATTGCAAGATCAAGACCCAAATTAGGATAAACAGCATTTGAACAGACAAGAATCACAAGAAACAGGATGGGAAGTCTTATAAGCTCATAGTTATTTGTGATGATTTTCAAAATGTTTATGCTTCAGCTGAAACTCACAGCCCAGGTAGCTTTAGTTAGGTGAAGTGCATCAGCAGGGCGGTGGGACAAGTGGAGCTTGTTGCCCAGGTAGTTGCCCCGAGACAGATTCATGTATCTAAATTTAGTTGCATAAAGTCATTTTTGTTGCCTTAGCTTATCTGATATCTTGGATAACTTAGAGTACCTAGAATGACACTAGATGGTTTTGTTCAAACACATAATGTATCTGTTTGACACTTTTGCTGTGTTTCAGATATGTTTGGTAAGCTTCAGTTAGCTCCATTTACGTAGTTCCCGAGTGAGCGTGCCTTTGTGTATGTGAACTGTGCACTTGCAAATTCTGTGAGAGTGAAGTACCTCAGGGAAAGGACAACAACTAGACACACAAGATATCCCATCTTCTATCTTTTGTTTAGTGGGCTTTTCACTCCACGAAGTCTTGAACAAATGACTTTGAACTAAAAAGACAAAAGCTTTTTTATGTGCTTAAAGGCATGGTTAAGTACAGTGGGATTATCAGACGTGTAGACGCACATTTTCTTTTGCTTTCTGAATGCACGTTTTCTCCACACCTTAGTGCACAGATACTTTTGAAAATTTAAAAAATTCTGGGAAGCTACAATCCACTTTAGATGCCTCAATAGCTTGACAGACTTGGACCTTCCTTCCCAGCTGTGAAAAACAGGTAAGAACACTTTGTATGTCTCAGAGGTATTATGAAATGAAATTTTGGGTTCTTTACAATGTGCAGCAGGGACATCCATGTTAGAATGGTAGAGTATAGTTTCAATCGGTTCTATATAACTATCCATATGACCTTATCACACAGTTATATTTGACATGCAAAAAAATTTAACCTCTATATCAGATTTAGAATTAGAAAAGAGCTGTGCCCTGATGGAATACTGCATAGTGAAGTGCTAAATTTTATATAGTTAACTTGAAGGTGTTCCATTCCAGGATTTGAAAAGGCATTATAAATGATTTAAGAATTGGGCCTTCAGCATTTTGCAGTTTCTCTTTCTTGGGATTCCTGCAGGCATTTCCCTGGTGTAACAGCTGTGAAACCCCAAACTGAACCTCACTGTCCAAAACCAAAACCACTTCAGAGTGAAAACTCAACTGAAATCTGTAAGGTGTGTGGAACCCAATCATATGTGAGTTTTCCATTATTTTAGTGAAAATCTAATAGGACCAGATTGTAAAGACTGCTTACTGATGAATATGGAAATGATTTTCTTTCTTTTTTTTTTTTAAACTCCAATGCTTTCCATGGCAGCCATAGCCATAAATTACACCCTGTGCTCAAGGGAGTCCAGGCACTGCTGCCTTGACATGCTAAAACAGACCAAGAAGTCCAGAACATCTAAACACTGTAGTGGTCTGCAAAGCCGAGAGAACAGTGTACTGTTTCATTCTTTTGTCAGTCAGAGGAGTCTTGCAAAAAGTTTGGAACTGTGAAGGAGGTTCCATCTGAAGTTCAGCTGACACTGATGACAAGTTAAATCAAACTTAAAGTTTGGAGCCTTTCCAAAGTAGGTGAGCCTTTCTCAATTTCTAAGTCTTCCTAAATGCAGAGCCTGTTATGTATAGTTAACCGACCAATGATGCTATTTCTTCTTGGGCGCTTTTGTTTGACATCAGGTGCAATATTATTTCAGAAACAATATTATTTGCACATTGTGCTTATTTCATTTGGTTTGCATATGCTTAGGTGTGTGTACACTGTAATGCAAGTATTCATGAGATATCTTCTGTTTCTGTCTCTCTGGGGAAGTCATAGCTCCGGGTGATATGATCTTATGATGTGGAGATACGAGTACAAAATAGATATAAAGAAAGAATAAAGAAGTCAACTAAGAGGCAGTCAGAATCTAAATGTGAAGTATATAGGAGGATCTCAAAAATCAATCTCTGAGAAACAAGTGGTTCTCTTCATAATTTAGCTACGGTTGTCCTGTGGCACAACTACAGTTATTATCCAAGCGCAAGTATTTGACAATATAGTGAAATTACATAGAGATGACATAGAAACAATAAAAGGTGTTGTCATAAAGGTACATGTAAGGATTCTGCATATATTGTAGTATCAGTGTGGTTTGTGGTGCTTTTTTTTTTTTAGTTCAGGTGCTCAGTGCTGTCAGATGCTGTGAAAACTAGGTAGTCTTTCCTAAAATTCAGATTAGACTAATAGTGCAGTGATAGTGTTATTTGTTTAGGAGATCTAATGACACATCTGCATAATTTAATATTGTGTTTGTCTATAGATTTGAATTACACCTTTGAATTTCTAGGCTTTGGGTAGAGAGAAACTTTTACTCTTCAAATAAAAAAAACCCAAATCCTTGAATGGACAGAGGATTTTTTTTAAAGCATTGTCTACCTCAAACCAGGGCAAGCACTGAATTCCTTCTGTCTTAGCATCGTCACTATACTGTGTCACTTTGAACAAGTACCCTGTAAGTCACACTCCTTTTTTTGGCTTATTTGGGAATAGCTCATTTAAACAGTTTCCTGTTTTAACTTAGTTGATTCTCTTAATAAATACATTTAATCTTTGTTCATAAATGGCACTTTTGGTTTTCACATGCAGTTGATTTTTGTCTATATAATTTATGGTTTTAGATGTACATTTAAAACAATATTTCAGAAAAATGTATAATTTTAAAGGAGTAAAATCTCACTGGTACACAACTGTGTTCTGATCTTACTTTTTTTTTTCCTCTTCACTCAACAAAGACTAGGTATGTTGAACTTCATGGCACTCTGTAAGTTGATCTATACATTCAATATCTTTTTAAGAAAAGACTAGAAGGACCTGAGTTCTACTCTTATTTCAAAAGACATCTTAATTCTTTCCTCAGCTGTAATATTCAGTTGTAATTTTCATAACCCACTAGCCAGACATTAAGGTTGGCAGAAATAGCAAATAAATAAAAGAACCGGCACAGAGGAAACATTTGGAAAGATCATTATATAGCCGTAGATAAATGACACTATCTTCAGCTAATTTTTCTTTATTAAAAAGCTATTGATGATCTGTGAAAGGAGAGCAGGGGCAAACTTTGCCTCTTGAAGAAAATCTCATAACAATGAAATGCTACATGATAGCCCTGATTTCTACATGTGATTCTTTTTCAAGGTCAATGACTTATTTACCCTTCTTTTGGCTCAGAGGTGCCAATTTGCAGCTTTCTTCCTATTAGAAGTTGTGTATTAAAAAGGAACAAGAATAAGAAATCTTCTGTAGCAAGATATGCTAATCTCCAATAAAAGTATCAGGTGCCTCTTCTGCTGATTTTGAAATAACAATATGACTTGTCAAATCAAAACTAGTAACAAAAGAACTCAATCTAACTGGATCTAACAACTGCCTAGAGCGATAATTACTAGATAAAGAAGAGGGGCATGAAATGGTCATTGAAAGCAAAAGGGAAGGCAAAAATGATTCAGGTAGGTAACTTTAATTAAATCAAAACAGAATAAAGACAAATTACAGTTGCATCATGCATATGAATATTAAAATAAGCCATCAGCAAAATTTTAATGTAATGAAGTATAGTATCAAGACAAGTCTGACAATAATTCAGAAACATACCTCAAATAAGGTACAACTCCAAGGGCAGGCCATAAATAACAACCATAACAAAGGAAGCTCTAGCTCAATGAATAAACACAACTCACTACTGAGTTCATACTCAGCCTGACTCAGTATTGGATACTCATGGATGAAACTATCAATTTCAATGAAGGCCAACTGTTATAAAACTGGAATATCACTGTGATGAATCAAGCTTAGATTCTCATTTCTCCTCTTTCATCACCTTGACATTAAAGACTGTTAGCAGGGCTTGCCATATTTTTCTGCCTCCTCCTTGGTCAGCATTTTACATGGTTATGCAAGAGTAGTGTAAGAATGGTTTTCCAAGAGATTTGTGACTGGAATGCCTTCCCAGAATTCTGACTGTATGCTTTGCTATTGAATTTGCTTGAGACCTAATTTTTTTTTTTTTTTATCCTACGTTCTTGTAAATTTCCTACAGGTTCCTACCACACCACTTCCACACATAATTTGCCTTTCTTAATCCCATATTGCTGGCAAATTCCATAGGAATTTCCCCTGCTGTAGTCTACTTTTCAGTCATATACCAGACAATTGCACCACCCTAATAATTTTATTAGGCAGCTCTTTCACTGCAGTACAAAGACCATGTTGAAAAATGCTATCACACAGTTCTTAAAATCTATTTAAAATATGTATGCTGATCATACTACAATTTTTCTTTGTCACTGAAGCATTGAAAATGTCTGATACATACAGATGAGATTTATGAAATGTTATATATGCCTGGAAACATTTGCATTCTCCTGTTGTTTGTTGCCTGTAAGGGCAAAATCTATATAAAAGTCTTAAAGCTATGTTTCCACGAATCATAATAAGTAGAGAAAGCAGACTGTCTCTGCACATTTTTTCTTCCTTCTTGAAATTAGAAATGTGCCTCCTTTCCTTAGTTCCTTTAGCATTTTCACAGACCTCCATATCAAACAAATTATTGGATGATGTCTCTAAGATTACAGCTTCTTGTTTTTAACATTTCAGCAGCAACACTGTCGACACCTGGTGCTTGTTATTCCTAAGAGTTCTGATTGCCTCTTGAGTCTCTTCAAAATTTGGCTCAGCTGCCTGGAAAGTGGCCATTCGTTGTTAGCCTTTTAATTCTCTTTATGGAGCTTGTCTAAGTGTTCCTGCCATATTTCTGTGGTTGCATTCCTTGTAATAAAATGATTTCCATTTTTATCTTTTATCAGACTTTCTCATTCTTGATTTTCTTTTCTTCATGCATTGATACCCTTGTAAAATTCTTGCACAGTCTCAGCCTCTCTAAACTCAATCAGCAGAAGCAAATTCTCTACATATTCCAATCCTCTGAATGGGCCCAGTCTTGCCTGAGGAACAAACGTACAATTTGCCAGTGCTCTCCATCACACCATAGTAAGCATCTCTTCCAAAGGAACCAGTGAATAATAATCTATTTCATCCAGCACACCAAATGCCCTTATGGAAACTGGGGAGAAGTGTTGGTAGAATTGAACAACAAATCTACACTTTAATGAACTCCTACAGAAAATCAATGATGGATATAAACACCCACTTTTCAATGGGGGAATACACTTCACAAAATAATCCTTCCCTCTCTGACCTTTCAGGCCTGATGCTCAAAGGAAAGATATGAAATACCTTCAAACGAAAATTTTGGGAAGCAAAATTTCTAATGCCATTGCATACTAAAAAGCTAGCACTTACAGCTACAGATTTCATGGAAGAGTAATGGTTACCCTTTTTACATCAACTTCCCTTTGTTTCTCAGATAACAGTCAGATAATACTTGCCACTGCCTCTCAGCTTATCACCAAAGTCTTACTAAAATGCTCCTATTTCTCAGTATCGATTAACTTTTTTTCTCAAATTTTGTAACTGTTTTTTAATATATCTAATTGTTTTCATTCTCCATTTAACTTTGCAATTTGTTACTCCTATTTCTTATCTGAAGGATGGCTTGCGTACCTGCAATTTTGTCTTTTTTTTTTTTTTTGGTCTTCTGGAAGTCATTTACGCCAACCCCTTGCTCAAAGAAGTTAATCAGGTTGACCAGGGCTGTATTCAGGACCTGTGGACCTGCGGAGAGAGGAGTCGAGAGAGGAGTCAGAGTCCATGCTGGAAGAGGTTTGCTGGCACGACTTGTGACCCTGTGGGGGACCCATGCTGGAGCAGTCTGTGCCTGAAAGACTGCACCCCATGGAATGACTCACATTGGAGAAGTTCATGGAGAACTGTCTCCCATTGGAGGTGCCCCACGCTGGAGCAAGGGAAGAGTGTGAGGAGTCCTCCCCCTGAGGAGGAAGGAGAGGCAGAAACAACATGTGGTGAACTGACCACAACTACCATTCCCTGTCCCTCTGTGCCGCTTTGGGGGAAGGAGGTAGAGAAGGGTAGAGAAGTTGAGCCCGGGAAGAAGGAGGGGGTGGGAGGAAGGTGTTTTAAGATTTAGTTTTTATTTCTCATTACCCTACTCTGATCGGATTGGTAATAAATTGAATTAGTTTTCCCCAAGTTGAGTCTGTTTTGTCCGTGACGGTAATTGCTGAGTGATCTCACTGTCCTCATCTCAAAACATGAGCGTTTCATTATATTTTCTGTCCCCTGTCCAGCTGAAGAGGGGAGTGATAGAGTGACTTTGGTGGGCACATGGCAGCCGGTCAGGGTCAACCCACCACACCACAATTGGTGAAGTCACTACTGAGCTATCACCTTTTAATCTTAATTGCATATTTGTCCACTAATAGCTTCAAAGGTTTTTTTGTTGGTAACATATTTAACCGTTCCCTTTTCATGTCTTGTAGTCTGTCTTCCATTGTGAATGTAGATTCTTCCGTATTTCTCTGTATCTTATCTCTGAGAACGCTATGATGTGTGCACAACTCTCCTCTGGTTGTGCTATAAGAGTTTGGGGAACTTTTGGCCTGTGTAAGATCAGATGTTCCACATTTCTAGTTCATAGTCTTTTCCAAAGCTGATGGCTTTTATTCATATTATTCATATTATTATCTGCAGTTTTTTCTGAAGTTTTTTGGGATGTCTCCTTAAAATTGTGCTCGGCTGTAAGATCAAAGAGGCCATTATTAAATTTCTGTTTCCCATATATGTTCTTTTAAGCTGTAGATCAAATCATTCCTAATCTTCTGTAAAATATGTAGCTCTTGGAGTTTTTAGCTATGAACAGATCTTCTGATCTGCTAAGTATGCTCAAGGCTCTTCTGTGAACTGAGTACAGTTTATCAACATTTCTCTTGAAATGTAGACAGCAGATTGGGGAAATACGTTGCGGCGGTGCTTAGGCCATTGCCAAATATACAAGATAATATTACTACACTTCTCCTTGAAATTACCTTTTCCTTGAAAATTCCTAAAGATGCATGGGGATGGGATCTTTCAGCTGATTTGGTGTCCTCTCTACCCAGTGGTTCCAGGCACTGTAGTATGTGGTGTGATATAAGATACTGGCAATTCTTTGTTCATAAAATTTATATTTTTACTTGGGCTTTAGAAAATCTCTTCAGTTGCTTTTGCCCAATTTATTAAACTATTCCACTCGTTTTTTACTGTCTAGTTATCCATAGGTTTGCTACCTATTCCTTCCTTTAAAATCTAAGTAATCAAAAGCCTTTATTGGTGATGATTTATGTTACTGTGCAGGTCAGTGACAGATGTTTGTAAACAATGTGGGGCCACAAAACCTGCAATTTGCATGTATCAAGTTTAACATGAATATATCGTCTTGGGCAATTTCTGTAAGTGGTTACACTTTTCTTCTTTTTCCTTTATTTCTGTTGCAGCAAAGCTCAGAATAAAACCCTCAAAGGTAACGAGCATTTATTTTAAGTTAAGGCTACATCAGGGGGTTTGACATTTTATACCTATTTTACTTTTCCTTAACTAAATGAGCACTGGTAATGCATATATTTTGTGTACTGGAACAGGTCATGTCCCTTTCTGTCACAGTCCACCTTGTTTTGTGATTGTGCACCCTTGGATGCATAATGGGGATATGGCCACTTGTGCATAAAGAAACATAGCTTAAATGAACTGTAAAGCTTTGTGCTTTATTGGACAGCACTTTTTGAACTTTTTTCCCCCGAGTGAATTATTCAAAAGATCTTCGTAAATGGTGCATAACTTTAAATTGGGTCCATAGACTGTAGATCAGGTAATTGATTCTCCTCCTTAACTTCATTTGTTACATGATCACATTATTGCTTTTCCTTTTTTGAGGAAGGTTTTTTTTGTGTGTGTGTGTGTTCATATAATTACACAAATAATCTAAAATAAGGTCTAATATATTAATCTGTTGCTACTTTACATTTCTTTAACTGACTTAAGTTACCCTTCATGCTGTCTTGCAAGGTCATTTCTTGCCAAATCAGAACCCAATTTCAAGTGAAGATGTCTGCTTGAATTTGGAGAGAGATTGAAATTGATATTGATATGAGACACATTGAAAGCGATATTAGGAAAGTGATCAAAACCCTCTGAAGAAAATCAGAAAAAGGTAGAGGAAATTCTGGAAGATGGTTTGTTGTTGAGATTTTTTTGTCGTTTTTTTTTCCCCTTTCTTTTTCTTTATTTTCCCAAAGAGCATTTGAGTTTCTTCTTAAGGTGGCTGAACATTTTAAGATAGAACTGTTCACTTTGGGTAGCTTTCTAAAAGCACATGGACTAAGTCAAAAAGTTTCCTAGCAAGATTTGTGTGAAAAAGAGTCCTTACACTGTGAGTTGTCAAAGCTGAGTATCTGCTGTGTTTATAGCATGTGAACCTTTCTGGGTACATTTCATGGAGTGAACGTCCGTTCTTTTATAACATGTATCCATAAGATTTGCCTAGCTGCTAGTAAGGCACTAGCGGGTGTTGACTATAGGAAGCAGAGACTCCTGATACAGTGCATTATTCATTATTATTTTTCCAATACGTTTCTGATGCGAAAGCTGTAAAGAGTTGAATTTCTCTTGAGGTAATAATTTACAATTAAATGGAGACTGGTTGATCAGCTTGACACAATGTTGTCAACATGAAATCAAAGGAGGGACAATACATTTGTATTTGCTGTCTTTGTAGAATGAGATTATGCTAACAGCATGGAGCTGCCTCCATCCCCTAGGAGCACAAAGAAACTCCACAGTTGCAATTCTGAAACACTTCTTGAAGAGGTGAAGATTACACCTACTCCATGTTGTCTCCAAACTTCTTCTGTGCTAGAATACCCTCTGGCTCTGCCTAGTGCTTGAGCTACACTTCCAGACTTATCTCCCATGGATGTGCTATGGGATTAATGAACTCCTAAATCTCTGTGACTGCTTAAATTCTCATGATTAAACCATTTTCACGTAATTCAGATTGATTAAAATGATACGATGCAGAGTTTAGTCTTTCATCAACATCACTGATAGAATTTGTCAGCTTGCATTATTAGTGTTCTTTGTTTACAAAATGGAAACACAGAAGAGAAATTTAGGATCAAGTTTTCCCAAAGTTCTGTCTCACCTGAGCAACACAAAGTCTGTCATGTGGTTTTGTCTATATAGAACATATAAATGTCAAAACTGACTGCTTGCATGCAAAAGTGAGTAATTGCTGTATAATTTATTGATGTCTGTGGATAATTTGTTAGATGTATAAATTTATATGTTTTTCTCACAGGTGTATCTCTTGTTAGAAAGGTGTTAAAGTTCTTCTCCAGGTGATAGACAATTATCAGGTGAACACGTTAATGAATTGTACTTCTGTCTAAAGTAATTTCTACATCTCTGTGTAGTATCCACAGTGATAATGTGTCAGACTGGAGAAATAACTACCCTCCTTGTGAACAGGGGTCATTCTTTGAGCAATGCGCAAGCGTTAGATTAATCTGGTAAAAAGGACAGAAAGAGACCAAGTGTAAAAGGAAAAATACAGTGGCTAAGGACATATTATATATGTAGAAGACTTAAAAGCCAAACTGGGAACATCATCCCTCAGTGTCACTCCGAGACCCGTGCAGAGGAGGTTCGTTGATAGGAAAGGCTCCTTTTAGAGCTGCTTTGGTTGTGCATGTTATGGAGGATTACAAATAACTTTAAGACCTGAGAATGGACATAATGCTGAGCTGAGAGGCTGTTAAATGTGTGTTGAGAAAAACATTTGCTTTTCATTCTGTTTTCCATCATTGGTGGAAAGAAATTATTCTTTCCCTTCCTGAAGGAAAACACTTCCCTTTCCTTGGGAAGTGCCAGAGCAGGAGTGTGTGCCTTCAAAAACTGCAGGACTTGGACCGTACCCAGCAAGTGGTTGCAGTCAGGCAAGGAAGAAAGGAAACTGCTAATCCACAGGAAAGACCTCATCCTTTCCTTGAAGAGAATCCTATTTGTTCTGTCCTAAGGGGCAGAAACAGGGTAGTGAGAAAATGGGGTTGAACTGTCCTCTATGTAGAAAAATATGCTGAAACATGAGCTTTTCCCTCTTACCCATAGTTCTCCTTTTCAAATACTTTTTCTGAATAGACGATGAATTGGTCCCTCACTTGTGTGTTCCCTTCTGAAAAGGGAGAGAGGACTTTGAGATTATATTATAGTGCTTTCTATAATTACATGCTAGAAACTAACACAAAAGGGAAGTGTGAACATGTTTTTGGGAGCTAGCAAAGTATAATGAGAAGGAGAAGCCTTTTCTTCTGCTTATTATTTATATTATCAGCACCAAAGAGCTCTAAGTCATAAACCAGGACCACATGGGGAGGCTGTGATTCCAATATAAGATAAGAGACAACACATGGATCCAGACAGCTAAAGGAGCACAAGGAAACAATGAGGCAATGTTGGTCAGTATGAGAGAAAGCGTCTCAGTGCATTATTAGCTTAAACATTTTCTCATGTTTTTTGTAGGCATCACAGCAAGAGAGTTTTAATGAGGGATTTGAGGGAAGATAATGAGGTTGTGTGGCAGATGCTTGGAAAAAAATCACAGAGGAGCTTGTTTAAAAATATCTGACAAATGGGTGATGGAAGCCAACATTATGGTCTAACTGGAGACAGAGCTCACTGGAGATGATAGGTAGGATAAAAATGAGAAGGATTTTCAAGAGGAAGGCAAATAGATTATATCTGATTCTTAAGAAAATCAAAAAAAGGGATCGGTCAAAGAAGCTGACACCTTTGCTCCATTGGATTCTGAGGGAGATCAGAGTTCACCAGAGCAACAGATATATGATGGTGGAGATCTGAGGTGGATTATGCCAGACTGGACAAGACCTTTGGCTTTGTGGGTGAATATGAATGGGCATTCATTAAAGATGCTCTGCACAAACATATAAAAAATTTAGACTGAAGTGTATCGCACAGGACATGGACTTGTTTACAAAGGAGATTATGTGATCTCAATTTTTAGGGGCATGTGAGACAAGTATTTATAGGTAAAAGGGAAGCACTGGCTGGTATCAAGAGGAAGTTGTGTAGAGGTGCAGTCTACCCCTCTTTTCTCGTGTGTAAAACTAAGAATCTGTTGTCTGAATGAGGACAATAAAAGAAATTAAAAAATAATAAAATGCATACAAAAATACAGTGTGAGTAGTCACAATGACAGAAACTCACTTCTGTCCATTTTTGCTGGACAGATACTTATGCCATCCCATTAAATTTTTCAAAAGCTTTAGCTGATTACTTTGAATTTTATATAATCCTCACCATTAAATGTTCTGTTGCAAGACCAGCTACATCAAAATGCTCACAAAAGAAGGTTAGGTTCCCTGAAGATCAGAGGTTTAATACAGATGATCGAGGCAATTACAACACGCCACAGTTGAGACCAGGTAGTTAATGGGAGATTTGGGAAAAACTAGTGCACACAATAGATTTCTTTTTTAGCTTTTATAGGAGAAGGTGGCAAATATGTGTTCTTTGTGGGAAGCCTAAGTCTATAGAAAGAGTCAACCTGGGAGAAGACATGCTGAGCTGTTTTGTGAAGCAATTTTAAAGCACTTTGTATGAGAAGTCCATAATGGTAGCAGGAGTAAGAAACTAGCATAATTAATGGACAGAACTTCTAGACATTAAATTAATTATTTGCCTTAACATTCGCAAGAGAGTGGGTGACAGATGCTGGAAATGGATGTAAATTTCCTACGAGAGGAAGAAGAAATACTGAGGGAAATCAAGACCATATCTGAACAGATGATCAGGATATTAGAATGTCTAAAGACTATCAAAGCTCCAGGGGCAGATGGAGTCTGTCCCAGAGATGAGAAACACAAGAACCTGAGCAGGTATAAACAAAATCATATTATAACAGAGGGAGGATGTCGGTGGACTTAAAAGTGTTGACTAGAAACTGGGAGACAGAAAATTACTGATTTAAGCATCACTTCTGTTCTTGGGGATAGTGACAGCTAAACATTCCCTTTCAGAAAGGTATTATTTGGTTACAGGCAGAACTCACTCAGGAAAGGAAGACATTTAATTATTTTAAGTAGTGATCTACCTCAATTAGATTAAAAGTTAACGAGAGAGAGAGGGAGATGGGGACATAAGTGCTGATGATTTTAAGAAGCTTTATCTATAGCACATTCTAAAACACAGACTAGACATTTAAAAGCTTTTCTAGGCAGCCAACATCTCTTTGCATGTATCTGCCCCTGGGACTTTTCAGAGCCGGTGATTCCTTGCAATATGTTCTGAGGGTTCAGTTGCACCAAGAAGGTTCTGCACCCATCCGACCCACAGTACAGGTTGTGCCAGTTTTGCTTAAATATTGGTCAGTGTCACTGCAGCAACCATTGAAAAGTTCAGCTTGTTTGGATAAGAGAAGATGATTAGCTTCAGCAGATGAAAGAATTCTGGAGTTAGCAGGTAATGGCAAACACAAATGAAGGCAAATTACTTCAGCCATTTTGTGAGGATCAGCATAACGATAATTTTCATTTACTAGAGCAACACAAAGAAGGAAAAGCATAGGTGAGTAAAATGATGAGAACTAATGATTTGCAGCTGTGAAGAATTTGGCATTATAATACAAGTAAGCAAAATAATTCACACTTGACTGGAATAGCTCAGGAAGATGTTTCAGCAAACTGGTTTGTACATACCAGGTAGAAAAAAGTAAGACAATTGTAGGAGGAACAAGAGAAAAAAATATACAAATGGCCAATCCCCCATAGTCACATGCAAATCAACATTAATCAGGAGGATGATTTAGATGAAAAAATAGTAGGCATGTAACAAATTTTTCTACGTAATGTGTAATAGCAGCAAACAAAAGCAACATCAAGGATGTTATTGAATATAATTTATGTTAGTGTGCTATAAAAAATCGTGAAATTTGTGATGCAGAGATCTCTGTTGTCTTTATAATTTTAAATATTCTATTAATGTCTTGACACATAGAGAATCTCCACATAGAAATACATGGGCTAATAATTCTCCAAAGGAAAGCATGTGAATCTGCATTTATTGTAGCCACAGTGCTTATTTTTAAAATGAAAATAAAAATATGTTTGCCACCACTCAGGACAACAATCAATCAAAAAATGTGCTGACAAACAAAAAATGCCATTTGTTCTATACTTGATTTGCCATTGATCTGCTCTATTTAAATATGAAACTGATTATTATAATCTAGTAACTGTGGTGTCGCTGTGATTACATTCCCTGAGTTTCTCTTGTCTAGTGGAAATGTCAAGATTGTATTTTTTTGTCTGTTTTTCTAGTACAAAACCTCTCTACAAGACCCACAGTTCTTAACAGTGCTGATTAATGACTTAAGACCAAAGTCTATCGAAGTTAATGGAAAGACTTTGTTGTCTTTTTGATCAATCCATCTGTCCTCTGGCATTTTGGACTTGTGGCTTTTCCATTCAGTAAGATTTACTTTTAATCAGACTTCAGCAGTGAAGAATTTGTTTCTCAAAAGACACAAACCCAGTTTTCAGAGTCAAAGAAGATTTTGAGTAGTCTGGGGGAGGAGGAGGAAAGACCCTGCTAGATGCCTCAGAGAATTTCTGAGAGAGCAAGCTGAAAAACCTTGCTTCATTTTCTGTTTCATGGTTCTGGAATTTGAAGGACTAAACTGGGAGGCTATAGACTTTACTGCAGAGGACTGATCATATATCACAAAACCTGAAAGCTACAGAGTTAGTGGGAACCACTGGAGAGATTACTTCATATTGTTTCTTAGTGATGAATAACAGGCTGGAAATGCTGTGGTGGGCTGGTGGTGAGAGTGTAAAAAGTCTCCCCATTCATGAAGAAGCACATTCTTCCCTGAGAAAAAGTTGGTAAAAGTCTGCTACCTTGCCATACCTTATTGTTTCTGGCATAAACATTTCTGCTTCTGCTACTATATAGCTGCAGTAGCTTCCTAGACTAAGCAGCTACTTTTTGTCATCCCCTTGTCATTGCAAACATTAACTGATCACCGATGCCAGATCTGCACCCTTTAAATCCTCCAAGTCAGACCTGCATAGTTTGCTGACAAAAAGACATTTCCCCATTCAGTACTGTGGAGTCAATAAAAATGTAGCTGTGGCAGAGAAAGGTGCAGTCTCTTCTCCCTGATGTACCATAATCATCAAATTGTAAGCTAAGATACAATCCCAGCAATAACGTTGCACATAATAGTTGATGTATGAAGCAGAAAGAACATAGTTACTTTGCGGATGTGAATTTGAGCTTTCATGTCCATCAGACAGGAAAATCTGATTTTTAATGAAGACTGAGAACATTTTAAATGGAAACCAGTGATGGAAATACATATGGAATGCGAAAAAGTGCTTGTATGGTCAATTTTCTATCCAGGTGAACCACCTTATTTCTTCCTGCCGGCTTTACTGGGACTTTGTATTCATGTCCTTGATGTTCTTCCTTGTACATTCCTCTGGCTGTAATTTTTCTCATGGTTTCTTGTTTTTACAGACATATTCAAGTTCTTGCTGTGCAAGAAATGGCGCCTCTTTAATGACTTAACATAGGGGTTACCATCCAAAAGAGAAAAGTGTGTAACACTTTCATTGTGATGTTACATTCCCAATTCTTTCTCTAGTCAGTGTTACTATATGGGTCTCTCCTAACAGAAACAGCTTTTCAGGACAACATTTAAACACTAAATTTAGTCTTTGATTTTAAGATCTCTTCAAGAACTGTACCTTAATCTGCATCCCTGCTGGCTGGCTAGAGTTATTTTAGGATATAGGAAGCTTATTGCAGTGGAAGTTAAGGTGTGATCTTGGATAGTCTGTAATAAAAATCTATGCTCTTGCTTTTTCCCTGTGATAACTTTTTGGTTTTCTTTATGCACAAGCGACCTTGACCTACCTTGAATTTACTACGTGTTAAGGACGGGTGTGTAGGCTCTTACTTCAGGGAGTCTGATGTACAGTGTCTGAATCCGTTATGACTACTTATTTAAGTATCAGTGTGAGCACAGTAGATAGACAGCTGGGAGTGCACCTTGCATATGGCCACATTTCATTGCAAGTTAGATATTTGTACCAAGACGTGCCATAGTATCTTCAGCTGGTACGTTGCTCTGAGCAGACAGCAGGGCTGAGGCCTGGCTAACTGGCTTTGCTACCCCGATACCAGCTTCTTTCACTTTTTTTCAGAAAAGGTTATTCTTGGAGGTTAAAGAGGTTATTTTTAAATGTTGTTGTCCAGCAGCAGTAGATTTCGGAATGGAGTAGGCTGAGAATTTCTTGGCAAAGCTCTTCTTTATCAAGACTAGAGGGTATTCACAGAAATTGGCTTGCTGAGTTTGAGTTTAAAATCTTCTTGAACGCATTTGTTTGGTTCAAAAAGGAGCAAACAAATAGAGGAGGAAATCTTTTGGGTGCAGGGGCAGGTGATGGTGGCATGCCCATCTCCATTTACACAGTTGGTTATTTTTTGTTCTTCCAGTGCAAATCTACTTAAATGTTGGCCATAAACCTTGGCTGCATTTTAATATTGGCTGTATACTTGTGATCTTTCTCTACTGATGCTTAAAAAGGGCATTGACTCTTCCTTTTATTTGATTTCTGTCTGCAGTTATAAAATTAATCTCCCAGCCTCATGCTGCAATGAGCTGTGTCAGTGGAAGAGAGATAAGTTTCTGGTTTTTTTGCCTTAAAACTTCTTCCAAAGTTACAAGGAGTTTAGCACATTTACTTTCTCTTTTCAATTTTAACAAAGCCCTCGTCTTTTTTCTGCATTTCTATTTTATCCATGTCATTTTGGTTCTTTTGTTTTATACTTCACATTTTTTCCACACTCTTTTTTTCTTCCCTTCAAGCCTAGTTTATAGTCTCTGACAGGATTCTTTCTATGCTATCTGCCAAAACATCTGTTCCTTTTCTGAATAAAAAGCTTGCTTCTCCAGAAAGTGTCACACGGGTCCACACCAACTATAAACCTTCATTTCTCTCTGCAACTTTGCCAATGATGGACCAGCACTGGGAAGCTTTGTATTCTTGTCTGTCTTGTCTCATTTTTCATTATGCCTAATTCAGGTACTTTATTAGAGACAAAAAAAAATGCATCGTTTGGATTTCAATGTACACATTTCCTTTCAAAATGTGTTATTAGTTATTTGTACTTTCTATTTTTAATTTTGCAATTATTTCCTGAATTTCTGATCAAAGCAGATATTTATTAGCTTTAAATTGATTCCATTTAAACAGATTCTTTTGCCTGTTCTTTTCTGCTAGGACCACATTTGCATTAATGCCCTCACCAAAAATGCAATGTAACTGTCCTTGATTCTTCTTGAATTGATTTCTGGTGACGCTACAATTTTGCAGTCAAAGTGGCATTCAGAGCAATTTTGGGTTCCACTGAGGAAGTTGTGTAACTTTCAGTACTTAGTTTTGCCACTTATAATTTTAAAAAAAGATAATAATTCTTATGTAGTAGACAGACTTGATTCTGTTGTAAAGTTCTTTGACATCTTTAAGGAAAAGTGCTGGATTTGAACAGGATATTATTTTTATTTTGTGTTCCCACAGAATAACAAAATCCATGTGAATAAATATTTTTCATGTTACATTTTATAAATGTAGTAGCAATGAACCATTTAAATATTTTCCCCAATTATGGAAATAAATATTTATTGTTTTCTATGTTGCAAAGTAACAGAAAAAAGTGGTTTTCATACGTGTTTGTGTGTAACTTCCTGGTGGTATGTTGCTGACATCGTTATCTTTTGACTATATTAATAACTAAGAAGAAGAGGATTTGGAGGTGAATGGTTTTAAGATCCTGCTAACATCTGGGCCTTAGTGTGGTAAATAATATGAGAACAATGGATAGAAACTTCCCCCTGGAATAACTGTAGCTGTTTCACTATTTCAGTCCCCTGAAGTTTTAATTAATTTTCACAGAAATGAATGATAAATTATTTATTTATTTATTTTTAATCTGGCAGAAGTTTCTTCATCTTCTTCCGAGGAAAACTGTATTTCCATTGTAAGATTTGTAGCAGTTACTTAGGGGTTTCCAGTGTCAATCTGGGATGGGGAAAGCCGCATTCTAATCCATCGTTCCTTCTCTTTGCTAGACACAGAGAGAGTTTCTCCAGGTGGCAGAGATTTGATAAATGCTGGGAAGCTGTGTAAAGAGAATTGCTAAAGAAATTGAATTCAACGTCTCTCCATGCCTCGATCCCCGCTGGAACAGGTGGCCTGGCATACTGGCCACAAGTTCCTGTTGACTGAGTCCATCCCATACCTCGGTCCCCTCGTGCAGGGGATTTGTTGGTGGAAGCTGGCAAGCTGCCTTCTCGATGAGCTGCAGCAACAGGAGGAGGGCTAGGAATGGTTCAAAAGTCCTGAGTCTTTGCATGGCTCTTGCTGTGTTTTGCTGGTTCTTTGAAGTGCTTAAGAGAGATTGGCGTGTGATTTGTTTTATGCAAGTTTGAAAATTCCTAGTCAAGGAAATATTTCCAACACAGCACAACACGAAACACACTTTCTCGGTCAGCTTTCTGTGGGGACTTGTGTGTGTCTCTTGCTGAGGACTTAGGGCAAGACTTATGAGCGAGTTTTTTCCTTTCTTGGCTTAAGTTGCCCAAAATATTAATTTAAAAAATAATTTTTGTTACCTATGTAGGCCTGCCCCAGTATGACCAAGACAACAGGAAAAGGAAAATGTTCTCAGTTCTGACAAATATTAATTACTCCTTTCAGTAAGTCAATATTGATTGGGCTATTCAGTAACCATGTGGAGCAGATTAGAACTTCCATCATGCCAGCGTAGTTCTGGAGTAACTCCGCTAAAGCACGGTCAACTCATACTATAAATTGGTTTTATTTGTATGCTAGAAACCCATTGCTCTCTTTGTCCCTTGAGGCCCAAGCTGAGTGGTCAGTAGCCCATCAAAGTGGGAGGTACCTTTCAATGTGTACCTTTGTGCGAACTACCTAGTGCCTGCCAAAGTCATCGTGCAACTGGATTCATGAAGCCTGAACTCAGTTCACACAGGAAAGGACTCAGTGAACACAAACAACTACTGTGATTTGTATTTACTTTGGAAGATTTACATTTTTGAATGGATAAAAATGAAAAGAATTAGGGCTCTGCCAATACTGTGCAGAGCTCTGAGCTAGAACTGCGCAAGCTATCTCCTGAATGAGAAAGCATAGAGCTGCACCAACTCACCACAATGCCCAAGTTAATAAGCTCTGCTAATAGGTGGGTCTAACTAATTTCTGCACAGAATTACGTCCACACAGTTTGTCTGCTTTGCGGGACCTTGCTAGTAGTCCTGTTGGAGATATTAATCAGAACAATCTCAGGGCAATGGGCTCTGCATTCCAGTTTGCAATGATGATGTGCTCTAAATATTACAGAACAGTAAACGTAACCCATAGAGAGAAGTCTTCTACAGGCAGGTTTAAAGCAGAAATGTGGTTCTAAGCTCAGTTACAAATATGATCTTAAATCTTGTAAAAAACCGATATATATTGACATCGATATATAAGAAACATAAACCTATGTGACAGGCTGCAATAGTACTACGCACTAGCATTTATAGGAAAATTAATAACAGCTTAATGACATTTTAATCTGGCAGACATCATGCAGGTGGAACCCCATGTTCTTCCGGTTTTAAGCTTTGCAATAAGACCTGAGTGCGTGGTAGACCATATTGCCTCTATGTTTCTTCTCTGTCAGTTAGTAAATGTCAGTCTGAAATAAAATTGAATGTAAATTTGAAAATAACCAAGGAAAAAGATTAAATCTGGAGATAAGGAACTTCGAATAAGCTAATCATATTCAGAAAAAAACCTCAAAGAAAATGCTCTTCATGCAGTAGCTTGAAATTTGAGGAGGGGTAAACCTTTTGTTCATCTCTTGCTGTATGATACTTTTTACAATGAAATTCAACACAAAGTGAGTCTCAGCTGGTTTGGAATTATATTACCATCTGGGGGAAGATTTTGAAACAAGCCAAAACTAACAGATTTTCACCCAGCCCCTTAAGAATTCTAATTGCCAGGAGTTGGGCATATCTTAGGAGCAAACTGACAGTGCAGTAGCATGAGTCTGCAAGTTCTTCTTGGCTGCAAGATCTTCTTGGCTGGAGATACTTTTTGATTCACATAGAATCACCTAGAGCTTGGCAGATATTTTTAATTTTTCTAGTTAGAGAGTTTCATCTCTACTTTTTCTCGTAACTATGGCCAAAGCTGTAATTAACATTGTCAAGTTTGAGCATGCTCTTGATGATGTAGTTGGTTAAAACCAATGCTGAACAGAGAGGGTCAAACTGCGTGCCTCGGGGGGCTCTATAGTGTACTTCAGAGTCCCTTGGGAGGGATTAGCAATTAAGTTGCTAGTTCAAATCCAGGAAAGGTCAAGAGTGATTAACACTCTTTTGTTCCATTGGTTAGTGGGAAACAGATGTAAAATGAAGTGATGATCAAAATCCAATTCCTAGTAGATATTTTACATCATAAACACCAAACTCCTAATGATCCCTTGCTGGCAATCTGATTAGAATGGGCAGTAATTGAACAGGCACAGACACTGCCATGCAGCCCTTGCTGCCATTCCCCATAACAAAAAGTACTCCCATTTTCAGACTGAAGGACAAGCTGGAAAATTGCAGTCTCTCTGCCTGAGCTTTTTGTGTTCTGTGAATATGTTTGGAAATCTTTCATCCTGAGTGATATCAAATCATATTTTGGACCAGAAATATAGCTGAAGATTATTTCAAGTGCTCTGAATGCAGAAGAACCTGCAATTTAAAACACATAGTTTTTTGATAATTTTGAATACATGTTGTCGATCCTTAGCTGGAGTAATTTGACAAGGATCCGCTGAAAAATTCATTAAGTGGTAGTCAATGAAGCTGGCAAAGGACCTGATTCTACATTACTCCAAGTACAGGATCATACTCGAAAATGCATGAGTAGTTTTAGGCAAAGTATATCATAGCTAAACTATATTCATTATGCATACAACTCCTGCCGTCCTGCTGCTTCTTGGGTACCAGACAGGTTAGAGTTAGGGTTAGGCGAGAGGTTGAATGTTAGGGGCTTAGAATGAGGAGTTAGGGTTTTGGGTTGAGGCTTAGGCTTCAGGCATCTGGCTAGGGTTACTACCATGATATAGGAAAACTGTAAATCTCAAACCTTGATGTTCTTATACTATCCTGCAACTGGTGAGTGATAGAATGTCTTGCTTGTAAACATGATGTCTTTTATACCAAATCTGTGTATATGCTGTTCTCCCAGGAAAAACTGTTCTGAAATGACCAGAAAATCTGTTCTATTAATTCAGCCAGGATATTACTGGATTCCACTAGATGAAAATGCTTCCATATTCTAGCAACAAAATCTGTAAGATGAATGCACAAAAAATTTGCAGTGGGTGGATAAAATTTTAAAGGATCTTGTAACAGGTACCAACTGGACTTTTCTTGCTGCCCTACAGCCCCTTGTCTTAGTTATCTGTATAGCAAACTAAGGAAGAAAACACTAAAAAGCTAATAGCTTGAATAAGGTGAGTGAGATGTTGCTGGTTTCCAGTAAGTTTATAAAAAATATATCATTAGAATTTTATTAAGTAAATTTACAGCAATGGAAAATATTCTTGTTATTCACTAGGTAGCTGATGGACTACTCAGAGCTGCTGTTGACTGACAGCTGAAGGATAAAGGCGAAATTTAGGGATTCGCATTCTGGAAGAGAGATAATATTTGTATGATTACTTTCAGTATGTTTTTATCAGAGAAACAAGTCAAACACTTCCCACTACCAACGGCAGGCGTCCCTACTCCTGAAGAAAGCTAGGACCTCTTAGTGGTCTGCAAGTGGCTTTCAGGCTTCTTGATGGGCGAAGTGAGTTCAATAACACAGCTCACTTCTGAGCTGACTTTGCTTCTTTGAGCCTGCATCCTTTTTAAAACAGCTAGTGGCATTTTGTATCTCAACTAGTTACTCAAATCAACCTTTTTTGGGACATCCTGGATATGACATTGTAAAGAAAAGTCCAGAGATTTGTACGAACTCTTAGCTCTGCAGCTGAGTTAGGACATCATCAATATTTCTTCTTTTAGCTTTGCCTTTGCCAAATCTGTTTCAATGAGAAAGCTCTCTAGGGCACTGAGTATATATGTTTAGTTTCTAGTGCACCCTAACCCTGACCACATGGTGGTCTGTGATCATTGCAGTAATAGTAGTAATAAATAACACTAACTGCGGGTTTTGAAAGGATGTCTATTCTGCAAATGCATTTCAAAGAAACACAAGCAAAAGTGTCATTTAGTCCCTGAAAAATGGAATTGCTAAGCATTTATATTTAAATTAAATGCTTTTATGAGATCATTGAATGTTATTTAGCAAGTATATTATAGCGAAGGCATGTTACCTATTGCCTTAGAATGAGGATTTTATTGCTTTTTCATAGTTATCTTTTCTATCAGCATTTGGCAGGTAACAAATGAAATTTGCTTGCTAAGGTTAAATTGTTTTGTGCTGCTGCTCAGCCACACAGATATAGAGGATGAGACAATGGAAAAAAGTTATTTGCTTTTTTGGGCAGACATAGGAATATATTAATACACGGTGATCTTGACCCATCTTCGAAGAAATGTTTATTCTCTGAAAGGCAAAGAACTTAATTCCTGTCTGAATCACTCCATTGAAATCCTGTTCATGCAGGAGGCTGTACGAATGGAACTGCAGATAGAATTGGCCGAAATAATTCAGTGCAGTCAAGATGGTGATGCTCAGAACAGTCTGAGGTCAAAGCAGAATGGACTCCAAGTATCAGTCAAAAGAGATGAAGGCTCTCTGGAGCTTGGTATGAAAAGCTCCTGGTTCTCTGTCACTTTTCAGTACCATCACATTTCCTGACTCCTGCAAATTTGAGACCAATACAGCCTGATTCTCCCTGAAAATGGAATTTGATATACTTTTAAGAATATGAAAGTATGCTGTTGAGTAAATACTAAAATCCAAACTTGTAAGGATTCCAGCCTAATTTTTTGGACTCCAGAGGTGGGTTTTTTTTAGATTTAAAAAAACTTCTGGAAACCACACCTTGCAGGTTTCCCTTTAGTCTAAGTCCATTTTGATAGACCAGTTGAATATTTTTACGTACCCGAGGAGTCCTTGTGATACAAGGTCAGAATAATAAATTTTATGTTTTTATTCTTTATGTAGGAAAAGTAATATAATGCCATCACTACTTTATTACTCTGCAGTCATTCTGTTACTATGCAACTTAAAATATTTCAGTCATCAGCATTTGGAGAAAGTTCATAGGTGTAGGGCACTCCATTATAATTTGCTTTAAAGACTACATTTCTTCTAGTCACCCTGCCTAGAAATGCAGTTATGGATCAAGGCAGTGCAGCTAGTTCTGAGGTGAGCTGAAGAGATGGTAAACTGAGAATGCACTGTATTTGCAGTAGTATAACCAGTGCTCTAGGGCTCCAGTAGTTCTGATTATAAGTTGAGTTAATATTTCTTGCTAACTGGAAATGTTTGGACCTTTTCTGAAGACTGGAAAAGTCTCTGAAGGGTTTATGAAACTGGTACTCAAATTTTGGTTAAAAAAAGAACCGTCTTTCTGTAATTTGATGTCAGCGGGCATAAAATAATCCAAAAGATGTCAGTTTACTAGACCTTGAACTGTCTTGTATCCAACTTGCGTCAGTACATCTTAATATGAATTTAAGGCAATGTATCAGAACTACTCTTTTGTGACTTTGTATGTTACAAAAGAGGACTCCTGGTCCTCCACAGACAAGCTCACAGCACTGTTCATTGTCCTAGAAATTGGTGTGCTGAAGCAATGTTCATGTATTTTCTTCCTACGTTTTTCGTTTCAGTGTGAAAAACTTAGCAATGAATAACCTCCTTCAACTTACGTGTCAATGCCCAAAGGACTCTTAACTCATCTCAATTTAAATTAATGACCTTAGTGATAGCACTAGCAATTGGACCATGGCTCTCATGAGCCAGATATTTGCATATGGAATTTTATTAATCCTGCTGGCTATTAATTTTAACTTTTAATTAGGTATGATACTATTGCAGGGAGAAAATACAAAACTAATAACAGGCACAGTCAATGTTGATTTTCTATTGGATATTCTATTCTGTTTTGTTCAGCTGTGCTAGGTTTCCTCATGATGTCTGGATCAATTAGTCTGTGCAAGTTCGGGGATCATCACTACAAGGAAGTACTATACTGAATGAGCATTGCTAGTTTACAAGAGGTAGAGAAATTGGTGTGCGGTACCTCCTTCTAGTATTCTCTAACTGTATTCCTCTTAATGGCATAGTAGGTCTCTTTGATACCTGTGTCCAGAGTCACAGAAAGACCACCTATGTAAGAAAATGGGGGTAGTACTTTTTCAGAGGCTACTTGGTCTCCCTGCCTCCCGGCTGAGCAAATGCACACTGATGGTAAAGTCCTGTTCAGATTTGGATCAAGAATAAATTTTGCCTGGATCTTGTACTCATGTAGCATGTGCGTCTCCTAATTTCTAATAGTACTGTCCATATTTCTTTGATATCTGTGCACTTAGGGAGCATTGCAGCACATTTGCGTACGTCATAGCCAGGAAGACAACGTGCAGCACTTGGCTTGCCCAGCAGAGCTGGTGCCCACGTGCTGCTTACAGCTGAGCAGTCCACTCTAAGTATTAGTAGACCTTGACAAAGCCACCAAGAAAATTGAGTACCCTTGCAATAAAACAGCTGTTTAATCTTCCCCTTCCTCACCAGAACAACATTGAAGAAACACCCTCTTTCCTCAGAGATGGATTTGAATAGATTTTGATATCCATTGACCAAATGAATGAATGATCAATGCCTATTAAACAATCACAGTTAGAAAGGGAATATATTGCTGCTTCTGGTTGAAATTCAAAGAGAAGAAAACCTTCTTCTTTGTGATTACAGAAGACTTCTGAGATGTCAGCACACATATCTGGCAGGGGCATAAGGTGAAGATGAAGGCATAAAAGTTAGCAGGGATATGTTAGAATGACTTCCTCTGTGCTTTTAAAATGCCTTTCCTGAAGTATTTAGCTGTTTGTAATAAATGAATAACTTATAGTGAAAACCAGGCAATTTTAATGAAAGTAATCTATACTTTTGCCATAGAATTTCTTACACTTGTGCAAGCCCTTTTTTGTGTTTCATGAGCATCTCACACAGATATACAATTTCTTTCTGTGGAAATGTACACTGTCAACATCAGTGGAAGTTAAATCTCCTCAAAAGACATCTTTGTTGAAATTCAGGTTTCTAGAATGCACTCATGAATGGAAGGTGACTCAGTTGTGTCAACATTCTAATGCTTTTCTTTGGAAAAATATGGCATCAGACACATAAGCAACAAACTATTTAGGTAAAATGTGGGAGTATTTTAATGTTATTAAACTTTTACATTAACAGTGGATGATTGGAGACTCTATGTAGAAAATGAGTAATACTAGTGGGGCATGTTAGTGGTGCACGGTGGCTTTGACCATTATATAGTACCAGGCTATCACACATTATGGTCTTTTTCACCTTCTTCAGAAGGTATGTCTACCCATATGAAAATGGACATTTTCTTCAGTGTGCTATATATAAAGCAAACTACGGTGAAAATTTTGATTAAAATGTTGCTCTGTGGCCTTTCATATAAAATCTAATTTTATTTAATCTTACTTTCTACATGTATGCAGAAAATGGCAAGCCAATATTAATAAAAGAAGGCTTATAGAAATGTGGAACAAGAACAATAGATCCTTGACAAAATTTATTTACCTAGCTAGACTTTCATTTCAAAGTTAGCAGCACTCTGTGATACTGGCATAATACAGGGGTCTTAAAACTCTGTTAGACATTTTTAACCCACTTTAATTTATTCCATGGAAGTTTAATCCCCTGCTGATTTTTTGAACGGAGATGGGGTGAATTTTCAAATGTCATAATCCACTGAAGTAAAAAATCTTTAATGACAACATAGGCAGCAGGCTTCAAGAGTTTAGTTTAAATTCTTTCTAAAAGTGTAAAACGTAGGGCAAGAGTTAATAGGATATTTCATACAGTTGTATTTCAATCCTTTTCCAAATCTTTATAAATTCACTTGCATCTCCATTAGAAATATTTGGGCTGAATTCCTGCTCTTCTAAGGCAAAAAGCAGAAAGCTGTAAAATTGTAATGTGAAGATTTTCACAGCGTATTGTAACTCATTTGGTCCTTCAGTTCACAGACTATTATATGGGATAGTATAATGTTTTTTAAATGGAAAGAGAAATAATGTTTTACAAACCAAACACCTTCCCTTCTGCCTTAACTAGGCAAGAAAATGAAAACAAGCTACATAATACCACACCACGTTCATCCTTCTGCTCCTACTAGGATTTTTACAATTGACTTTAGTGTTGGGTCAGGATTTGGCCCATAAATTACGCCGAGAGAGTCCATACATTTCCTATGTATTCCAAACCCACAGTTTTATACTGCCCCTTGACTACCACCTTTGGAGCTGCCTAGTTCTGGAAGTACCTATAACTCAGCCAAGACCTCCTTTTTTTGACCTGGAAGCTTCTCTAGTGCCAGCCATAAACTTTGACAGTTTTGGCTGGCCTGAGCATCCAGGCACCAGGTTTCTGCGTGAGCCCCACAGGAAAAATGATGCTACCACCTTGCTAGATTTTGTTGTGGCCTGCTGGACAAGAATTTACGTGGCATCAGATGAAGCTGGGAGGTGACTTGTTCAAAACAAACAGGAGGAGAAGGTTCCTCAGACAGCCTGAAGCTAAGAGGTAGAACTACTGGTTCCAGGGTGTTTCCGATGCTGGAATTTTCAGAGATACAGACAAGTTCTTCTAAGTGATATTTGTTGAAAGTTATTAAATTCATAGCCACAAATCCAGCTTAAGAAGTCCTTGATCTGCAAAGGCCTGAAGATGGAAAAGATTTTCTGGTAGCAGTAGTATATTCTTTCCCTGATGTTGGATTCTTTGACAAAAACCAACTTTTAGCCATTGTTGGATACATGGTACAGGACTAGACGGACTTTTGGTTTGACTTACTAATATTCTCAAGATCTTAAATTAAAGAGACAATGGCAATCACTTCCTTTTTCTGTAGGAGCTACATCACTGAAGGAAAACCAATGAGATTCGTTCTTTGAAAGACGAATGACAGCAGTGCCTGTCTTTGCCCCTGCTTTCCAGAAAAAGGGTGGAACATTTCTTAGGGCTGGCTTTTCAGTGCTTCCTGCTGTGGATCTGTGGTTTTGGTTCCTGGTTCAAAGTTCCCAGTCTTCTCCAGGCACTTAGAGGAGCCTGGATGTTTAATTCTGAGTCTGATTTGCATTCTGGAAGTTTGTGAAAGGAAAAAGAAAGTCATGGGTTCTTACGAAGAGCTGTACTGCCACAGCTGAGATGGCAGCACTGGCAGAGTGAAGCTGAGGGAAAAGGGAGAAAGAGAAAAGCATCAGCTAGGGCACTGCTACCAGAAGAAATGTAATTGCAATCTAAGTCTGATTGATTTCAAGTGCCTATCTGTCTTTAGATGACTAAAGAAGACTAGTTTTTCAGATTCTAAATACCTGTGAAAATTATTTCTATGATTAAATCAACCCCAAAAGATAATAGAATAGTACAAAGCTACACTGTTTCTGAAAGGAAACCTCCAGGTGGGAAATTTCCTATACCTAAAAGGAGGAGTAATACTAGCAAGTCTGCACACCTTACTGTATGAGTAACACAGCACTAGCTTCAGTGTGCTTACAGATACGTAGGGAGCAGTGGATTTGAACATGACTAGTGCATTTCAGAAAGCATTTAGATAGAGCAATCATTGTCCTGCGTCCAGCCTGCAACCTTCGTGTTCTCTCCATGGTGTTCTTTCCAGGGTAAACCATGCACCATAGGTCAGATTTTTCTTGCTTACCCTTAGGCATCTAGATGAAGAGCATTTATTCAGTCCTTGAAGGTTCATCAATATCTCATGGAGATGGAGGAAATAGTTCATTCTGTTTCTCTCTCTCTTGGTTATGGAATAAGCCTAAATGAACAGTTTAGACCAAAGATCTGAATTCCAGGTGAATGAGGTGACCAGTGAGGTGATTCTCACCCTAGATCATGGGCTGGGCTGGCACAGAACATGTTCTGACTCTTGCCTAACATGTGGTGGCAGGCTGCCACTTTCTTTCATCTGTCTGCTACCATTCACAGGAGTTGGGGCAGTGTCACAGCTTAGCCCACAGTCAACATGAATGAAAGGGAGAGGACATGAGACTCAAGCAAAATTTGATGTGGTAATTCTTAAGCATTCTCACTGGAAACCAGCCACTAAAGGTGCTTTACCACCTTTGCATTTCCTGAAAATTATTTGAGATTTGCTAGTTTTCAGATTTACTTATAACAGGCAACTTACGTTGAGTAAAAGAGCACTGTAAAACTGTAATTTGTGCTAGTTATTTTTTCTTTTGCAGAACAGCCCACTGGAATATCTTAGTATTTGATGATTAACAGCTGTTAAGAATTATAATGTCTCTAAACAAAGCAGTGTCTCTACTGTTTTATTAGTGCCCTCATCTTTCTGTGGGTACTACAGAAAGATGTAAAGACTAAATTTTCTAATTAGCCTTTGATTCTTAGTCAGATCTCAAACAGATATCAACTGGTATAGTCACTTTAATTTCAACAATGTTAAATTTCACTATATTTGTATCAGCTGTCATCAGCTGAATTTATATCAGCTTCTGGTCTTGCATAATCTCTGTTGTGCGAATGATAAAAAAATCTCAGGTAGCCACGTTTTCTCTAACAATGGCCATTTGGAAAAAGCATGATAGCTCGTAGATTAAAACAAGAAAAATACAAAATTTAAAGCTGAGCTGAGCACAGTTGATAGTATTAAGCTGATTTTTATGAATTCTAAGGTAGATTACACAAAAATTGCAGTAACAGTGTATATTAAGTTTAATTTCCTAACTTAGAGACAATGAAAAAAAAATATCTTCCCTCTGGTTTTTGTGTGACAAAAAATTCTATTTTGTTATGCTTACGTGAGTGATCCCAAGTGATTACTTTACAAAATAGTTTTGAAAACTTCAGATGCTTCTTTTTCTATGGTCAGTAGTGGAAGGTCATCATAAGAATTCTGCAGGGATCTGCGCAAGGACCTCTGGTGTTCAATATATTTGTAAATGACCTGGGAAAGGTGAGTGAGAAAGATTGTTGATGATGAAATATTTCAGAGTAGAAAAGATAAAGGCCAACAGTGAGGAATGGCAGAAAGATCTTATCAGAATTCGTAAACAGGCAATAAATTAAGGAATGAAATTCTGTGGTAGTAAATGTAATGTGAAACACATGGGGGAAAAGTAAATCCCAGCTTCATATATAAATAGGATTGAGATTGTAGGGTTATGACAGTTCCATGCAAACATCAGTTCAGTACTCATTAGTGATCAAAACAAAATAAAATATTGTGAATTAATAGAGAAAAAAGAGTGAACAAATAATCGAAGACCATTTGCCACCATACAAGCCCATGGTTCTGCCACATCTTGAATACTGTGGGCCATTCTGGTCTCCTCATCTTAAAGACAGAACTAGGAGCAGGACTGAGGAGGCTTCAGAGAAGGACAAAAAGGAAATTCAAAGGTATGGGTATAGAATGGTGTCCGTACAATGATTATTTGTGTGACCCATAAGGCTGGTACTCAAGGCTGGGAAAGTGATCAATATTTGTTTACTACTATGAATAGGTATATCGTAGGCATGTACTGGTGGGCTAGAAGTAGGCTTCTTTATGTAGCTAGAAATCATCACATTTTCTACTCACTGATATTTGTAGAAAAAATATGTGAAGTGTAGCAGCAAATAAGGTAAGGGGGAGCATGGGAAATTTGGATAGAGACTGAATTTTCCATTTGGGGAATGAAGGGCCTCATAGAAGGCGGCAGGAGCCAGGTTCTAAACAAACAGAGGGAACATCTGTGGAACTCATTGCTGAAGGATGTTATGGAAGTTGAAAGCTTACAAAGGGTCAGAGTGGAACAATGCACAGAAGAGCAATCTACTGAGAGTTTCTGAAATGGAAAACATATACAGAAACAATATCAAGTAGAGGTAACTAGAAATATTTGGCATCTGGGAAGAAGTTAAGGGACTATCATAAGCTTGCCGTGTTCTTGCTCTTCAGGCATCTCTAATAGCTGCTGTTGGAGACGAGACTTTTTTTCTAAATGGGTCTTCAGTTTGATCCTGCATAGCCACTTTTGTGTTCTCAGTTGACACAGGATTTAAAATTCCATTCATCAGATTCATCTGAATTTGCATTTTTTGATTGACAAATCCACATCCTTATGCTTTTCACGTCATGTGGCAAAAAGGCTTATAAGTTAAAACCAGAGAGGGGTCTGTTTCTGTGAAATATTAATGCATTTGGGTTTTGGTGTTTGTCCTCCCTTTCCGAAGTGTCAGTTTGTAACAGATGCAAGTCCTTCACTGTGTTTCCCCCCCCCCAGTTATAATCATATCTCCATTAAATTTCATTCTCAGTTTGTTTGTTCCCAGTCAAATTTCTGTAGAATATTGGCTTTGACTTGTCTGGAAGTTATTCACCAAATAAAATATTTCCATGCCACAAGTAACTTTGTACAGTGTGTAGGCAGCTGTAGCAAGAAAAATTGATGAAAGTAGAAGAGTGAACTAGGTCCAGATTTTCCTCCACCCGTTGCATAAACAGGATTAATATGAGGAAACTGCATCCAGATAAAATTTTCTGAGCATTGCCCTGCCTTGGTAATGGTCCATCTTATAGTTATCTGCATCAGTATCCTCCTGCTCATGCTGTATCTGAGCTATCTGAGCGAGGAAAGAAGATTCTGAAAACTTTTATACAGAGCATATGCAAACACAGTGCTGCCAAATTCTTACAGTGCTATGCCAGCAAAAACGATTTTGGTTTTGATTAGTTATTTACCTGAAGAGAGAGATTTTCTACCTTGAGTATTAGATTGTTTGTTTACATTTTCATTTGCCCTCAAGTAGTCATACATTCGGAGGAATAAATACATAATTTCTAATCCAGTACTGTAATTATAGGTAATGAACTGTAATAAGGCTAGAATAAAAGGAAAAGAGTGAGAATCAAGAGGCATTCTCTACCTCTTTGAATGACTATTTTTTAAAATTTCAAATTGATCAGTCTTAAATTAATGTTAATATACCTATGGTTGATTTTATACTGAGAAGAGGTCCTAGATCACCACTTAAGGCCTTCACGGCTTCCTGAGATCCCTTTCCAACTTTGTTTTCTCTGCTCCAAATGTTCAGGTTTGACCTGACAAAGCATTCAGGGCTCAGTGTCTTGAAAGAGAACTCCAAAATTTCTGAGACATATAAACTGCTTATCCTTTAGGAACTCCTAAAAGAACTACAGATATTCATTAAAATGCATGTAATGATGTTAAACATCATCATAAAAAATTCTTCACCCTCAAAAAGGAGGATACGGAATCAATAGAGTATTCTATTTTAATAGAGTAAAAACTGAATTACAGATCAATTCCTGTGTCTTTTTTACCGATGCTTTGGGATATTGTGCCTAGTGAAACCATTGTCTTTGCTCATTCCTAGAAGCAGCAGAAGAAACGGAATAACAATTTGTCATTGTTTGTTGGAAAAGAGTTACCAGTCAGTCAGCTCCTTGTACCTTTTTGATATCAGTAAACTATACTAGGTAGTGAAAATTCGTACTTTCCATTAAAAGTACAAGATCGGAATAAAAAGGTCAGTCTGCTGTGCTTACTGAGTGCTTTTCCAATGACATTTGTAGCACTGGATAAGCATTTCTAAATCTTTTTGCTCCTTACTACTGTTCTATACAGACACTGCTGACATCATAATCGTTCAAAACCACTTCTAGCTATGCAGTCACGGAGGAAATCCCCCTCCTCAGCGAGAAGAAAACAAAACTAAACAAGGGATGCAAAGGCAGCACTCATCACCTCCCATGGGTAGAGCGATGTCCAACCAGTTCCTGAGAAAAAAATGGCTACTCCCCTCCCCCGACCCCTCTTTTTTCCTTTTAATTGCAAAGCCGATGTTGTGTGGTATGGAATATCTCTTTGGTTAGTTCAGGTCATCTGCTCGGTTGTGTCCCCTCCCAACCTATTGTGCACCCCTCCAATCTATTCACTTGAGGGACCAACAGAGTAAGAGGGAAGGCTTTGATGCTGTGCAAACACTGTTCAGCAAGAGCTAGAACATTAGTGTGTTACCAGGTTTTGGGTCAAAAGTCTAAACCACAGAACCGTGTAAGCTGCTCTGAAGAAAATTAACTCTACCTGAGCCAGTCCCAGTACAAGTTGGCCAAACTTTTCAATGCTTTGTCTAGGGGTGGCACTTGGCTGTGTAAAAGAAGGCAACTCTGGTTATAGTGAACTAATTGGTACGGTAGAGTATGGAAGTTTCTAAATTATATGCAAATATCCTCAAGGAAGAGGACAGAAAAGCCACCATAGAATTTGGGCTGCTCAGTGTTTCAGCTCTCCGCTAGCCATTTTAAATTGGCTCTTTTTTCATGCACTGCTAAAATAGGTCTATGTTTCAGTAAGCTGTCTTTCACACTACTAAGTGCAAAATCTCATGGATTTGCATGATCTTTCCTGTATTGCAGCCTTGTGGTTGGAAAGAAGAGAGGTGGAAGAAAATTGTGGATTAGTTCATGTGAAAATAACTGCTGCATTTGCAGAAATTCTATTACCCAGTGATGCTCTGTATTATTGGGTGTGCAAGTCTCCGAGGATACATATAGCTACTTTCTATAGCACATAGTATACTAACAGTATATGAAAAAGCAGTTGGCTGGAAAATGTTAGTGAAGAACAATGAATTCTAGAGCTTTTTTATTAACCCTTGTGGGCTGTTTTTGCTAGTGCTTACACAGACACTAGACTAGGGAGGGCGGCTTCAGGCCTTTAATCATGAATGCAGCCAGTTACCTACACTGAAAATCACAAACAGAGGTCTTTGAGCTAACTGAATGACCAGAAGTCTTTCAGGTATTACAAAATCAATGACAGTAACAATCAATTGTATTTGTTAGATGAGGTATGAAGCAGTATAGCATGCATGGAATCTGAATCATCCATTTCCATGAAATATACTGGCTTTCAAAAAAACACACGTATTGGATCAGTCAGCAGCTATTTCAGAAAAAAACCTGCTTCTTTTCCTTGGTGTTCAGCTCTATACATCTGAAAAAAAAGAGACCTTCCCTCTAAGAGGTTTTTATACTGTTACGTCTTATGACATGGAACTTGTAGTGTAATCCTATGAAATGTAAATCATTGGAAGCATAAAGGAAAAACAAGCTGTGAGCCAAGAAAAATACAGTGGTAAGCAATCTGTATCCTACCTACAGATTGCAGGTATACTAGCTCTGCTAGCTAACTGCTTAGATTCATAGCAGGTTGACAGATTCATGCTAGACAGGCACATTTTTCCTTTTAACCACATTTCTCTTCTTATTTTGCACTCCTTCCCCATATGCCACAGCAAAATTATATTCTGAGTCTCTTTTCTCTCTCCCTGTGACATCTTCATTGCTGCTTCATTAACCAGTGCACCATCAGTGCATTTCATTACAGCTTCTCTCCTGGCTCACTGTGTTGATGCTAAGATGCAGCTACAAACTAGCTATCAAAATTCTAGCCTGTGTTTTAATCCTTCCTTCCATTCAAAAGAGGAGGAAGTAATCTTTTTGGCACCATCCTAAATAAAACCCGTATTTTATCTATTACCCTTACTGGCCCACCAACCTGAAATGCACTGGGGAGGAATAGTGGAGGATGTGACAGATTTATTTACCTATATTTATTTGTTTACTGTAAAAGGCTGGGGGCACACCTCCTATGTGATCAGTGTATTAAGACAATTTAGACTGATTTTATGTATGTGCTTTCAACTGACCTTGAAAAAGTACTGAAGTTAATGAAAGCGTGCTTCAATTCCATGATTGTGAGGAAAGGAAAAGGCCATTCTGTGATAGATATCCTCCGTAACATATACCTCCCGTTGTACCGGTAGGAAGGGGCCGTGATTTAAATACTAACTGGTTTCCAATGGGTTTCCTGGGTTGGGAATACACTCAATTGATTTTTAAGTGAAGAGAAAGATATAACTGCAGTATGATAGGAGCGCGTAAATCAGTGCCAGAACACAGAGGAATAAAACGGACATTCAGAATCTCCTATATAGCCATGAAAAGGGAAATAAGAAGCTTGATGGTCTCTTCAGAGCAGTCCAAATGTTACAAACTGTGGCAGTGTGTCTGGTGCGAACTTTTAGGGAGAATGGGACTAAGGGCGTTGTCGGTCCCTTCGCCTCCACCGGCTGCCCCCTGCCAATTCCAGCCCTCCCTGCTATGCTCCGTCAGAGCTCTCTACCAGTGCTGCATGTTAGACAGCTGCGAGGCTGCATCTGTTCTCTGTTTTCCACACAATTAAGGCAAAGAGAAAAAATATAAATAAGACAAATTGCTCTGACACTAAATTCTGTGAAAATCTATGTCTGAAATTTATGATTCTGTAGGAACTTGGTGCAAGATTTTGTCTTTTTTAAAAGTGTGATTTGGCAGGATTTTTTTATTGCTACTTTTAAATTGGTGGCCCTATTTTTCTTGTAAATACACAAATGACTTTCTGTCTTGCACAGGTCACTTTTTGGTTTGGGGATGAAGGTGTAAAAAAGGAAGTGAAGAAGGGAAAATGCATGTCATACTGGATACAGACAAGGCAAATCGGTAGCTAATCTGTAAGGGACTATAAGAAAGGACTGTGGCTCCTCTTGCATTAATCAAGGTACAGCGCACAGTATGTACAGCTGTCGACACAAAACTCATTAACATTTTCATTATTCTGTTATTTATATTGCAGTCGTGACTGAAGGTCCCAGTCAAGAACACAGACCAATATGTACTCATAAAAGGAGTGGGAAAATTATATTACTATTATTATATTTATAATGACACGGACTCTGAGCATGGTCAGGCTGGCACCACCAAGACAGCACCCTGACAGTGGGCTCCAGGGGCAGCAAAAATAAATGAATGTGACTGACGTGGAAGACACAGTCACTTTGCAGAGAGAACGTTCAAGCAAGAGGGTTTCACTCTGAGATAAGAAATAGCCACTGAAAGGCACATACAGACTGCAGAATGACATGGTTGTGTACCTTACTTTTTGCAGTACTTCATGACATACTCATCACTTAAGGCATCATAACAGAAGTAGCTTTCAGGCTGAAGAATAAAGTGAATGGCTGGGATTAAATCTGAAGGCCGGTGTAAAAGAATGGCAAAGGAGAATTAAATAATAACTAATTGGAAAGAAGAGGAAAATAGATGTTTCTGTTTTGTTTTACTGAGTACATAGATGTAATGTAATTTCTCAATAAAAAATAAATTCCGTATTATTTTGAAATCTGATCATTTTGGTCTCAGGTGGGAATGGTGGGCTTTGTATTACATATCTCAATATATCCTTTCTTTCTTCTTCCCTTCTTTTTTTTTTTTTTTTTTTTTTTTTTTGTTTAGGATGCAGCTTTGCCGTATTCCCTTTAACTCATGCAATATAAACCCTTACTTTTTTTTTTTTTTTTTTTTCCCAGGTTACCTGTGCAAATTTAACAAATGGAGGAAAAACAGAACTTCTAAAATCAGGAAGCTCCAAATCCACACTAAAGCACATATGGACAGAAAGTAGCAAAGACTTGTCCATCAGCCGGCTTCTGTCACAGACTTTTCGTGGAAAGGAAAATGATACAGATTTGGACCTGCGATACGATGCCCCAGAAACTTATTCTGAGCAAGATCTCTGGGACTGGCTGAGGAACTCCACAGACCTACAAGAGCCTCGGCCCAGAGCAAAGAGACGGCCCATTGTCAAGACTGGGAAATTTAAGAAAATGTTTGGCTGGGGCGATTTTCATTCCAACATCAAGACTGTGAAGTTAAATCTGTTAATAACGGGGAAAATCGTTGACCATGGCAATGGGACGTTTAGTGTTTACTTCAGGCATAACTCCACTGGTCAAGGGAATGTATCTGTGAGCCTAGTGCCCCCTACAAAAATAGTGGAATTTGACTTGGCACAACAGACCGTGATTGATGCCAAAGATTCGAAGTCCTTTAACTGTCGAATCGAGTATGAAAAGGTTGACAAGGCTACCAAGAACACACTCTGCAACTATGACCCTTCAAAAACCTGTTATCAGGAGCAGACCCAGAGCCACGTGTCATGGCTCTGCTCCAAGCCCTTTAAAGTAATCTGTATTTACATTTCCTTTTATAGTACAGATTATAAACTAGTACAGAAGGTGTGTCCTGATTACAACTACCACAGTGACACACCCTACTTCCCATCAGGGTGAGGACCAACACGTGTCTGAGACTGAAGCCTGGGGAATAAAAGAGGTCGTATGACAGGGCTGTAACCTCAAGGAAGAAGGCCACATCTATTGCCTGGAATGTGTCTACCCGCTGCTGCTGATGTCAAATGGCTGCAAATACGTTAGTGGAAAACAATCTAATGTAATTTTTGCCCAGTCAGCTCCATGTATCAATCTAGTTGTAAATCACTATGGATTTGAAATAAAACCACCATACACATACACAGAGACACACACTCTTTTCAGCTCACATCTGTTGAGGTTCCTGTTAAGAGAGCTTTCATTGTCTGATATCTAAGGTTTCAGGATAACCTATCATCAAGCAAAATGGATTAACTAGACAGAGAATGGTTTCTAACGCAGACTGTTATGGAAATCTCTTTGAAAGTCCTTTGAGTACATGCCAATCAATAATCCCCACTCATGCATTCTACTGCTTGGAGTAGCTGTACTGGTAAATAATACTGTAGGAGTAAATACTTGTTAAAATGGGAAAAATGTGTGTCTAGAGTTCAGTTTTCCTTATTATACGAACACAGCAAAGCATCGTGACTTTTTTCCAGCATACAGTAGGCACATTCGAGGTGGTGTTAGGTGGCTCTTTTTCCGTGGAGCGAACCTGTTACTAGTAAAGATGGGCAAACATTTGGAATTTACATGTGGGCAGACTATCTGTTTTCATGTTTCTCTGACTCTTTAAGCTCTGATTCTTTAAACCTGGTTGAGTTTAGGCCAGCTAAGCTACTTAAAAACTCTCCAACTGATCTCTAAGAAGGAAAATGCCTGGCGGAGAACATGTAAGTTATAAGTGGCTGTCTTATCTTTATTACAAAATATTGTAACAAATTCAATATCCTAGTCTTCATTTGTATGAATGGTTTGTATTGTACATAATTTAACCAGTGTTATTTGAGCTGCTTATTAATATTAACTTGTAATTGTCTCTCTGCTTGTTATTGGTTAAAAACAATCAAGGAAATGAGGAATCCATTTTATCAATGTAGCTGTAAACTCCATTAAAAGACAGAACTATGTACAAAGCATTTATTCAGCTAAAGTATTGTTGAGAGCTATACATATACAACATTACAGTCTGTCTGTATTTAGATATTTTATTTCCAGAGAAAAAAAAAAATGAACTGTACATAAAAATAAAAAATCTTAAAGTTGAGTTTCAATATGTACTGTGCAGATAGTAGTTTAAATGGTTCTGACAAGTGGACAACACTCCAAGTCTGACATGGTTTTCAATCTTGTCTCTTTGCATATGTACATATATATACATATATTTATAAATCTCTGTGTGTGCATGTTTGTGCGTGTATATGTACATGTGTGTGGTATGGGTGCAAACACATATAGACATATATGTAGAATATATAGAAATTTCTTGGGCCCTATTCCTAGCAAGCAGATCTCAATTACTGAAGGATCTTGCTAACTTGAGAGGATGCCTCCACTCGGATAAGAAACTACAGGAGCAGGGCTTTCTTTAAAGTGATGCATTATCGTTTAGAAGTGGGGAAACATGGAGCCACTCTCTGTGTACACAGGCCTGCCTTTGCCTTAATTTTAGCCTCCTCTGAGGCACTGATCTCTCTTTGTGGAATGAAGAGATCCCTTTTTATGGTACGAGCGAATTTTCTTCCTATCAACAAAAAGCTCATAGCTTTTATATATTTTTTCTTTTGTGTATAGTGGCATGCTTCACCCCCAGCATCAAGATAACCAGCAACTATAACAAGTCCATGCCTAAAAGAAGGCTGCCCAAAGAAGGACTCAGTATTTCATCTCATGTCTTTCAGAATTACCATTCTTGGCAATGCTGCCTTCCCCCTTCCACCCTCACCCCCAGGTTCTGTGATCTCGTGTCAAAGCTGTAAACGCAGATATGGGTCAGCTTTCAAATATGCACAGCATCATGAACAGCTTCTCCAATGTCCCCACAAACACTCCACTAATGTTTCAAGAAGTGAGAAGTTTGAAACAACTTCCAGTTGTGGAGCTGAGATGTGCAGAACCTAAATGTGAATGAAACAAAGCAAATGGATAACATTATTGATTAATAAATATTTTCCCATTGATGTACAAGTAGGAGAGGAGACTTTCATATTATTATTGCTTTGGCTTATTTGAACAGATATGCGTGTAGGAATTTCTTCATTGCATATGATGTTTCCCGGGACAACCTTGTGACCCTGGACCCTGTGTAAATTTGGAGAAAGAAATGGTCCAAGCCATACAGTCCAGATTCTGATCTCATTCAGGAATATGCTGAGATACCTTTTTTTTTTTCTTCAACAGGAATTGTGATTATACTGGTAGTGTTTTCTCATTTGTGCTCTATGGAAAGTTAATTTGTGCTATGACCAAGAATAAAATCTTGGCTATGTTAAACTCAATGGGAATTTTGCTATTGAGTTCAGTTCAAATTTCCATTGAATAGTATGTAGATTTCCAGTGTTAAATACGATTAGAAATATTAGCAATCTGTTATTATGAGTGAGCATTACACACTTTGTGTTCTCATTTATATTTCTGAAAAATTGATGTAAAATACTATTACTGTTACAGTTTCATTATTTCCTTTCATTTTTAGAACTTCCCATAAATATATGAAGTATATACATTCTTTTCATATATATAGATATCGACTTTTCAAGTAACATCAATACAAAAAGGAATTATTCATCATGCAATGGTTTTGATCCTTTTAACTGTGGTAGTTGGTACTTTATCTGCCTCTGTTACAGTCAGTCATTGTTTTTTAGTCTTAAGCTGTTGGAGAACTTGCTATTATTCATAAAAACTCTTGAGTTTTAACTTGGAAGAGTTCTTTTGGTGATCTGGTTGTGAAAAAGTGATCTAATATCAAAATATATAGTGTGTTACTTAGGTGCAAGTTCACTGCATTTCATTCAATCTCTTGGGGAAATATTTTGTGTTGACTAATTTTGTTAAAGAATGGTTTTGGTTCTGCCATTCGAGAAAGGAATTTAATGAACATGAACATGTTAATTCAGTTAAACAATGTACGTATGAGTATCTGGGTCTTGGACATGAACAATGCCTTAATGGAGTGCTAGGCCAGGCAAATGTTGTCTCACTATAACTCACTAATTCTAGACGTAATAAAGATGTATATCTCTAAAGGTATATTTTTAGGATTAAAGAAGGTTGAGTTATTTATTTGTAGAAAATGAAGAGACTGGTTTTGTTCACTTTTTTTTAAAAAAACCCAACATTTAAAGCATGCTTTGTGTCTTATTGTCACTACATAGAAAAGTCACAAATAGGGATATTTTAATGAAACCAATTATTCCTGGTGCAAAGATACATGGATCATGTACATGAGCAAAGATCAACATATTAAACTTGCCTTGGATGGGTCAGTGATAGAACTTATGCGTCAGCTTCTGTGCTTTTGAAAAAACACAACCAGGATACAGAAAACTGGCAGTTTTACATTGCAAAAATCACTGATCAAAGTTCTAAATACTGATGGAAAGCTGGAAGATTTTAATTTGTTAGTTTTATCAAAATACTTCAGTATGGGACAGAAAATATACTTTCGTCCCTCCTTATGAAGTCACTTGTAGAGTTTTAGCCCTTTCTCTCCTTTTGCCAAGTTTGCGTGGACAATAAGCAAACTAATGAATTCATCTTTACAAACCCCTTGTCTTTCAAAGTTTCCCTTACTTAAAAAATATGTCAGAAACTGTTGTAATTTACTGTACTTATTTACAATGAACTAAGAAATATTCAAACTCCATTTATAGGAGAGTAGAATAGAAGTCTTGGAGTGGTCTGGTGCATATTAGCCTAGAGATTTAAGTAATACTATTCAAGGGGTTTAGTCAGAGGGCAGTTTTACTGTGATTAAATCATTACATCCTTATGCATTCTCCAAGTCCTGTCATGTAACTTGGGATCCTGTAGGAATACCATAAACTACTCTGAAAATGATGTGTTAGAGAATTGTGAATGAAAACAGGGATTACAAAATATCTGCTACTTTTATAGGAAAACTGACCTAACGCTGAGGCGTCTGCTCTAAAGAATTATTCTTCACCAGAAGACACTAAAGTGCAGTCAGCATCGTATTGGTCCTCCATGTCCTTCTGTGACAGAGGTGGTCAAACTGTATCTGACTGCATGTAGAAATGGAAAAGAATCTTGTCTCTGGTGATCTGTTCTTAACTGTCTAACATTGCCAGAGACCTCAAATGGCTGCATCAAAGATCTGTTGTTCTAGGAGCCGCATAATACAGAAATGTGTACAATACCTGTTCAGAAATAGTTTTGATGCCAAGAATTCCCAATTTTCAAAACAGTGTACTGCAGATTTCTTGTAAATTAGGTATTTATAAATTTGACGCATATTGTTTATGAAAGTAGTTTTTATAAAAAAATAAGCACAGTTCACAAAAAAAATTCCATTTCTCATATATACACTAATGAAATACAAACATTCCTGAACCTTTGAAAAACTTTTGATTTCACTGTATCAGACTGGAATCCATGAGAAGTGAAGAAACTGATTCATTTTGTGCATGTATTAAAAGATTGAAACCTTGATGGTCATTTGTACTAAAGTCCTTTGATGAGTTACCCTGTTACTGCTTTAATGTAAAAAGTATTTTTTTTCTTTTTTTTTTTTTTTTTTTTAAGAATGGGCAATATCTTACTGAAATTACATCAAAATTAATTAATTTTCTAGTTAAATTTGAAGAAGTCAGTGTCTATGGATAAGGTTAACACTTTTTGCTGTTTTTGAAACGAGACCTCATTAAAATTAAACTGTCATTTGTAAAGATACAGTAAATTGCAGGAAAGCCCAGTGTGCTTCCAGATCTGTTAATCATAGAATATAAGTAAAACGTGATTTGGCAGAGGCATAAATAACATGAGACCTTCAATTCCTCATCTAGGTCACAGTGAATCTAAAACGAGATGCAAAAGCCTACTTAGAAACAGGTAACTTGAGGAAAAATGAGGTCAATTATAGAGCATGAATAAAAAGTCATATTAATTCTTACAGTATTCAATATCTATGGTTTTAGTGAAATTTATTGTGTCATATTTATGAGGCATCTTTGAATTTCTTGAGTGGAAGTACAATTTTGTCTAGCTATAGAGTGGGGAGGTCTCGAGGATAAAGCTGGATTTTTTTGCAAGGAAGTTTCAAAAATTGCAACATACTCCCTCCAGCGACAAATATGCTGGACTCCATTCTACATGCTGCATTTAGAATCCAGAACTGTTATTGCTGATGGTGAACAAAACAGAAACGATAGAGCTTGACTGGCAGCGAACATGGTGATCTTGGATTCATGACAGTTGTATTTGGTTGAGATTTTTTGGCTTTGTTTCTGTTTTTTGTTTGGGTTTTTTTTTGTGTGTGTGGTGTTTTGGTTTTTTTTTTGGTTTTTTTTGTTTGTTTTTTTTTTTTTTTTAATCTAGAGGTATAGGAAAGGCATTTGCGTAGCAATCATTCATTTTAACAATCCAAATGTGAAGGTCACTGTATGAAATAGACTGATATATAGCTGTGTGGCATTAGGTGGACTAGTCTTTATTTTGCTAATGACCTGTAGGTCATGCCCGGTTAATGTCAGTAGCAACACAGCTTGTGTGTCAATGAGACTTTGACAAGGAGATTCCCAAATGAATCTTCCATGACTTAAGAACAATTAATGAAAATTTTAGCTGATGAGCTTCAGTAAGTTAGCTGTAGCCCTTTGGAAAACAGGAGTAATAATCTCTATTAGATATTTGATGCAAAATTTGGACTGTGTTTTTCTCAAGAACTCACCAGTGTTTTTCCAGTACCATCCTATATTATGGAATGATAATATCTTCTCTGTGTACCAAAGACTTACTTATTGGCCACCATTTCTTTAATCATAACTATTATAGTGAGAAATGTTTTATTAAGTAGTCTCTCCCTTTTCCAATAAAGTATTATTTTCTCAAAGTTTTTCTACTGTTGTTCCACAAGTGTCGAGCAACCTTCTACTTTTTTACCCTGAAGACTATACTGTTACTGAATTTAGACCCCTGAAAGAAGGTTTTTCCTCCTATTGAGATAAAAGCATCCCTTTCTTTTATTCATGGGAATCTTACAAATTTTCTCCATTTAGATCATTTTGCTAATTGCACAAGTATTAGCTGTAAAGTTGCCTTTCATTAGCCACTCCAGAACTGTGCTGGTCTTTTCAGTACGACTCCCATTTCCTCAGTCTCTATTACAGTTAAATGCTACAAATGAATGCAATATTTGAGATGGAATCCCAACGATAAAAGGTCTCATCACCTTTCTCTGATGAATTTCCTCCATCTTCATAGTTACAACGGTCTCTCTCAGGTCTCAAACTACAAAAAATTTGCTTCTCATGAGCTCTCCACTTTTATTTCCGATTCAAATGGCAAGACTTAATCATACTGTTTTCCAGTGTTCTTTCTCATTGAGCATTTGAGTTTTGAAGTAGCAGTCTTCAGATATCTTAGTAGCTGCTTTCGCACACCACTATTTTCTGCAGCTCTACCTCTTTAGGCCCATTTTTAATACACTTCTAACCTCACAGATGTAAGAATCACCTGTGAACTTCATTAGCAAATTACTCAGACCTACTTCTAGATTTCTACTGGGATGTCTATGTAAGCAATAGTTTATTGTTCTTTTCTGACTGATTTCTGGTGTGCCTTTTGCCCTGCTTGATGTTTTTTTCTTACTCTACTTTTTGTTTAAATCATTTTGCTTGTTTCAGATCACATGCGAGTAGTGCTCCACACTAATGTGTTTTACACATAGGAGTGGATGAGATATATAATTACATATTTTACTAAAATTGAGCTAATGAGATGATTGCATTAACTCATTTAGAAATAGTAAGTAACAAGTTGTAGTGGTACTCATAATTAATCTCAGGTAAAGATTTAAGTATGCCATAAAAAATAAGTAGGTACTTTATTCATAGGGCTGGGAACTGATGTAAAGAAAGTTGTTGCCTGTGTCTAAATATCACTGAAAGGCAAAGTGATTTGCTTGGAGGTAGAACAAATCAATAATAGAATTTCACAGCATTTCTAATAAATTCACACTATTTCCATTTAGTTTCCTGCTATTTCTTACATGTTTCTAGGTAGTGGGCTAATATACAGTTGTAATTGCAAACCTGTAGGCTTATTCTATTCCTTCCACTTACATTCGTTCTCCCCCAGATATTATTAACATTATTTTAAAAGGCTTTACATTTTGTTCCCTTTGCTACTCATACAGCTTAGAACATCTGCTGGCTGGTCTCCAAGAGAAGGCAAATAACTTTCTGTTGTTATAATTTCCCCTTTCACATTTTGAATTTCCAAATTTCCAGATCTTTTCGTTTATCCAGTCAGCATACTTTAAATTTACTCTCCACCCTTTCCCTAGCAGGTGCAGATTTTTCATCTCCCAGTTTTTGATCTTTTCCATCTGCTGTCTCTGTGGAAGAGAAATGCAGTCAACTCAAAGACTTCTTTTTTCAGGTTAGCTGGGTCCTAATATAAGGTGTGTTGAACTCATTATAACACACAAGCTGTAAATTCAGTATAGAACCTGTTCAATGGTGCAAATTATATATAGAAAGCCAATTATATAATCAAATGCAAATGAATAATAAAACAACACATAAATATAAGCATAATTTTATGTATAATTGTAAACATCATGTTTATTTATTATTCTTTTCAATGATAATTATAATATTATAATATCTTTTTACATATAGAGAAGACAAGGAAGGTAAGTTAGATGAGACACTGAAAACTGGGTGGTAAATGATCAGACATAAAATTTGAGTCCCAGTAACTTGCTCTCAGGCTTCAATCAATAGATGTTGCTGCCCTGCAGGTAATTGCAAAGAATATATTCGAGCCAAGTACAGGCCACTAGAAGGACTACATTTTAGAGTGACTGCTATAGATATAAAGAGATAAATGAAAGGGAGATGCAAAGCTGTCTAATTCTGAACTCCTGTGTAGAAAAAGGTTCAAGAATGTTTAGACCACAGTTAAAGATGGTTATCTAAATTATGAATTGTTTTTAGGACTCTCCAGTGTTCTTGATTCCTTGTTTTCTCAAGGTAATCTGGCCCAAAACTCAGCCAGTATTTCTCAAGCCATATAATCTTGTGTCCTTTCCTCAAGGGAAGCTGTTCTTGAACTCTCTCACTTTCTCTCTTTCTCTTTCTCTCTGTTTTTCTCTTACTCTCGTTCTTGCTTATAGAACTGGTATGCCTTGATGTTAGAAATGGAAGTAAGAAACCTATTTCTCCTTGCTCTTATTGTTGACCTGGTCTTGTACCCCTCAGGTTGGTATACCTCAATGCTTCCAAAAGGCTAGTACTGAAAATAACCATTACAAATGAAGAAATTATTTCTTTCCAAAACCCATTGGACTGAAAAAATAAGCAGGAGGTTCTTTTATAGAATTCTTTTACACCTTTTAAGGCTGTTGCCAGACTCCGCTATCGTTTTTCTACGCTAAGTAGTCTCAGCATGTTTGACTGCATTCCTGTGACTGCTCTAAAACTTGCCTACCCTTTCAAGTGTGGAACCCCAAAGAAAACAGACTGTTCTGGTTGATGTCTTACCAACAGTGATAAAAGCAGAATATGAATAATTCTCTTATTTTTCTTTCTATATACTAGTAACATTGCTGTATGCACGCCAATGTCGTAGTTATTCTTCACGGTTTATCACTCTGCTGGTTATGCTGACTACAACTTGCTTACGCAGTAATGCTGTCTAACCTGTAATTCCACGTTTTCTGTTTGTGCATTTGATTTTTTTTTTCCTGCCTAAGGGAGCATTTACACTGGTAAATTGCAGTCAGATAGGGTACAAATTTACAGCACGCTAGCTTCTCTGTGCCAGCTTCCCCTGTGGATACTTGTAGCCTGCACTAATGCCGGCTCTGTGCAACATGTGGAGTAGACGACATCACACAGAGCTATACTTACTGCTTAGCAAGAGTGTCAGCGTGAAAAGTTAGTACGCAGCAGCAAGTGTACTGTAAATTCATGCTTTAGTTTGCTTTGCTAACCTGCTCGTGCAGACAAGCCCCAAGTGTAGTCCTCCGCACTTGTCTCTGTTGAATATCCTGTTATTGATTTCAGACCATTCCTCCCATGTATCAAGATGATTTTGGTATTCAATAATGTATCCCTCTCCTCCCCTTTTCTCTTTCAAAGTTACAACATCAGCTCTTCATAGTCTTTAATGATATTGTAAATCATTGCAAGATGGCACAGGTGGCGTCTTAACATTGCCAGAATAACCAAGATGGCATTTTTACAGTTATAGTTTTTAGACTACAATCACTCAAGTTTAAAGAAACAATTATTTGGGGACCAAACAGAAAACTCACCAGATTATTCACTAGAAGAGATAACTTTCATGTGTTGAGGGAATGAGATACTTTTATCATTCATCTGCTTTTCGGAGGAAGGTCATACACTTTAAACCTTAAGTAGATTTTTGTGTGTAAAGACAAGGCATAAAAATGTTTCTCTTGCAACTAGCAACTGTTATTAAAAGCCTAATTCCTTCTCATATTAATGAGTGAAATAATTCTTCAGAGGAGGATATCCGTAGTCTCTTTGGGGTTTATGATCACAGTTCCTAATGGATTAGAAGTAGCCCTTACCCCTGGGCTGTTACTATGTATGTGTTACAATCTTTGTCTGAATCAGAGGTTCCAGTCTGGGGAATGGCTTTTGTACAAGTCTAAGACAAGGTCCTACATTTTAATGGGTACCATATGCCTAAGAGAAGCTATGCAGGGTTGCATTATATGTTAATGCAACCTTCTCGTCAAAGCAAGGATTTTAATCTTTGTAAAGACTATTCCATTTTGATCATCATTAAGTTTTGGTCATTTAGTTTTAAACTGAGTTTGATGCTTCTTTTTGAAGTTTTAACGGCAAATATTGGGAAGACTTGCAGGCAGAGACAGACCTGGCCAGTGCTCTGATCAGAATGGATGTGAAGAGGAAGCCATATAGCTGCATTAACACACTCTCCTATGCTGATAAACCTCTGTAACAGGTTTGAATGTGAAAACATCACTGAGGTGATACAGTTGCACAGGTTTCAGGCTGGAGGGAGGTAAGTTCACAGGATAGGGAAAGTCAGTTGAAGCATGGCTATAAAAAAATACATGACCAAATTTGTGGATCCTGGACTGGAACTGAGGAAGTGATTTCATTCAACACCAGTCTTGTTTCTGCAGATTTCTGGTAAAAGAAGTTTTCTGTTTCTTCTCCTGGCCTGTTGTCTCCAGCCACTCAGTCTTACCTTTGTCTCAGAACCAGATCTTATGGCAGCTGCAATATAAGTTCAATCAGCCCTCAGTCCTTTTTTTCCTTCAAGGAACTGAACAAATATTTCCTTTTGAAAATATACAGGGTTCATCCTCACCATTCCTATGAGAACTGTTTGGTTACAACACTTGTCTAGAAAGTGGAAGATGTGAATTCAGTTCTCTACTTTGTCAACTTCCCCACTGTAGCTGCATTTTCCAAGGCTACAATTCCTTTCCTTTTCTGTTCTGTGTGCTCTGAAAAAGTCTATCAGATTGAACATCTCCAAGGATTCAGGAAGAGAAATGTCTCAGGTTTAGGCATATATTAGGTATTCAAATGTCCATTGTGGTCAGTACTTAAGCAAATAGGAGCTTTCAAATGTCCTGGAGTTTTATTGTTAAAAATTGTGAGAAGTGTAGATTTTACCCCCTCGTCTGATAGACAACAGCTGAACAAGTGCAATTTTGGCCTGAAGTCTTTTGGGGAAAAGGATCTGGCTATTCAAGGTGACTATGGCCGGTCATCAGTTAAGCAAGAATTTTGTGAAACCCTGGGTTCAGTGCCATAAGGACAAGCTTGATGGGCTTCAAGGTGCATTTGTCCTTCTGCGAACCTGACCTCTACAGCTTAATTAAACAGAGGAAAGACCATTTACATTGCAATGGCGAGCAGCGTCTCTTTCTCATTATTTGCTTGTTCACTGATTAGTCAATATATTTTGAGTTTATTTGCAGTGTTGTTCACTATTAGAACTAAAATAGCAATTATTCTCAGTTGTCTCACAGCCTGACCAGCTTAAATTGGCTCATTTCCTGCAGACATTCTGTCAGAGGTGGGTCATTCAACTCTTCAGTTTTTTATATTTCTGTTGTTATTAGTCCTGTTAACCATTGGCTTAAGCAAGAGCAGAGTGGAACTTTGCCTTTCCAAGGACCATGCCACTGGGAGGAGAAAATGACTGCTGAGCAGTTCTTCCATGTGGCATTGAATCAGCTGTTACACCCATATAGTCTCTTCTTACTCATGCTGCTTCCTGCTGTTCATTGAAGGAAGATAGATCTGCCTCCTTTTCCTACCCACGGCCATTTCTGCATGCCCCGTTGAAGACCCTCACACTTCCCTCTGTCCCCCTCTCCACTACTCTAGGTTATTACATAAGGGCCTTTATTGCACATATTCCACTTGAAGAAAAGTGATTCTGTTGAGAGATGACAACATTTCTTCATCTGCAATTACAGGTCATTGTTCTGAAGTTTCTGAAAAGAGCTATTGAAGAGCATCATTATTGCCAATCTTTTCTTTGTAAGTTTGAACTAACAAATGCCCTCAGTGTATTGAAAAAATCACATACGGACAATCTGAATCATGAAGAGTAGTTTGGAAGGTCTGTGGACTGAAAATAAATTGCTGGGTATAAGAGATTTGACTGTCAAGTCTGTCTGCCTGCCAATCATTTGAAGTAACCTAACTGGACTTCATCTGCAAATGGGTATGGTGTGTTTGATTTAAGAGTTGATATTTTCTTTTGTGTGTATTTTCAACTATGGAACGAGGTATTGTGCTCTAGCATTTCACTGTTCAGGCAAGTTACATTGCGTCATTTTCACAGAGGTCATAGTTAAAAGGTCAAATTTACACTCTGAGGGATTCAAGCCTTCTAAGTATTCACATTGGGTCAGTTTTTGGCCTGTATTTTCTGTCATACTTTGCTTAAATAAAAACACTGACATGATTTGAAGTATTCAGTTTTGGAGCAGTCTCAAATGCATATCTGACTGTTCATGTGATACCTAACCCCAAGCCCACTGAAATCTGTGACAAGATTCACATTGGAGTCACTGGATTTTCTGCCAGGATTTTAGTGAATACTAACAGAACCCAAAGATGTCACAGGCTACTTAATGATGTAACTGTCTCATAGACTAATATTACTGAATCTTCTCACTAAGGTGGACAAGATAGTCAGATCAGTCTTTCCTTTCTCTGTTTTTGAGAGGCAAGACTTACTTATTAGATATATTATTTCGTAGCTTGTCTTCTTCAACTTCAAAACTAATCACCTCTTCATCCCACTCCTAGGGAACATAAAGAGTGTGTTCTTGGTACTGAAACAGGAACAGTCCTACAAAAGCTTCTGTCTCCAGACTGTTGCAAAAAGAGCAATGGAACTATTGGCATTATGCATCCACAAACATAGACAGTCACTGTCCCAAAAACTAGCTAAACTGAGATGGGAGCTTGAAAGCGTGTGTTATGGACTATAAGAAGGAAGATTAAAGAGGAAGACAATGAAAAGGAGATATGGAGATATTGCCTAGTGTCTCAAAACTATATAAATCCTATTGCTAGGACAAAATATGTATTTGATAAGTATGCTCTGAACAGGTCTCACAACCACCTGATACCTTGTATGCTTGTAAAATGAAAGCCTTAAGATTAGCATAGGGGTATACAGTAAAGAAAAGCTCAAGAGGAGCAATAGAATAATTATGAAAAAGAAATCCAGCATGAGAGCAAGATAGCAAAATAGATAATAAAACCTGCCATCCTATTCCAGTAGCTACAGGGGAGATTTCTGTACTGAGCTCTGCTACATAGTGTAGATAGGCCCTTGGTTTTAAGCCTCTTTTGGTTTCCACATCTGTTTTCTGTACCCCTTCACTTGACGGGTCTTCCTGTCCCAAGAGGAAGACACATCTGCGTGTGTCACAGTTTTTTTTCTGTGTAAGTTAATTATTAAATGGCCTGATTAAATGGCCTGACTGGAAGCTGAATTTAGTTTTGCTGCAGTAAGGGACCCTGCAAAACTCTACTACCCATATTCCAGATTCAGCCTGATTCTCTCTGCCACAGTATACGGCAATCTTCTGAAATCCTTTTCTGATATGCTTAACCATATCTTTGCACCTAGCTAACATGTGGTTAGATCTTGCCACCAAACACCCCTAAAGGTCACCTCAATGTTAGACAGTTGCTCTGTTAAGCACAACACTACTTCAGGAATTGTCTAAACAGTCAAGAGCCTGCCACTTGCCCATGACCCTTCCCAGTGCTCTGAGCTGGTCAGAATGGCTCATACCAATAAATCCATTTGAGAAGCAAGGATTGTTAGCAGGGACACAGTCACATATAGGCCTGTCTAAATGATTCTAGAGTCTCAGCTAGCTTTGATGACTCTGACTTGGAGCATGTGTGGAGCTGCTGCATAACAGTCACCGCCTGCCTGTGGAGACATGCCACACATCTTAAAAAGTTGGCCCTAAGGATTTATGCAGTTGAAGAACAGAACTTGCAACGTTATCTTCTGGAGCACCCTCTGTCAACTTCCAGCGGTGTGTCATTACCCAAGTGAAATATTAAATGGTCTCATTGCCTTAAATTCCACAGAGTTGCATTTAGCCTTTAGGTCATAAAAAATGCTCTACTACATGCAAGGACTTATGGAAATTTTTTTTCAGATCAGATATCTGCTACAAGACCTACTCTCTTTATTGACAGACAGAAGCTGCCATGAATTGATAAGCAATTTCTGTATCTATGAACTGCTGGATATTGTTTTTCACTGACTACTTGAGTTATACTTGGGTAATTTGGCACATATCATGTAGAAAACACAGTAAACTGCTCAGTCATGTCTTTGCTAGGCGGCGGGTTTTTTTCAGAGCAATGTAATTTTCTTTACTGAATTCATTCTACTCACAGTAAACTTGCTGTCTATTATCCATTGCAGTCCTTGTGATTATCTGCATTTTTACTACATTTTGTGGCAGAAACCATTAAAAAGTCTAAAAACATTTCCATCATTTATGTATATCCAGACAACTTCAAGTGATTTTCTTCTAATGTGAGCTTTCTCTTTCATAGCCTTAAAGAAAATTTGATATGCTTTTGACAACATACTAATTTTAATATGTAGTAGAAGAGCTTCTGTGAGTGAGCACACTGTCAGTTTTATAAAAACGTTCAGCACAGCCCACATTTAGATCTGTATTTTTGCTACGCAGAGTCTAAATACTCCGTTTCCATTGAAAATCCTCTTTAGAAAACATATTTCAGTTCATTTCACACTGTGTTAATTGTGTAACACACTGTAACCATTACCTTTTACCAGCCACAGTTGCTCATCTAATGGGAAATGATGACTTTAACAAGGAATTATTAGATCTGTTTGATCTGAGAATGCACATGTGGACAATGGGGGCTGCTGGCTGGAACATGCACCATTTTCTCCCCCTATGAGTACATAATTGAATTACAAGACTCATTTTAGGAAGAAAAAATGTGTCAGTAAGCCTTATGTTTTGTAGCTAGCCCTGACGAGTGGCAAATTTTATTTAACATTACTAAATAAATATGGGGTATTTAGTGTTACCTCAAGACCAGTTTAAAATATGTCAGATTTTCTAAATGGAAATTGGATAGGCAAAACTGGTTTTATTGTAGGTTAGAAAAATTTTGGACTATTTTTTCATTAAATACTACTACAACTTTAAAATTTGATAGTAGGGGTCAGCATCTCACGGCTTTACTACACACAAGAGGAACACATACAAGTATCAGAAGGTAATGCCTGACACTCCATATAATGAAAAAATGGTGTTTTTTCAACAGTGTTGCTTTAAATAAGATGTTTTTGGATTTGTTGCTCAGGGAAGTGAGAGACTTATAGCCTTTGCTGTGAGACATGAGAGAACATAAGCCCTGAATTTACCATATTTAACTCCGCCATTGCCATCTACTCTTTACAGATGGAATAGTCATTATTTTTGTTCTAGAAATTGAGAAAGAGAAGTGAAATGCCACTTTAAAATGACTTGGGAACCTGAAGTCCAGTTTTCATAAGTCACTGGGAGACATAGGAGTTTTGGGATATCTACCCTGCACAGCTGTAAGCAGAAAAGACAGCTCGCTCTCCTCATTGAAGTTTCTCCCATTCAGCAGCTATGCCAGTCTCAGCAGGGTTCTTAGTTCAAGCAATCATCCCATTCTGAGAGGGTAAATACACTTATTGGAGTGGACCTGAACTGATGTGACTATTCCACCTCAGGACCTGAGATAGTACCTCTGTGAAACATCCCATCGCAAGCTATAGCTGTAGCCCTAAGTCTCCTTGACAATCATTTGCTGGGGCTTTCAAAATAATTCAGGCTCCCAAAACAACAGATTGGTGCTTAGATTCATCGTATTGGCACTGCTGCTGTTTTCACAGCTATAACTACAGCCTAACCTCCCAGGTGTCCAATTCAGTTATGTGTATAGTCTCTTGCAACTGGCGGCTTCAAAGCATGCAGCCCAGAGCACCAGCTCCAGCCTTGAGGCCTTGAAGATGGACTATTACAGAAGCTGGGAATGTCTAGTTTGTGAATGATATATAATTCACATAAAGCGCCTAACACTTTCTATCCTGTAAACTCTGTAGCAGAAGGGCCAGATTAAAGTCCCTAACAGCTGGAACATCTGCATAAACAACAGTCAAGTGGCACCAGCTGTGTCTGAAAGAGGTACCATAAAAGGGAAGAGAGATAGAGAAGCCTAATTTCATGTGAGATCCACAGAGGGACAAGTTATCTGTCCTGGTGCTATCAAATCCAGCTCCTTAATCCTTCCACTCCCTGCTCCCACTCTTCCCACGACCTCTGTGTTGTGGATCCTGGATGTCTACATAGCAGCTCAGTCAAATCTGCCTAGGAGCACTGGGAGTGTGTTTGATCAGCTAAAAGACCCCTAAATCCTTCTAAAAATGGGGCCCAAAGACTTGTATAAAAGATTGTGCTGCCACAGATGAACATGTCCATAGGTGGCCCTGTGGATGTCTTTTGGGATAAGTGTAAGGCTGCCTGTGGCCTGCAGCCCATACTAGGCTTTCAGGTCAGTGCAGGTCATGGAAGTGGTGCTCAGCAGATGCAGACCTTGTAGCATCATGAAGTCTCAAGAGGCCGAGTTACACCTGTGAGGTGGGATGTAGCTGAACTTGGGCATTGCAGGCCCACCAAAGGATGGTACTGCTGAACTGTGAGCCCAGTTCCTTGTGACTCCCATTTTGTCATTCTTCCCACTCCCCTGGTTTCATGAGCCCAAATTTGCCCAAACTGGTCTTGAAAGCCCTTCAGATACTTTCCAAAGTGAATGTGAAATACATGAGTCACAGAATCAGAATCACTGAATGGCTGAGGTTGAAGGGACCTCCACAAGTCATCTTGTCCAACGCTACTCAAGCAGAGTCACCTAGAGCAGGTTGTCCAGGACCAGGTCCAGATAGCTTTAGAATATCTCCAAGGATGCCTCTCTGGGCAACCCGTGCTCCATCACCCTCAGAGGAAAAGTGTTTCCTGATGTTCAAATGGAACCTTCTGTGTTTCAATTTGTGCTCATTGCCTTTTGTTCTGTCACTGGGCACCACTGAAAAGAGCCTGGCTCAGTCTTCTCTACAGTCTCCATTCAGAGACTTTGCACTTTGATGAGATTTCCCCTGAGCCTTCTTTAGGCTCAATAGTCTCAGCTCTACTCATATGACGGACGCTCCAGTCCCTTAATCATCTCTGTCTCCAGCATTTCCATATGTCTTTTGTACTGGGGAACCCAGAACTGGACCCAGTACTCTAGGTGTGTCCTCACCAGTGCAGAACAGAGGGGAAGGATCACATCCGTTTACCTGCTGGCAATGCTCCTGATGAAGTGATGACACTTAGCCTTCTTTGCCGCAAGGTCAAAGTCATTTATATTCTAACAAAAATGTAACTAAAGGTACACAAAATGTTATGGTTTTTTGCTCCTTGCCTAACCTTCCAAACCCAAATAATTAAATACTGTTGTGCATAATTTTATTTTTTAATTTCAAACCAGCTGAAGTAGGTCTTGCACTCAGGGAAGAACAAGCAGAAATCAAAAGTTGTCTTGAACCTCAGACAGTACTACACTCTGGTGCACCTTTACATTTCAGGGTTGTTCCAGTTACTTCAGTGGGACCAGCCTTCTATAGATAAGGCCTCCAGAATACAAGAAATGACTCCATCTTCTTTCACCCCTCTCTGTCTAGACTTATGCACAAATGACAACTAGCAATGCTGAATCCTACTTAAACCCCAATATGTTAGTGTTCGCAGCAGAATTTGACTCATTTCAGCAGACCCAAAATGCCTACATCTGTTCAATAGCAAACAATTTGGACTTTCAGTGCCCCAAGACATGTATGCAAAATGAAAATTTGATAGAAATATAATCTATGTATCTCAACAGTTTATTTACAAAAGTCTTAAGTTAGATATCAAAAATTATACATTCTGATATGAGGTCTGATTTTCAGCAAGGCAAGAGTCTCATGCTCACCTTGTAACCAGTGTTGGAGGTGACTGGTATTAACCATTCATGAAATGCTGTACAAAAAGAAAGTACCAGGACATTTCCATATTCAGTGAAGGCAGGACTTAGTGGAGTCAAGCTACCTCATTGTTCTCTTTCAAGGCTACTATGATATCTTTTGAATATAAAGACAATATAAAGTCATTCTGAATTCAGTAAAATATTGTATTTTCCTCTGAAATTGGTGTTATTTTGATTCCTCTCTCACTCTCTGCATTGGCTTTGAGATTCACTGCCTCTTAGAATATGCTATCAGAAATGTCATTGCATTTCTGGGCAGCTTAATGGAAATATTTTTTGTAGCTTTGATTTTTCTTCATTACATTGTTATTTATTTAGCTTATATGATGGAACACCGATAAATTGGACTTTGCTCATATTCCGTATCACATTGGTTTGAATTACAATGCTCAAACCCCCCAGTAAGCGAAAGCAAAACTGGAGAGATTACATCTTTGATAAGATTACAATCCCCTCTTGTAAGTAATATTAAAATTGACTCTCTGAATATAATCAAGAATTTGTCCGGTTATCTTTAATTGATCTCCCTAGAAAGATAGTACAAACTGCAAATGAAATTGCAGTACATTACAAATCAAAGCAATAATATAAAATCGGACAGTAAAACAAAATGGCAATTTGTGCCTATCTTGGACCTTAAAAGTTATAACTTGCCTCTAACTGACAGGAGAGGTCATCTCCTGCTTATGGAAACAGTAAGTAAAGTGAGACACCTAAGGCAAGACAAAATGACATATTCAATGCCAATATGTTGAAAAATGTTTTCCTTCTTAGTGGGTGTGGTTAGGCTTAATAAACCTGTGAGGAAAATCTGGAACAAAAGTAACATTTCCATGCATGTTTTTTCGGTATTACCAATCAGTGGATTCAAGATATTTGAATTTCATTGCCGCCTTTATTTGAGATCAATACAGTACACTAATTTTAGCCTCCTGCTGCAATTTCTGCAAGGCGGTAGGCTAGAGCCCCAGGCTCCAGATATTTAAAAAGTTTAAAATCTGTTAGACCAGTGGCTTATAGGTAAGTGTTTGGAAAGTGCCTCAAGGTCCCTTCTTTTATGGGGTATACGCACAGTCCTATAGTCTTTGCAGTCATCACCTTCCTGGATGTGATTCAACATACACAGTCCATTGTTGATTCCAGCGTGTGCTGGCGGCCTTGCACAGATTTACCCAAGTCTTGTTCTCAGTTCATCATTTCTTATAGATTCAACAGAACATCTGGTCATTGGAGCATACCAGTTCTTGGGAGACTGTCAGATGCTACATCTCAGCATGTCCCTTTTAATCTTTTCAGCCTATCGTTATCCAGTTATTATTTCTTCATCTCTACCCATAGATACCTATAGAAATTATTCACATACACTCACACAGAAGGGGTGATACTTTTTTCTTCGCTAAAACTTGGCTACTTGGATATGTGAATATGAAGAAAATGGTGAAGAGGTTTTCCTCTGCAGCCTGCCAAGAAGTGATAACCAGGTTTATGAAATAACTTTCAACAGTACTGACACTTTCTGCAGATGTTGTTTATACTAAATGTCTCCAGTGAAGTCACCGACAGGTTGAAATATATATTTATAAGTAGTTCTAGCTGTATAGTTATGTTTATATTTCTGTGACTGCATCTTGGTAAGTCACTATTTTGTAGGTTATGAAATAGTTGCTTCAGTTATAGAATCAAAGAATGTTTTAGGTTGGAAGGAACCTTAAAGACCATCTAGTTCCAATCCCCCTGCCATGGGCAGGGACACCTCCCACTAGACCAGGTTGCTCAAAGCCCCATCCAGCCTGGCCTTGCACAACTTCAGGGACAGGGCCTCCACAACTTCCCTGTGCAACCTGTTCCAGTGCCTCACCACCATCAGAGTGAAAAATTTCTTCCTAATGTCTATTCTAAATCTCACCTTCTCCAGTTTGACGCCATTACCCCTCATCCTATCACTACATGCCCTTGTAAAAAGTCTTTCTCCAGCTTTCCTGTAGGCCCCCTTCAGATACTGGAAAGCTGCTATAAGGTCTCCCCAAAGCCTTCTCTTCTCCAGGCTGAACAACCCCAACTGTCTCAGCCTGTCTTCACAGAAGAGGTGTTCCAGCCCTCTGATCATCTTTGTGGCCCGCCTCTGGACCCACTCCAACAGGTCCGTGTCCTTCTTTATGTTATGTTATTATAATGTTCTGTCATATGCTGTGTGTTGGTGTATGGGTAGGTATATAAAAGCATAAGGAAATATTTGTAAATACATAGTGAAATTCTCTTTGATTAGTAGTACATTTACAATGATTAAATGTCCTACCTTATTGCAAATAAATGAGTATGCTTAAATACTTAGTGTGGTATGCTTAATATCATTATTCATGATCTGCGCTACTTGAGCACTTCAATTCCCCCTGCCCTGGTCCCCTACTGTATTATATATGTGCAAACCATTAAATCAGCTGAATAAGAACTTTCTTCTTTTGCCCATATTCTGTCAGTAATGTTTCTCCATGGATAAAAAGAAGAATACATGCTCAAAGTATCCACATACAACTACAAGTGCAATACAACCACACAAATAGCTCAATATCATACTCCATATTTCTGTTAGATATAAGATGAAAGGATTGTTGGAAAATTCAGGATGGAAGGAGCCTTCCGCTCATGGTTAACCATGAGCTCAGCCCAAGATACTGAGGGCTTTGTCCAGTCAGTTCTTGAAAATCTCCAAGGACAGAGACTGCCAACCTCTCTGAGTAAACTGTTGTATTGCTTAGCTGTCCTCATGGTGCAATTTTTTTTCCTTACATCTAGGCTGAACCTCTGTTATTTCAACTTATGTCAGTGTCATCCTTCCACCATGCACTTCTGTGAAGAGCCGTCCTTGTACTTTCTGGCACTCAGGTTTCCCCTGAAGCCATCTCTTCTCATTGAAGAAGCACAGTTCCTTCTGTGACAGTAAGCTGAATTTTCATGAATAGTCATGACATTCTTGTACAGAAATCTGTAGAAAAAAATATTTTTTCAAAATTATTTGACCAAAAAGTCAGGTTTTTTTGAGCCTGTGTATGCCTGGTTGCTATGAGGTTCATACTCACATTGGATGCACTGTGCAGAAAGGTCAAATACAACTAAAAAAATATTTGTCTTTATTTTTTTTTTTTCAGTAAAAAGAGAGTTGAGGGAGACATTTAGAATGGTGAGAATGGAGAGTTCTTTGTTTTATTGCTTCTTATGGTTATGAAAACCATGACATTTCAGAGAGTAGCATGGCTGACAGGTATGATTCCCATACAGAAACAACAAAGAGATCATTATAATATTATTCTGAGTCATAGGAAAGAGGTGAAATCCATAATGGCAGACAGCCATTATAGATCTGTAAAGTCCTACAGCCACCATGATGGAAAAACTCTTTTTAGATGCAAGCAACAGCATTTGCCCCAGTTCCTCTATGAGACTCCTCTAGGAGAATTTTGAGACAAATTGCAAACTACTTGAGCTAGTCAGATTCCTTTACAAATCTTCTCAGATTCTAATCTAAAATGATTATTCAGCAAATGTGGTTATTCCTTTCTGATTCACTAACAGACAAGCTAACATTGATTATCTAAATCAATTCATAGTTCTTTCAAATATTATTTAAAACAAATTACTTGATGTCCAAAACAATTTTCACTCTGTACAAAATACAGAGAGAAAACAATCTCTGCCTTGAAGAGGTCAGGATCAAATCTAAGATGGGTCACAATGAATGCAATAAACAACATAGCAAGGAGGAGAAAAAATTGAAAGGATAAGGGTGAAAAAGTTTAATAGTTTCATGGTTTACCACACACACACACACAGAGCTTGGTAGTTACAAATCATGTAGAAGTTTTGTTTTGTTTTATGTGCCAAGCAAGAAGGTTCATTTCATGTCAGCATGTAAACAAGCAGATGCAGGTAAAAGCGCTACATGTCCATCCAGAGGTTCTGGATTTCAGATGTGAGAAAGGGGTTTCCTCACATGCACTGGGCAGCTACCTTTGTTTTTCCATTTGCTAGATTGAGAAAGCATCTGACTTAATGAAGCCCTGTAAAGGTTCTCTCTGTTAACATCCAGTACAAATTGCAGAATTTACTTAATGCTGTAAAAGTACTTGCATTTTTCTGTCTTTCCATCCACATTATTCTTGTCATCTGTTACAATGGACAACTTTGGTTTTAACGTTGTCAATATCACACTGTAAAATTTGCTAGGGTTTATTCTTTAAGACCTATATAATGAGTGAGGCTTTTCCATTCAAAGTCTATTAAATTAGTTTTGTATCTTTAGTCTGTCAACACATTTAGAAAGAATATTCCACTTTTGCTTGAAAATGTAGAATTTCAATGAACTATTTGTAGAATTACCGCTTGTTGCCAAAGAAACTTTCAAAGCTATCGATGACATTTTTACTTTGCATGTTAATCTCACCCTTTATCAGAAATTTGGAAGTGTACATTAGATTAAAGATGATGAAAGACCACTCCAACCTCCTCACGGCAGTTGCTGTGTCCACAGTTCAACTCAAAAAAGTAACATAAAAGTCCTATTAAAACATGCTTGCCAAAATCTCTAGAGGAAAAACAATACAAAATGGAGGGAGACAATAACATTCAAGGTTTCTGACAAATGGCTGGGGTCAAATTAGGCTGAAAGTAGAGCCTTCAATGGGAACATTAGGAAAATTTAACTTCCCAGTTATGGATTGGAGAATAAGTACTGCTAAAGGTAGTAGGACCTGTATATTTTTTCACATGGTATTAACAGATTTCTTAACCTAGTAATCGTAAAAACTACAAAAGGGCATGCTATTTCCTTTATATAAGTAATAAAAATCTTTTAGGAGAGTCAGTCAAAGAAGATGATTCAGTAATAATAATAATAATAATAATATAATAAACAAAACGAGGTTTATGATTTATAACATTGAAGTCTGGAAGCAGTTAGGACAGAAAAACCTGAGGAAACTTAACATCTTCAGGTAAAAGATGCAAAACCTGTCTTGCATAAATAGTTTAAATAAGGAAAAAAAAAACTATAGGAAAAGGCTGAATTCAGGTGTATATGACTGAATATCATCTCCAGAAATGGAGTGAATACATATTGCACAACAGAAAAAATTCAGTTGCAAGCATAAAATAAAGCCATAAAAATTGACTGGAGAATTACAAATATTTTACCCCACGTAGCACCATAGTTGTGAAACAAACTACTGACTTGCTGACACAATCTCTGTAGTATGTTGCATAAAAGATTTTGGGAATATTTTAAAGAAATAAAAAATTAAAAATATGAAGGAAAGCAGAAAAAGGGATAATATATTGAAATGAACGTTGATGATAACTAAGATTGTGAATGCAGAGGAAGACTGGATAAACTTGAGAAGTCTTGACTTCTGTAAGTATAACTGAGCAGTTAAGAATACTAGTTAGAGAATTCATTGAAGAGAGAAAATGTTATGAAAAAAACAGAAGCTCTAAATCAAAGAATACATATAAGTCAATTGCATTCATGAAAGGTAAAATGGTACTGAGAAAGGTACAGAGAAGTCTATTAGGATGAACAAATGAATCAAAAGTCTACCTTACTCCAGATTATGAGAAGCTGGCTTGTTTGGTATAGAAGATGAAGCCTGAGAGGCACATAAATATCTTCTATATTTATTTTGGGGGACTAAAAAACAGAGAAAGATTAAAGTGGTTTTATAAAAAAGAAAACTTAGGAAGAAAAAAACAGTGCAACAAATAAACCCTTCTTGGAAGGGGTCATTACAACAGGTGACAGGCAACACTAACAGGGCTCTACAGCAGTGTTATCTTGCTGAGTACACAGTGTAGATACAGCGCAGAGGAGATAAGGACACTGCACCTGTAAGGCATTTGAATGGTCATCAGCTATGCAAGAGAAAAACAAGAGACACAGAGGATTGGCACAACATTTAGGACTGGTTTCAGGTTTGACTTGAATACATGGCTATACCTAAGGATGCAATGGTACTCCAGATGGAATTTTTACTGTGTCTTCCCTGAAAAGATCTGCCAGGCATTGGGTCATCCTTCTTAGTCTTTGGGTTACATTTGGGTGGATAAAGAGGCTCTTCTGTTTAATTGCGTTAGTTCACTTGATTTTAGCTAATATTCTCACAGAGCCAGGCTAACACATCTGAAGTCATGTTAATTGACCATGTTGTTATGTCCTTACTCCTGATGTTTTCTCCTGAGGCTAACTGAGCCCAAAATGCAGTAGCCTATTTTGTCAAGGGCCTTTTAATTAGGTTAAAGTCTCCTGAGCAAGCACTACAGAGAATTTCACTTGTAGCCTGAACAGAAGGCTTAAATAACAAGCGCAGAACTTTTGCAAACCTTTTGGTACTGGATAAATGTCTGCTTACAAAATCCCCTTCTCAGCTAAAAAATTAAACATAAAAATGAGTCTTCTGCTGATTAATAGTATTTTAGAATAGCTAGTAAGATGTAAATTGGTTTCAAAAATTAGGCTTCTGAGGGGGAACTTTGATTAAATCCCTAGAAACAATAAATCAGCTATAAAAATAAGCAAAGTAAGACAAGTTTTTTTTTCCTTATGGATGCCCTCTTGTGTAGGAAGTAAGACATATAATACTGATGTAAGACACAGAAATAACATTTACAAAATTACAGCAGTACTTTACGAATGCATATTAAAATAAATCAGTTGTTTGTTGCACTCTTAAAATGACAACATAAAAAAACCCTATTCCTTTAATTTCAAGAAGCATTATCTTTAGCAACAGTAGTTCAATTATTTTGTTCTTATTTTTAAACAGCCAAAGCATATGGTAAATGATTGCTAATGCAGATAACAGAAAGATATTGTAAAATGATCTCTTCTTTTTCTGTGATAGAGCAGCTCAGAGGAAGTGCACTTTTGGAAGGTATCTAATAGTTAGAAGCTGTTTTCAGTTATATCTAAACTAAATCATGTGTCTTCACTGATTTCTCTGTTAACCATTCAAAATTAAGCCTGCATTTTATGCAAGAAACCAAAATCTGGAATCACCTATGAATTATTATAATACCATTCACATACATTTTATTAAAATCAGAATAGCCTTCTGCTATGGATAAGGTAAGTTACAAAAGGCCTAAGAAATGTATATTGTATTTTTGATTCCTTAAAATTACTTTTTACTTACAGTGCTCATTACGATATTAAATGTTCTTTACCTGCATTGGAAATATATGGAATGTTGGTAGAAATGAAGAAAATAGTCTGTTTCAGGTGTCAGGCTCAGGTATTTTTTTTCTGTGCTGGAACATGATGTGTACAACTTAGTCTAGGTCATGAACAGAAATCTCAGGTACTCCTTTAGCACAGATTTTAGATAATAACAGTGATTATTTGTAAAATAAATGATAAGGTCTGGAAAAAGTTTGGGTAAACCCATAACAATAATTTCTAGAGGGAGGATTATTTAAGACATATAAAGCATACTAAACTTTCCATCACATGATGCAATCAAGATAAATCTAAGTAGTCATACTTATGTAGCTATATTTTTTCATGCTTCTTGGTATTTGGGACTAGTTTTTTTGTTACTACAATTTTTTTTTTTTCTGGAATCTTGCCTATGCTTGCCTAAAGTGCTACTATCCTAGTGAAACAGATTTGCATCTAGCTAATTTGGAATTTTCTGGGAAAAAACTTCCTGCATCTCTATGACAAAGGCATTTGTATTACCTATAGTTAGGGCTGTCACATTAGCTGAAAATAGTAAACGTACTGTAAAAAGTGATCTCACCAAAACTGACAGACTCGGTGAAATTCATTTACATAAGTGGAATTGAGGGAAAATTTTCGTCTACTAAGAAATGGAGAACAAAGATCTAGAGTGGACTGGAAACAAGGACAGAGTAGAGATATAAGAATGAGATCATTAGGTCAAGTCCTTCAATCAGCTAGTCTATTTTTCAGACTCAGGCTAACTCACTGACAAAAGTACGTTATTACTCTTCAATCACACCTCAAGTCTGCAAGCCTCTTGATGTCTAGAAACTTTGAATTGTTTTGCATGATTTATGCAGTCACATTTCAACTTAAGAACTTTAGTCTGCTCAGCAGCCATTAGCTTACAGAAGAAGTAGATGTTAGGGTTAAAGCCAGACCAACATCATTCTATTTTTCACATAGATTTTTATTTTAATTTCTGAAGTCTAATCTCTTTGTAAAAGAGGTAATATTAAAAATGCTATGTGAAAAAATTATGTAGACAGAACCAAATCTGCATAACCAAATTGAATTAATTAGAAAAAGCCTTTATACCCTACACTAGGATTTAATATGACTTTGAGGATATGTAATCTCTGAGAGATAACGGTTTTGAAAATAGGAGGATTATTTTCTAGTTTGAATGTGTAAAAATGTTATAAATAACTCTGGCTACCCCCACAAAATGACATTCAACTAACTGGTGATATATCTGCACATACATGGGGTAGAATGAGACAAAAAGGTCTCTCTGCAGATCCATTGTCCAGTCCCATTAGTCATCTAATTTGGCAAACTGAACGTGAATCATTTGTGTCTGGCAGCTCTTACGCAGAAAAGATCACAGCAATAATATGAGATGTTGAAATGCTAAAAAGTCATCTTCCCAGGAGGGTTTTGCCAATTAGGAGAGGACTGAGAAGCCTGTGTTACAAGAGGTAACTCAGTATGGTTCAGGATCAGAAATGGGAAAGAAAGGTGGGAGGAGGAACAAGAAAGAAAAGAAGCAAAAATATATAAGAGGAATTTGAGACCAAAAAAATCTAAAAAGCTTTCAACACTGGTCTAGCTGGTTGCATGAACTGAAGTGTGGAAGCTGGTTCTAAAGATCTTGATCGTTGGGCGGCTGCACTTTGTGCAGCTGTGCTGTGTGGGGATTGGGCTGATGTAAATGAAAAGCCACGAGTAAAGGCATTGAAGAGAGGAGCCCATAACAGGAGTGTGGTGTTGAGCCTCTATTGAATGCTTTCATAGGCTGCTGCCGGTAGCCTTGTGTCCAAATGCTTGAGTCTCATGTGGATTGCCTGTCAAATATTGTGAGATAGGGAAATAACATTGTTAACCCTTCAGGGAAGACCAACACAGACAAAAGAAAAAGATAAATAGTATGTCTAAGGACATAAAGACAGTTAGTGGCAGAGCAAGGAATTGATTCTGAGCTTTCTCCAGGCATGGATCATCCTCTTTGTCTGGATTTTCTGTCTTGTATGTTGCTACAGTGAGGTACACCTTTCAGAAATCTGCATTGATACCTGTTTTACAGTGGAAGATGATAACCTGGTCCACACAATAAAATTATTGCTATTGAATTTTAGACAGATTTTTAATGAATACTTTTTATTGTGTGGAGACACTTCAGTACCATAGCAAAATAAATCTCATGGATGAAACTGAATAGGGATTCAGATTAGATGCATGTAATTAGACCTCTGAGTATGCAGTCAATGTACTCTAAGCTTCAGACACTCACCAAAAGCATAACAATTTGGAATCCATTTCTGCATTTATATGTAATTAGAAGAATTTCCTTGAAGCTGTTAGAATCTGGACAGACCATGGCGACAGAGACAACAAACGAGTTGCATCATGTTATGTACCAGAATAAGGGCAAGACCAGGGTAAAATCCAAGCCCCTCTGAAGACCCTAAGCACATAGATCATGCTGCTTTCTTATTCAGTCTTGAAAGTGAATACAATAGCTACCTAAAGCTTTACTGTCTTCAAAGTATGATTAAAATTAATGTCAGAACAGTGGCTGAGTCCTCAGCCTAGAATAAACCAACTCCAGACAAATCTAGTCACCTAGTGTGAGTTTATCATAGCACTGACATCTATGTGGATTTGGACATTAAGTTTATTTAACTATGGAATTCTTAGCTAGTTGCAAATATGATTAACCTTTTAAATGTTTCCTTTCAAAAACTGGAGCATTAAGGTCATGCTTCCTTCTGACACTCAGTGTTTCTTTTGTATTGTTACAAAAAAACCTGTTTCTTCAAGGACTCACTTGTGCTTAAGTGCAAAGTGTACAGGTTGCTTACAGCTGCTGGAAATACCTGGGATTCCCTTGTTTAATAAGAGATACTACTCTCTAAGTGATAAAAGAAAGCTGTAAAATAGAACATTCCCTTTGTATGAAGAAAAAGTTTGAAATATTTTTGTGAATGATTAAGTCTGTTTCCCCTTATTGTATTTGTTATGTATTAATATTTAAAAAGTCATTGTTTTCCCCATGAAAATATTGTTAAATCTAAAATTTGGGGCCAAATTTCAACAAGAATATCCCCTTTTATATCTGAGAAGTGTTAGTCTTTTCTGTTTTTCATTTGTAAGTCCCCTGCTTAAACTCCTCTGTTGTCCATTTAAGAAGCATAAACTATATGAGGAATCCCAGACGAAAAATAATCATGTAGCAGAAAAGATAATATAGTTCAGACATTGCAGTGGGTGACAGTGCTATATGCAAAAGCATTTTTGAAATGGTTTTGAATAGCAAGAACACTCTGTGAGACCAGGATAGGTTTACATGCAGTTCACAAAACTCTGTCTAGGCTACAGCCATGGCTGTGGATTACTTTACCTAAGCCTATTGCCATTCTTGCTGTGAGCTGCCCTTCTTATCTAGTGGTAAAAGCTGCAGTCCTTCTGTGGTGCTTAGACAGTGCGTTAAGCAGGCAGGGAATTATTTGGGAATGTCAGATGCCAGCTTTTGCTTCAGTGCTGTAACACTGAGAGCTTACATGTAGCCAATACACAACTACAGCTCCCTTCTTCCTGTACACACAAGCTCAACTTGCGCTGATGCTTGTGTGATGCAAGCTCAGCCTATTATTTGGTGTGGCACGAGGTTCTATGTCTGCCAGTTGATGTGACAAAACCATGTTTTCCTAATGTATGACCAAAGTGGGAACATGGTTACATCCAATGGATGTGGAAAGGAAGGTTTTAGCCCTTACCCTGACTCTGTGTCTCTATTCTTCTGTCAGGCACAGACATTTGAACCCTGTGATCCAGCACTACCTTCCTTAAACAAATATGGCACATGTAGTCCAGAGGCTTCTTGGCACAGCTCTTCTGCAGACAGGAAGCCTGATGAAGACAGAGCAGATGAAGCCCTGAACTTGGCATGCCCAATTCTTGTTTTCTTAGTTCATAATAAATCTGCCCCATCATTTTTTAATATTTAAAAATAAAAAGAAAATAGTTAGGCATTTAAGATACATATTCGATCCAGCTAGTGATCTATGAACTAGAAACTCTCCTAGAAGTATTGTTCTGATGAATTCCAATGGCTCTCAGGGGACTGCCAGAGGATCAGCTTATAATACTGCAGACTTCCAGTTCTCCAAATATGCCTTGCAACAGCCCACTGCTGTAGTCTCCAAAGAAACTAGAAAGTTGTTATTTCTCGTATCATGCAGAGATGCATTGTCAAACATGATCAATATTACATTTACTTGTCTTGCATAACTTAACTGATATAACTTGATACAAATTGTATATATTTAGTCCTGGTTCTGCTGTCTGAAACTGGGGGCTGTTGAAGTCGTGCAGAACTGGGTTTTGGGAAAAAACTCCTTGACTTTTTGTCTCAAAGGAAGTGAAATAGAATAGTTATAGAAAAATACTCAAATGAGCTACATTTATGGAAAAAAACCGTACAAAGTTTAGATGTCTAGAAACTGGATGTTTAAGTCAGAATTAAACACTTGAGACCCCCTTTATAGCAAATATAAACAAAAATATGTACTCACAATTAATTTGATCCATCTATGCCCATTTTAGGGAGATAAGTGTTTGTCTAGAGGTGTATTTTTATCTCCACTGGCTATAGCAGGATCTTGAGGTGACTAGCTCAGCCTCAGAAACTAAGGTTTGGGTTTCTTAGTAGGGGGAGATAAATCATCACCATTGATGAGTCCTCTAGCTGATACCCTAAATAAGGAACAGCTTCATAGCTCTCTCCAGGCTCACTTGCTCCTGCTAAACAGTAGAACTGAACTCATGCAGTTCAACAAGGCCAAGTGCAAGGTCTTACATCTGGGTTGGGGCAATCCCAAGCACAAATACAGGCTCGGTGGGGAATGGCTGCAGAACAGCTCTGAGGAGAAGGACCTGGGTGTGCTGATTGACCAGAAGCTCAGCATATGCCAGCAATGTGCGATTGCAGCCCAGAAGGCCAACCTGGGCTGCATCAAAAGAAGTGTGGCCAGCAGGTCAAGGGAGGTGATTCTGCCCCTCTACTCCACTCTTGTGAGACCCCTCCTGGAGTACTGCATCCAGCTCTGGAGTCCCCAAGATAAGAAAGACATGGACCTGCTGAAGTGTGTCCAGAGGAGAGCCATGAGGGTGATCCGAAGGCTGGAGCACCTCTCCTATGAGGAGAGGCTGAGACTGTTGGGGCTGTTCAGCCTGGAGAAGAGAAGGCTGTGGGGAGATCTTACTGCGGCCTTCCAGTACCTAAAGGGGGCCTACAGGAGAGCTGGGGAAGGACTTTTTACTAGGGCATGTAGTGACAGGATGAGGGGCAATGGCTATAAACTGGAAGAGGGCAGGTTTAGATTAAACATTTGGAAGAAGTTTTTCACTTTAAGGGTGGTAAGGTACTGGACCAGGTTGCCCAGAAAAGTTGTTGAGGCCCCATCCCTGGAGGTGTTCAAGGCCAGGCTGGACGTGGCCTTGGGCAACCTGGTCTAGTGAGAGGTGTCCCTGCCCTTGGCAGGCGGTTTGGAACTCGATGATCTTCAAGGTCCTTTCCAACCTAAACCATTCTATGATTCTGTGATTCTAGGATTTGGCTGAATTCCATAATGCTGAAGCATTATATTTAGTCTTACCCACTGGAAATGAAGAAAAAACCCCACATTTGTTGTGAGATTTTTTTCTTTTCTTTTCTTTTTTTTTTTTATTTCTTGGCAACACTAAAATACTAATTTGAAAATAAAATTATAACAGGATAATTTTTTTTTCATATAGAGCTGATCTAATTAACTTCAAATGGCATGGCCTTATTCTCTTAGAGTAGAAAATCTTATGTCCAATCCCTCTTTTACAAGAAAATAATGAATACCCTAACTGTGCAGCATAGTGTTAGCTAAGAAGATCTACTTTGTTTTTCAAAAATCCAAATTTCTGTCTTTCATAGAGGATAAATATAGAAGGAGAGTAATCTCTGGTCTCTCACAAGACTGTCAATAAAACTGGAGAAATATATTTGGCTTGTGTCTTTTCTTCTCTATTACTGCTACTTAAAATCAAGAAATACCTCTCTGCTTTAAATTAGGCAGCAAAAAAGAATGAAAAAATGTGTCACCGTCTTTAATAGTCATCATTCTGTCATAAATGATCTTGATTTTCCAATAGAATATGGTTATTTCTAATTAAATATTTGCTGGTTACTGAATCTATAGCTGCACTTTGCTTTTCGAGCAAAACTTAAAATGCAATAATCCTTGTCATTTTCAGGGAACTTACAAGCTAGTTGGCCAGATCCTGCCATTTGGTCTTTGTTTTATTGCTCTTTAGGTGCCAGTTATGGTCAATCCATTGTGTTTAAATTGTTGGCCATCACTGTCTCCCTCTTTTTCAATTGACAGCACACAGCAGGAGAGAATTTCAAAATGTCTGGCAAACTCATTACTCCTCATAACTACTGCTGTGCTCAGCTAACTGGAGTTGTGGCAGCATAAGCCTTAAATGGCTGACAGCATACTAAACATCGTATTCATTAGCTTTCGTTTTCTTCTTTTTTCTTACTTTTTTTTTCTTTTTTTGTTAAAAACTGGTCCCAGAAGAAACTTTCAGTCACTCGAATGTACAGCAAATCAAAATGTAAGGTATTTTAAAGGAAAATTAAGGTCACAGAACTTTCTTACATAAAATTTTCTCTACATAACGTGTTACATACTGCAGCAATATATTCTTACAGTGGTGATTTATTTCTTCCCAAATGCTAAACAACACAAGATTAACAAAACTGTCTATGCATCAGGTTTTGGGATAAGAGTAAAGAAGAGACCTCTTCCTATTGTGATTGCTTTAAGAAAAGATGTACAGCTGATACATCTCCTACAGATGAATCCCAAGATCCAGAATGTATCAGGATTCCTGTCCAGCCCATACACCAAAATTCATTGCACTAACTAGATGCTCATTCATGTTTGCTTTTTTTTTTTTTTTTTTTTTCCCCAGAGAGGGCTGACTCTACCAAGAAGGCATTTGGAGTGCATTGTATGTGTTTTCTATGGAATGTTTTCTACGGAGTCCAAATGCAGAGACTTTTTGAGCATCGGAGACTGCACCTTGACTCCCTGCTTCAGACACTGAACATGGGATGCAGACAAACTCAGTCATCATCAGAAGCTGCCAATGCTATCATGGAAATTGAAGGTGGATTGGTGGGACTGAGGAATTTGCTGTCACAATTAGTTCTTGAAGAAGCTTGTCGGGGAGCCCTCTGAAAATGAGTCCTTCAGTCAGCAGAGACATCTCAATGGATTAATGCTGATAACCATGCCTTTATCACACTGTCCTTTCTGAGATTTCCTATTGCCTGCCTCATGCTTCAGACTTTTCCTACTTGGTGGTTTTATGTGCAATTTTGTACATCTGAATTTTCTTTTCTCCTCTCTAAGCTACGTTTCTTCTCCCAGTACAGAAGGAACACTCAGAGGACCGGGTATCTCTAGTTTCTCTCTCACTGAGGGACCGGGATTTGGTAGTGCAGCTGACAGCACCGTGTGAGGGTAAAAAGAGAAAAAACCCATCCCTTGTTTAAGTTCCTCTTGCTACCAAACATCTACCACACTTGGTAGATTAGCTTAGCTTGAAGGATGCTTTAAGCAAAGGTGTTAAGGAGTCACTTTTGAAGTAACGTTGGGTTTCCATTTTTCGCCATATTTCAGCAGACTTGTTATGAGTTTGTATAGTGATGCTTAATTGTATAGTTGATATTTAGCTCTTTCAAAATCGTTGGATGTTAAGATTTTAAAATTTTCATGTTAGAAAACACTGATGGAGAAGTGCCATGAAGTTTATTACAACCGAAGATACCTACATATAGATATAGATATAATTTAAGGAACTGGAGATTGGTTAGTGCTTAGGAAACTGACAAACAGGCCATTTCTGGGCTTTAAAACAAAATGCTACCAAATTAATTCACTAAACCCCCTACATTTTATGTCAATGGTTAGTTCTCACAAATTATTAGTTACTATGGCTGCACCTACACAACTGCTAGTCTTTAACAATTGTTTTGTAAATTAGCTGTGAGTTCCCTTCTTGTGCATTTGGCATTATATCCTGCCTATTTACAGTACGTTGTCCTTATTTTGTTCTTTACTTACAATTTCTTGTTACCCGGATCCCTCGTACATTCAACCACACACATCTTTGCCCCTTTGGTATCATGTTGCCCACGCACTTACATAAAATACATGTGCAGACTGTCTGACTATGACATTGCAGTTTTACAGCCATTGTTTTGGCTGCAAATTGAATGAAGGGGCCTTATTAATCTACCAACAAGTTGAAAAGGGGTCAGATTTCTTCTGACACTTCTGTTTATGGTTGATATGACCCTTTGTCACCTCATCCACCCAATATCATTGTCTCAGTTTTCATTAACTGCAAGAAGCTGCTGCTTGCTATTGCATGTTTGTGCAAAACCATTATAGGAAGTAAATCTTAATAAAGATGCAAAAATACTTATCAATAAAATAATTGAAATTTATTTTGGGGGAGTTTGTGTTATTAAACTCTTGCTTGTGTACTTACTGACTTGAAGAGACACTCAGTTTTATGTACAATACTTAAAGAACATGAATATCATGGTATATAAGTACCATTGAGCAGTCTTTGGCTGCCAATTTATTGAGATCTGTAGGGAATACTCAAAGACTCATACTTCCTGTTACCCATGAAGAAAAGAAAATGCTAGGAAAGGTAGTACTTTGTTATTCAAGAAAGTTTTTACTAAACATGCATATATTTCTACAGTTTTTAAACACGTTCGAAATCCTTTCCGGATTTACTTTTCTAAATAACATAACTGTGTTTTAAAAATATGTATATGAACTTTGATTATTGTGATTTTTACTTTCCCTAAAATACTTATCAGAAGTTTCTGATGGTGGATGATGTGGTTGCAGGGCTGGCCTCTGTGGAAGGTTGCCCCGTGCTGGACACAGTCAGTTCCAGCCAGCTCCTCAGTGGATCTACCACGGGACACAACTGAGCCCATCAGCAAAGCTGGTGGAACCTCTGTGAAAAAATATTTAAAGGAAGGGCAAAAATGCCAGACAAACAGAGGAGTGAGGAAACACAGTGAGAAGCAGCAGTATGAACATGAGGGTCAGGGAAGGAGGGGGAGGCGATGCTCCAGGGGCAGAGCAGAGATTCCCCTGCAATCAGTGGAACAGACCATTGTTGGGCAGATGTTACCCTGCAGCCTATGAGAGGACCATGCTGAAGAAGACATTCACACTGCATGGGGTTATTCCCTGAAGGAAATATGGTCCATGGAGTCCATGCGGAGCAGGTTTACCCTGAAGGACTGCAGCCCATGGAGAGGTCCCACAATGAAGCAGGGGAAAAGCTGCCCTCCTTGGGGCAGGGAGGAAGTAGAGAACTCTGGAATAAAGGAGTGATGTTGAGCTTGGGAAAAAGGAGGGATAAAAGGAAGGTGCATTTTAATTTTGTCTTTATTTGCCACCATCCAAATCTCTTTAAATTGTCAATAAATTAAATTAAGTTTCCCCAAATCAAGTCTGTTTTGCCCATGATCATAATTGGTCGATGATGATGTCGCTATCTTTATCTCAACCTGCAAGCTTTTTTCATCCTTTTTTCTCCCCCAGCAGAAGGCACATGGGAGGAGGGGGAATGAGAGAGCGGCTGGGTGGGTATCTGGCATCTGGCCAAGATCAAACCACCATAGTTGGAACTGACAGGTTATAAATCTATTTACCACTTTGGTCAAAAGACAAGCAAATTGTAAGCTTATACCAAAGAAAGTAATTAATCTTTTAAGATACCAGTTAATCTCACAGATAAGTATAATCTTACCCACCCAACAAAATAAGTGCGACTTAACGGACCAAACAAGAAAAATTCCATTAGTTACAGCAATTCAAGGGGGACATTCAGAATAAGTATTATTACTGGTACTAAATCGAAGTCAGTTACCAGGCTTTTTCTTTCTTACTTTTGTCTATCTTTGATGATAAAACCTTATTTTACAACATAATAAAATTCTTAGTTTAAGCTATTTTTATAAGAATGCCAAAGGATTTAAATTTAAGACAACACTGATTGTTGGGATATGTTTTACAGAAACTCATTACTTTTAGCTTATTCATGTTCTTTCTCTGATGGAAACTTTAATTGTTTCTCAGCTATTTAAGATAAGGCTCTTTTGAAATTTGTAGTTAAAAATACTACATGTCTAAATGTAAACCATTGCGTAATACCTTTCTGATTCCCTTGCTGTATGAATAGTAAAAAAAATTACCTACAAAATAACAAGGTCATCTGATGCTATAACTGGATAACAAAGTAAAAAGCTATTTAAATGTAAAAAACCCTAAATCCCCCCAAACACCCCACCCCCAACACTATCAATTGGGGAATTAATTAGGAATCTGGCAATGCTCAAACAACTTCCTTACCAAACTAAAAAAAAAAAGACAAAATCCATCTTTCAAAGATGAAAGGTAAATGAGAAAAGAGAATGCCTTCTCAATTGTCCATTTAAATCTAAAAAGACCCCGTAGGAATAATTAAATAAAAAAAAAAAACAAAAAAACAACTATTTGGAGAACAGAGAAAAAAGGGTGTTTGATTTATTTGAAACAGAAATTCAACTCCTAATGGGGTCTGGGGGAAAAAAAGTGGAAAATATCAGAAAATAAACTAAATAAAAAGGCAAGACTTCTAACTCAAAAAAGATTGTCAGGATTTCCTGACAGACAAGCAAAGGCAAAATGGCTCTGATGGTGAAACAAGCTATAATCCAACTACATAGATCACCTGTTGATGACTTAAAGTTGCTAACAAGGCAACCTAAAAAGGTATTAAATGAATATAAGTATGACAGTATTTAATTCTCAATCTGAGGAAAACTGAAAGAGGCTTTCTTTCCTTCTTCCCTGAGGTTATGGAGTGAAAGGTATATAAAGCTCCCTGAATTGAATACAGAACTCACTCTGGTTCCATTTTTAGCTTCACAATGCTCATCACAATTACTTGTTGCTGCTAAGTTTGACCCACAACCAACCAAAAATGAGTTTATAATAAAGCACAGGATACCATGAAAATACCATGAAATGCGGGGATAACAATATGACTGTGCTTACATGGTTTTGATGACATGTACTTTGGTGGAAATACATCCAAGACTTAAGCATGAATTGGTAAAATTAATTTGAAAGATAAATTCAGGGAATTAAGTTAAAATGCACTTGAAATATTTTTCATTTAAAGTTGTTCATGCCATGTAATGTAGGTGAAGTAATCTTTGTCATTCTAACTATATTTTATTTTAATTTTCTACTTTTTATTATGCATAAACTTGTCAAACTGAAAATGTACAAGTGCTACTGTTCATCCTCCAGCTGGTGTATATGAAACTGTTTGTATAGCTGGTTTGATGCTCTGAGAAATGCTCCTGTGACACAATATGTCAGCAAGTACCTTTTGATCATTGGTTATTGCCAATAAGCATGAGTGTGATCATTGGTCATAATCAAAACTGGCCATTGTCTTTAACACGGTGTCCTCAACACCCAGTAAGTGACCTCTTTGTGACTGAAAAAACACTAGTTTTTAAAAGGACATCAGAAAATTGAAATGTAATTTCTTGTCTTTAGACTTTAGTTTATTTCTACAGAAAAGAACTTGGCACTCAGCAAGCTGGAAACCTGCTGATCATATGGAGTGTCCTTGTCTGATTCTACTTTATCTGCTCTAGGTGCTCACTGGAAGCTAAATCCTTGGGGTTTCAAAAGGATGTGTGCTTGTTTTGAAGTGCCTTTCAAAGTAACTAGGTTAAATTATTCCTACCGAGAGAAAATGCATTACATTCTTTAAACTTAGAGTTTAAAACCCAGAATCCTCTATCAGGAGCTTAGGTTATACAGGAAAATGATCAGACACCTTCAGATGAGTTCTAGGGCAGTTAGATTTGTTAGCTGCCAAGAACTGGTTGGGAGGAATATAGAATTCAGGGTACCTCTTTAACTC
>NW_009646966.1:1659129-1678783 GCF_000708025.1 Charadrius vociferus | reverse complement strand
CCCTCTCTGAAAGATGGGTGCTTATATCTTACCCTTTTTCCACACTTCATATAACACCTTCATCCTCTTCCTCCTTCTCTCCCCAAACCATTTTAGGGAGCTCTAGTTTTCAATATGGAGATGCGCATAGAGACTGGAGTTGGATATGTAAATTGCCAAATGTCCTGCTTAGGTGTTAACATCTTTTGAACCTGGAATCCACCAAAGTTCCTGAATAAGTAGCAGCTGAAATCCAGAAACTAAAGAAGTCAGAGAAAGCTTGTCCTAGATTTCTGTGAAACCCAGGTGTATCCATGTCTGAGTCCTGTGGTTCTGGAGTATGTTGACAGAATCTAGAACATTTTAGAGTGGAAACAAACCCATTCTATATTAAAATTTCAGGTGAAAAATCACCAGTAACTTTAAGTTTCTCTTCAGATTTCTTTGCAGAGGAAAAAGAAGGAGAAATCTATTTGACATTTTTCTCTGTCTGTACAAACTACAGATTTTACTGCTCCTCCTATTTAAAAACAGGGGCCTGATATTGCTCCTGTCTCATACTTTTTTTTCCCAGGGTAATTTAATTACTGTTAAATGGTTCACCTTCACTAGAGTAATGTGTTGGCGACTGAAGCCTCAAAAGTTAAAATGAAGCTATACGGATTATTATATTTTGGAGGATAGCTTTAGTACTGAAAATGTTCTTTGGAATTATATTACAGATTAAGAACATCATACCATATCTTCTGAAGATCAAACGCAATGTCATGTCCTTAACTGATGCAAATCTTCGTATCTTCAAGATATATCAGTAGTACCGTTCTGCTTTGCACCAGCTGAGAATCCAGCTGCTGTTTCCTCGTGATCACATAAGATTTTCTTATCTGACCAAAACACTTGTCTAATTCCTGTTCAAAAACAAATGTGCAGTACATTAGGGATGAACTGAGTCTGAGGTTGCCTTTTCTTGCTTCTAAAAATTCTCTTTACTCATTGACAATAGTGTGGATCTGTCATGCTTTTTTTTTGTCTTGCTTTTCATTGTAAAAGGTAATATTGCAGCATTACAGATGTCACAGAGATTTCTAATCAGTAAAAAGCCATTTTGTGATTTCTTTTCCATAAATCTGTTTTATAGGTCAACACTTGGGAATTATGTAATTGGAGATGCTACCAGCTATTGGTTTTGGGATTGATTTCATGCTTAAATGACAATTTCATTTCCTCAAAATTTTGATGTACTCAGTCACAGTATACCACAACGGAAGCAAACCGAGATCTCAGCCCTTCTTACATTAATGTTTTGTCTCTGCTTGCCATGAGAACAGGGTTAGACTTTTGATACAGTTATTCTTTTTCACAGGAAATCTGACTCCTGTGTTTGACAGAGACACATGGAGTCATGGAATTCTGTAGGAAATTAAGATCTGTTGTATTCTCACTTGATAATTTTGAGCCTCAAATTCCAGATTTTGTACAACAGAATAGAAGCAGAAGTGTTTGGCAGTGGAGACTGTGCTATAAATGCCAACTATATCCCAACTTTATGTTTACATCTGTGTTACTTCAAAAAAGTATTATTTTCTGTTCCTCTAAGGTCCATTTATAGGTGTGTGCTATAGGGTCTACCTTATATTAGTAATTATTTCCTTGGCTAATCTTCAAAAAGGGTAGAAAATTACTTAAAAATTAGTGACCTTAAATTTGCCCCTCCAATTGCATTCTCTGTGACATTTTAGTCTAGTACTATATTTATATCCTCTTTTGGATTTTAAGTTTTTTTGCTATATAGTATTTTAAGTTTAATCAAAAGTCAACTTAGAAAGGCCATTCTGCCTAAGGGATATTTTTCCATTAAGTATTTGACATATTGGTGGCCTTGAGGGATTATTGGTTTTTGAAGAAATATTAACAGCTGGAAATTTGCATTTTAATACAGTTCTCCTCAACTACTCAAGCAATTTTATTTTTAAGACCTGTGACAGGCTTCAAAGCCTTAGTCCTAAAGCAATCTTGCCAAGTAGTAGCTAACATAATTTTACTACAAATGATTAAGTTTCCTAATAGGTTTTCCTTTTCAAAATCTTGTTTGAGGTGTCTGTGAAATCAATACCAAAACTTTGTGATTTGTACTAGAACTAGCATTGCTAATTTAGCTAAACTAGAGGAAACTGGAAAAAGAACTCCCCTCAAAATTCTCAAACCCAAAGAAAAAGCAAAGTGAAAACTAAACCTAGACATCACAGTCGTATCATAATTATGTTCTCTAAATCTAAGGAGGATGAGAACATCTGTAAATTGGTATCCTTGATGCATTTGTTAAAATTATGACTGTATAAATAGGTTATCATAAAGATTTGTGTTATTTACTGATATCTGAGGCTTTTAGGTGAATCAGATGCAGGAAGAAGAATTTAAAGTAAAATTGGAACAGACTACACATGATGGAACTGCTGATACCATCACTATACACATGCTGTCTGCCCAGCTGCCATTCAAGTGAAAATGCCCATTGACTTCATGCACTTTATGTCAACCCGACAACGAACTTAAGAGTCAGTGACAGTTTTGAAAATGGGTTGGACTGAGTTAATCTTTCCTGACATGTTAGCATTGCTAGTTGAAATTAAACAGACCCAGTTTGATCAAATAATCATACATTAGGGTATGATAGGTCTGGTTTGAGAATGAAATTACAGGGGAAAATTTGGATCATATAGGAGTTTAGCTAAATCTTTAAATTTTAGAATATAGTTAAACCACAACTGGCTGCAGCTACAGAATGGAAAAAAAAGGCACCAGCTTAAAAAAAAACACTGCCAGGTTTTTCAGTACATCATCAAGTCTAGTGTAACTATTATCTTCAACGAACCAATTTCAGAGGAATATATAATGTAATTTATCTTTCAAAAAAAAATTGCATATAAATCTGATCAAAAGTCCACCCTAACTGTTGGGAGATTTTCCATTGACCTTAGCGGATCTCAGATCAGGTCTGAAATTTATTATTAGGACCCAAAGTATTTTAAACAGAGGAAGTAAGCTTTCTGCTTACTTTACTGGTTTCCATAGTAAGAAAGGCTTTTATTCATAACAGCGTGAATAACACACTCATGGTCTCATTGCAGCTGAAAATCTCATTGCAACTGAGAGTCTATCAACTGAGTATTCTGTTATGTTCAGTAGTTCACATGTGAACACAGAGCAGCGTCCCTGAATATCACCATGGAAAATCTACAGTATATTTTGGAAAAAAAACCCGAAACCAGACTACGTTTCCAAACCAGAGATTAATGAGTCACTTATCTTTTGAGTTTAGTTCAAAATGAGAGTGGGTTTTTTTAATGAATGCATTTTTTGGGTTTTTTTGCCTTTTGGTTTCTGAATTTTAACTTTCCATTCCTGGTATGAAATACTTAACCTTGTTTACTCTCCACAACTTATTTAAGTGAATTCCCTTTCGCCAGTGATCCCCTTTCTACATTCTTTCCCAAAACTGCCAAGCCCGTTCTGGACCCAGAAGGCCCACAGCAAGTCTAAATTCAACCCCCATATCTGCCCATGGCCTCAAACTAGCATCCAGTCCCTTATTGTGCCCCAAATCTCCACTTTGATTTTTCTATTGTCTCCTCCACACTAAAAGGCCTGCGTGGCTTTCAACAAGGGGGTGCTACCCAACAGATTAATGTCACGTTGAGTGTATCTTGCCAGTCTGCTGGTTGCCGTCTTCTAATTTGCATATAGACTGAATGTCTGCAGTGAGGTGAAGAAACATATATGGAAGTAATCCTTACAAGGGTTAAGATGCTTTTAATCCTGGTGGTCCCATATAACGGTTTTCCCTGGTAGAAGCCAAAAGACATTTACTTTACAGGCTGTCTCAGATCATGGCTGGAATTGGATGCCTCAGAGGGATGGGCAAGGAATACTGTAGAAATAATCTGGATTAACCTCCTTATCAAGACTTTTCTTTCAGGTGTCCTCAAAAATTGTTTTATGTCTAAACAAAAAGTTTTCTTGTATACATCTGTTTCTATGTCAGTGTCAATTTTTCAAACTGTAACAGCTCAAACTGTGATGAAATTGGTTCATTCTTAGGTTTCAATAATGCCTTTTGGATTCCATAGGCTAATTCAGAACTGTTAGATGATAAGAATTATAAGAAGTGTTTCTTTGGCTCAGTTTTAGGTGAATATTCTTCCCTCCCTTGCATTTTAATTTCAAATCCAATCACATTAGTATTATTCAAAACAAGGTCAGAAAAAACCCCTCTTAATTTTACAGTCAAAAATTGTTCTGAAACTGGTGTGGATATAAGAAATATTAGGATATTTGGCGAACTGTCATCAATTTAGAGAAAAAGAAAAACTAATTTAAATATGTAGAGGTGAATCCATTTGATGTAATGATCTATAAAATACTGTTTAAAAAGAAATATGGTTGTCTATACTACTCTGGGCTCAGTAAAAAGTCCTTATTGATGTAACATGATTTTGTATGTGGGGACTGCAGTTGTACTTTGAAAGTTATGTATGTATCCCTTTGGTATATTTCCTAAAAATGAATAAGTTTCAATGTATCAGTAACTGAATACATCCCAAACACACACAAACTTCCTTTTAAACTGTAATTATGTAACAAAATATGTATTTTTTCAGACTTGGTAAGACCAGTGTGTTGATTCAAACACCTCAGGCAAATAAGATTCACTCATAAGAATACGGTTACAGCTAGGGGCTGCAACTTTATTGACTTAATTAACATAATGATAACTGGGGAGATGCAAAACAGCTATTTCACCCAATATCACTACCTAACAGGAGCGCTGCAGAGTGCTTTTACCTAGGATATATCAATCAAGTTCATAATATAACAGCAAACTTAATTTACATTCCTCAACAGCTGACAGCCAAACCCTTTTCCGTTTTCTTCTTGTGTCAGAGACCAAGGTGAAGGGTGTTTCAGCCTATGTTTCAAACTTTCCCATATACTGGGGCAGGTCAGCCACTAGCTTGGAAAACATTTGAGACTGCCTGAAAATTTTTCCCTTGAATCAGCTTGGACGTTGTACCATAATGTTCTCTGTTTCAAATTGACAAAATCTGCAAGAAAAACGTATTCTAAAACAGTTGCCACTATAAGCTCCTCTGAGCCTGCTAAGTTTCTTGGGGGTGTGAAATATGAGAAAATTTACATTGCAGAAAATTAATTTATAGATACAATAGAGGACAAACAATACATAATGCAACACTGTCAGAAACCTCAGGAATCAAAAATGCAGAAAGAACTAGAGCTCAGACAGATGTGTTTAGTAAAAGTTAATGGTAACCTTGCACCATGTAATGGGTTCGTTTGCAGATGGAGAAAAACTGGACTATATGAAAGGAGGTTGTAGAGACATGGGGGTCGGTCTCTTCTCACAAGTTACAACCAACAGGACAAGAGAAAACAACCTCAAGTTGTGCCAAGGGGAGGTTTAGCTTGGGTATTAGGAAAAATTTCTTCACCAAAAGGGTTATCATACATTGGAACGGGCTGCCCAGGGAAGAGGTGGAATCACCATCCCTAGGCGTATTCAAAAGATGGGTAGACGTGGTGCTTAGGGACATGGTTTAACGGTGGTTTTGGCAGTGTTAGGTTGATGGTTGGACTTGATGATCTTAAAGGTCTTTTCCAACCTAGATGATCCTATGATTCTATGGGGTGGGGTCAACCCACCACAATCCTACACTGGAACCATCTAGCCAATCTACACAGTATGGTTATGGGTTTTCTCCAAGATTTGTTGAACAAGTTTAAGACCATTTTGCTTTTAAAAATAGAATTCAGTTTCCTAAGCTCTCTCCTTTGTCTTCTGCTGTCTTGTTCTACATTTAGTTTAATTTACTGGACTTGCTCTATGACTGAAATGAATCATTTGGTTCAGAGAAGCTTTTGAATTTGTCCAGCCTTTTATGCCTTGCGGTGAGTTTGAAGACAATATAGGCTTGTGAGTATGAGGTCAAAAGTGCATTTTTCCTTAAATGATAATTTTTTTGATCATTTAAGTAAGTAAGGCGTCTTCTTACTTAAGAAAGTTTTTGTCACACTATTTAGAGTGTTAGTCTGGACACTCATAGCCTTAGACATCACAGTCTACATCCATCAAAAAGTCTCTCTTCAGTCTTCTCATTGTCTCAGTGTACAAAAGCAGTTACATTTTCATTGGATGCAAGTACCTGAATCTCTACAATTAATACCATTAAAGTAAACTATAATTGCAAATATTGAAACTATTCTTAACTGTTGGGCACCGCGCAAATGATACTCTAGAGACATCACTTTCATTTCTTTATTTGTGATTTTGTTTTTCCAATGCTTTCTTAGCTTGAGAACAGCAGACTTACTAGAAGCCATATCTGTGATTCATGCAAGACTTTTATTTTAAATTCTGATCATTTACAGTTCCTTTGGAACCTGCTTACATTGATTCCATGTGTACATGATAACACTACCGTGTAAATAATTTTGCAATCTGTAAACTGAAGGATATGAAGTTTCCCAGAAATTTTAGTAAACGTCTGTGATATCAGCAACTCTGTTCTGAGAACCACAAATGAGAGTGATTGAGCAAGTGACAGTCTCTGATGTTCCACTCTATGACCAAAATGAACAACATAAAATTAGTTAGACTTCTCTTTCCAGGGAGTTTACTAGAATTACTCTTTGTGAAAGGAATCCTGTTCAAGAAATGAAAATTTACTGCAGTTTGATTTTCAACAGCTCGCAGTGCAGATTTTAAAGGTACCCAAGGAAATTAGAAGTACAAATTCTGAAACCTTTGCACTCATTCTCCTAAATACTTCAGCTGATTACAAAATGTCCTTAATGTCCTTGGTGAGAAGGAAGAAGGAATGTACATTCTATCACTTCTACTGTGTCCATAAGCAAAGATCAGACATTAGCAGTCACTATATGTGATCAGAAGCTGGCTACTTTACAGAGTGTGCTTATAAGGAAATCATACATATTGTGGATGCTAGCTTATAGAAAAAAAAGTGAAGTATGTCATTTTTTCTTATGAACACATTTCTACTCTGCATTAAAAACATGAAACATTACAGGAAAAAACACAGGTGGAAAAAGATGTATCTTCAGTAGACATTTGTAAAACATTCTGTGAATAAAAGAAGATGCATAATTCACTGCAGCCTCAGGGTAGCTATAAATTATATTCAGACAAATCACTATTTGTTCAGTTATTGTAGTGAAAAATTCTCCTAGCAACTACTGTGCATTACTGTATCTGTTAGTTAATATACAGAACAGGCTTTCTTAAAAGAATGTATACAAATGTATGACAAAGATCTTTATCTTTTCTGGCAAAGCCCATAGAGTAAAATGGTTAATTTTCAGTTGAAAGAAAAAAGAAATCTTTTATTTGCTCTAGACTATTTGGATGAAACAGCAGAAAAGTAAGATGTAACGTGTCAAGAAAAGGAAGGAAAGGCCAAGAGAAGTGCTAAAAGTAATAAAGGAGAAAACATAAATTAACATTTTACAAGGTGACAATTAAAATTAAAAAAAAAAGGAATGAAAATGTGATAATAAAGCCTGAAATAAACTATTTGAATCATTATGCAGAAAAATAAGAAAACAAAACAGTACCAGCTAGTGTACTGTATGCCTTTGAAAAATAAATGGGTACAATGAAAAAATGATGGTGTAAATTTGTTATAGGTCATCTGACTTGGAATGGAAAATTCCTACATCAACTCTTGAAGTGTTAAAAACCAGAAGCTACTATATTCATGAGGGACTTAACAATAACCATTTTGAAACCCATTAGGTAACGAAGACAGTAAAACATGAAAGTAGTTCCTAGAATACAGAGAAGACAGCTTTATGATCCAGAAAGTAGAAAATCAATCCAGAGGAGAAACTGTCCGGGATCTACTTCTTCAATAGGGAGGAACTAATTGAGAACGTGAGTATAATACAGAGCTACTTGCATTACTCACCATATGTATCTGATTGTAAGAAAGTAAATCCTGTTGAGTAATGAAACTGAAGAAATATGGCACAGCAGAGAAAAAAAAGCTGAGACAGACGAGAATACGTCCATACCAAACTATTAACCCCGCCTTGCGGCCCTAAGGAAATGAAAGTGTACGAGCTCTAGGAACACGCAGAAAGTTTTGCTGCACAGCAATGATGCTCAACTCATCACTGATGAACCAATACTAGTGGTCACCACTTATCTACTGAGTTGTTTCTCTCCTCCAGTTTACACGTTGTGTCGCTATGCTAAATTTAGCTGGCAGTGGGTTAAGCGGAAGAAGGCAAGTCACAGCAGAATGGAGCATGATGCAAGTCAATTTATCTGGTTTTTGAATTTAAGATGACTTGTTCTAAATAATGTAAGATATATAAGTGGTCTTGGGCAACCTGGTCTAGTGAGTCTAACCTGCCTATGGTGGGGGGTTGGAACTCGATGATCTTCAAGGTCCTTTCCAACCTAAACCATTCTATGATTCATTAGCTATTTGACAGAGTAGTCTCTATCCTACCCTGTCTGTTTTTACCTACACAAAGCTCAGCAGTCAAACAGGACAATGATGTACTAGGGCTTGCTTATAACCCTTCAGTACCAATAACTAATAAAATAACCATGACCTTTGATGGAGTGAAAATTCTCCAGATTAAGATGTAAACTAGCCTGTGTAATGTAGTTGTAGAGGTTGGCAGCCCAGCTATGCAAAGCATCAAGAAGTAGTTTAGTAGTCTCTCGAATGACCTGGTGTAACTGTTGTGCTCTCACCAATAACACAGATGGTTCTCATCTGTTGCTGATCTATGGATGTAAACAGTCCAGGCAGGATAGAAACAGTGAATTCCATGAACAGGAGTTAAGAGGCAGAGAAGACCTAGGTGTGGACTCAAGAGGTGGGTTAACTTCTCAATTTAATTTTTTAACTGATTCCTCATAGGAAAATTCAATTTGGAAGGGACCTCAGGGCATCTCTACTTCAACCTCCAGCTCAAAGTGGAGTCACCTGTGAGGTCAGACCTGGTTGCTCTGGGTGAAGTCAGGTCTTGAAAACCTCCAGGGATAGTAACTGCACAGCCTCTCTGAAAAACCTGCTCCACTGCTGGACTGACCTTATGGTGAGGAAGTTTATCACTACATCCTGGTTGAACTTTACCTGTTTCAAATTATGTCTGTTTTTCTTTCAGCCACCATGCACTGCTGTGAAAAGCATGTCTCTGCCTTCTTGGCTATTGCTTTGTAGGCCCTGACAGGCTAATGTTAAGTCCCTCCAGGCTGTCTTTTCTCCAGTATGAACATGTGCAGCTTCCTCAGTTTCTCCCCACAGGGCAAGTGTTCCAGCCCTTGACCATCTTGGTGGCTGTCCTGTAAACTTGCTCCAGTTTATCAATGTCTTCTACTGGAACAAAACTGGACATAGCATCCAGATATGTAATGAATGCTGAACAGAGAGCAATAATCATTCCCCTTGAGCTACCAGATGTGCTCCTGTCCATACAGTGCAGGACACTGCTGGCCTGCTTTGCTACAAGGGCTTGCTGTGGACTCATGCTTACCTCGCCCTCTGCCAGCCCCTCCAGGCCCTTCAGCAGAGCTGCTCCCCAGCCCATATCATTACAAGGTGGTCTCCCTTCCCACGTGTGGGACTCAGCATTTGTCCTTGCTGAATTTCATCAGGCCCCAGTGGCCCATTCTTCCAGCCTGTACAGGTCCCTTCGGGTGGCAGCTCTGCCTTCGAGCCTGTTGATTGTGTCTTCCAATCTGGTGTCATCTGCAAACTTGGCATCATTTTTTCTCTTCCTCAGTCTTCTTTCTTTTGAGTAAATTCATCCAGGGAAGGTCTGTCTCTTGCGTGGCATTGCATGAGGTGCCTGTCTGGGGATCTTAGAGGGCCATCTTCTTGGAAACCTCAGGGTTTTCATATCAGATCAAGAATGACTGAATTTGTTGGAGCATCTGTCACCCACTTCCATGCTTAAATCCCTGACTGAAAACTATGTGGACAGATTATGGGACAGTTGTGCTGTGTTTCAGTTATTAGCCCAAGCACTCTGAGGAACTAAATATAGTGAAATATTATGAACAGATATTATTTACTCCAGCTTTGAAATGGAAAACTTCTGTAGGCTCTATCATAGTTTCTTATTTTTATAAATCTTGAATAATTTACTAAGCATTAAGACCATGCTGCCTTCTTATTTAAATAATTTAATCTTTATTACCCCTAACCCATGATGTTTTAACCCTGTCAAAAATTTGACCTCATTATTCAGCTGGTTTGACTAGCTAATTTGAAAGAGTAAATCTGGCAGAAAAAAGTGAAAAAAAAATCAGCCATTTTTCACTTTTTGCCTCAAGCACGTAACTATGAATGATTCATAACACTTCTTGCTCTGTGACAGATTCATTATTAAAAGTTTATTTAATTATCAATACTGTGCTCTACTCTATTAAGAAAATCGTATTTTATATTGACTGTTACTTGTGAATGAAGTTATCAGTGTCATTCAATCCACTTGGAATCCTGAACATCTGTTTCATTAAGCTGATAGCATTTGTTATCGACATGTTTAATGCAATATAATTTCCAAGGGCGTATTGGCAGTTTCTCTGTGTATTAAGAGAACACTCTGGTGTAAGCTAGTATATATGATACTGTGTGCCCTGTTTATTGTCTGGATGCTTGGAGTATTTTTTGGGCTCAAAACCACTGAGAGATTGTACTGCAGTGCCCACTTCAGTAGTGCCAGATTAATTTATTTCATTGCTATTTTCATTGTAAATGTGTGACAAGGAATACAATGATCTCAGCATGTAAATTATATCTGGATGTACAAAACAAAGGGATTTATTATCTGCTGTTAATGTCAGTTGTTTCCAGTTTGCCTAAATACATTAAAAACATATTATGATATTATGGATATTACGCAAACACTAACATTAGCATATTTTAGTGCATGCTTCTATTTTTTCTTCATTCCATTTCAGATTAATATCCATTACCATTATCAATGTTTTATCTCTTTTGAGCTGGAAATTGAATTCTGCATTAGAGAAGGTGGATAATGTTTAATAGGGAAAATTAGAAATATTCCAAAATAGAAAAGTTTTTTTTTTTTTCTATGTAAGATTGTTTTCATGCTTAAATGATATTTTCTGCTTGCTTTCGTTGTTCTCAACAGTTTTTATGTTGGAAAATACCCAGGTGAATAATTGGCTTTTTCTAAACTGAGGTTCCAATTTTAATCCAGAAGCTTTCTTTAAAAGCATGGGGCACAATTACAAAAGAATGTGTTTATTTATTTATTTAAAATATAAAAAGCACAGGGAAATCAATGATCTCTTTGCTCACTTCAGTGGACTAGGTCTTATACTGATTTCAGTTGGCAAAATATGTTACATTATGAGGAATCAATATTCTGTCTATATTTAATGTTGCTTTCCATGCCAAGCCAAATTTTGTGTCTTGCCATTAAACATTTTTCTCTCTCAAGGTTTACACATATAACTGTGGCTTAGCAAGTTCTGTCATAAAGTTGATGCAATTTTAGAGATAGGAAAACGCAGAAGAGAAAATATTGATGATATTTTGAAATGCTTACATGTTTCAAGTATTGTGAGGGTTTGTGTGGTTTGGGGTTTTTTTAGTTTATTTTTATTGTATCAGCTTAGGAAAAAGACCCTATTGCAGTACAGACCAAATTAAAGACAGGAAAACGCAAGTCTTTATTTTCTTTTTGAGTAGTCTGCAAAGGATTTGTCTAGTAACTAGCAGAAACATGAGGTGTTTACAAATAGCGATAAATTATTATGCAGTTAGAAACACATACAACTTTCTGTCTCGGTCACTGCAGCCTCACTCGGTAAAAATCAAGAAACAGTTCTTCTAAGAGCTGTTACTATTATTGACTGTTTCCTGAACTTTCATCTTCCCATCTCTGGGTCTACTGAAGAATATCACTAGAAGATACTTTTTTTTTTTTATTAGAATCTTCAAAACCCTCCATTTTAAGATACCCACGCAACCTCAGTGGATGAGACAACTCTTCCCCTTGATGACTGTTTAACATATCCCTGACCAGAGTTGATAAGAAAAATTTCCCTTAGAAATGAACTGTTTTGTGGGACTGTACCAGTATGGGAGATATTTTCAGAAATGTACAGAAAGATCCTTTGGATCTAAATATGATATTCAATCAAAATTAAAGAGAATCAAGCCACATGGACAGACAGCATGGAAAAATGGAAGAATAAGACTTGTGAATATGATTCCAGATCTTCTATAAACTAAATTAATATTATAATTCATGTCTATACAGGCAATACATGTTCTGGCATTGGGTCAGTGACTGTTTATAGGCCAGTCTAGCATCTCCCAACTAAAACTTTCAATGAATTGTCATTCTAGCTATTATTCAAACCAAAAGTTTTTAGTTTGGTATCTCCCTCCAGACAGACTTCTGTGAATACATGTGTTTATGTGCATGTCGTGAAAAAAAATCCCAAATTACCATATATTTTCAAAGTAGTATGAGATCAAGCAATTAAGGACTTCATCATAAAACACAAAACATCACACTAGCTAGCAATTTTAATGTTTTTTCTTATTTATCAATGCCTTAATATCATGTGCAAATTTAAAGCAGAAAATAGAAGCCAAATAAGTTCCAAATACCACAAACTCTATAGTTTTAGGTTTCACATGGTGTAACATAAACTTATCTATATGAAAATCATTGAATGACAGCAATTGATACTGGAACACAGTATCTTAAAATACTTCCCTCAATTTCTCCCTCTCAAAAATAAAATTCTGTTAATTTTCACACTACCTTGAGGTTGCCAAACTCATCACAAGAGCCAAACATCCACCAACCTTATATAATATGGAACCAGACCTTATCAGAGCAACAATTGGCAAACCTGCCCATTGAAGCCAGCACAGTCAATGCCTTTTCCCACTATCCCAAAGGGAGCATCAAAATTCACGAATACAACATATGTTTCCTTCTAGTGGTACTTCTGTGCCCAATGCCACACTGAAACTATGCAGGCGAAGCAAAGCAATCACCTTGTATCAAAATAGATTCACTTGGTCAAATAACACTCAGTGGGAGAAAACTCCTAACAAAATAGCCATTTCCTGATCTATTAGTTCTGGAGCTCAACAGAGAACTACAAAAAACCTGCAAAAAAAAATCTTTAAATTAAAATTATAACTCTGAAATATTGTGGTTTATGGACTTAATCGTGATACTGGTTTTCAGATACATTCCAGTCTCGTCTCTTGTCTTTTCTAGTTCATACTTCATTATCTTTTATCTGTTAACTAGCTTGCCCTTGCAGATCATTCAGTAGAATGATTTAACTTAAATCTGTTGTTTCAAGCTGTGATTTATTCTGAGTTGGCTGCTATTTTGTTAAATATTGGGAAATAATTGAGTTTTAAAGTCTGCCTGCTATTTCCAACTACTTCATCTGATGAACTAGATGATACTGCTTTCTTCTAAAGATCTTACCTGCCGTGGACTCAATATGTAGAGTTTTTGCAGTACTGGAACTTGTTTTATACTACTAACAATTCAAATCTGAGAAAGAGATGTCAAGAAACATCTGTTGGAGACTAGCCTGTAGGCAACTTGTCAGAATACTGTTTTGTAACATGAAGAAAGATATCCAGCTTCCTGGTCTGAATCCAGAAATGGCTTGAACTTAGGTCTCCCAGCGTTCAAATGTTTGTTCCAATAAGTAAACTTTTGACTTTATTTACATCATTTGTCTTTGAAACATTGAAGATTTTAATATAAGCCTAATGTGGAAGAGGAAGGCAGAAGAGAAAGAAACAAATTCTTTCTTTGGCTATTACTACCTGGTTCAAAGAATCTTTTCCCCCACGTTTGCTGCCACTGGGAGAGGCAAACTCCCTTTTGCAGCAGTTCAAAGTGCCTCACTAAATGAGAGTTGTGAGTATTTCCTGTACCAGAAGTTTCCTCTCACAGCAGCAGCAGCCTCCACAATGATACCCTGCAACAGGTGGGATAGATGAATAGTTTCAAGTGGGACGTGACCGAGGACTCAGCTGAGGATTAGCTATTCTCACTTCACCACAATATGTTGTTTCAGAATGGTGCATGCTTAAAAGTTCTTCTAGTTGCTAGTTCAGAAGTCTAGAAGGTGGAGAAACTACATCCCTGTCTGCAGCACACAATCTCTGCACAACTCCTTGGTCCCTCAATTTTCCCTGGACATAGTAGCAACCCTCCAGATACAAATGTCCCACATTAGTAGGTTGTTTTGTTTATTATCCATATTTCTTTGCTCTTCCAGATACTTTCATAATCTTAACCCTTATATTTATTTAACCATAGTTTTTTAAGAAAACTTTCAGAGATTTCAGGGCCTGGATTTGCTGTGTGCAATGGCTCCTGACTGGTTCATAGTGCATACAGACTGGACTGCATACAGACTTTGTCAAGTATATCTTAATGTATTGTAGGAGTTATTCTTAAGGTTCAATCTATATTACCCATTTCCATCACAAGGGGAAAAAAATTAACATTTTTTTCCCATCATACTGTTGGGGTTTTTTTGATGGTTTATATTGAAATTGAGTTTAAATGTAACCAAAAGGGAGGGGAAAAAAAGCCCACTCAATTAATGAATTATGTCTTGAAGTAAAATACATTCCAAACTGAACTTATTTTATAGAGATTCCTTTTTTTTCCTCACGTGTGTGAGCTTTTTGTCCTCATGATTAAACTTTGCACAGTGGAACTGAGACACAGCCCACTGAGAGTGTTAACTGTGTTTCAAAATAACCAAATGTTTAGAAATGTTCTCTAGTATTCTCCTGGGGAACAAAAGAAGCAATGACAAGCCTGCACTGGTATAAACCACACATATGAAAATCACAGAATCATAGAGTTTTCTAGGTTGGAAGGGATATTTAAGACCATCAAGTCCAATAATTAACCTAACATTACAAAGTCCACCACTAAACCATGTCCCTAAGCACAACGTCTACCTGTCTTTTAAAAACCTCCAGGGACAGTGATTCAACCACATCCCTGGGCAGCCTGTTCCAGTGCTTGATAACCCTTGCAGTGAAGAAATTTTTCCCAATATCCAACCTAAACCTCTCCTGGTGCCACTTGAGGCCATTTCCTCTTCTCCTATCACTTGTTCCCTGGGAGAAGAGACCGACCCCCTCCTCTCTACAACCTCCTTTCAGGTAGTTGTAGAGAGTGATGAGGTCCCCCCTCAGTATCCTTTTCTCCAGGCTAAACAATCTCAGTTCCCTCAGCTACTCCTCATAAGACTTGTGCTCTAGAGCCCTCATCAGATTTGTTGTCCTTCTCTGGACACGCTCCAGCACTTCAATGTTTTCTTGGGACCAAAATTGAACACAGTATTTGAGATGAGGACTCACCAGTGTCGAGTACAGTGGGACAGTCACCTCCCTAGTCCTGCTGGCCACACTATTTCTGATACAGGCCAGGATGCTGTTGGCCTTCTTGGCCACCTGGGCACACTGCTGGCTCATATTCAGCTGGCTGTTGACCAACACCCCGAGGTCCTATTCCTCCAGGCAGCTTTCCAGCCACTCTTCCCCAAGCCTGGGGTGGTTGTGACACAAGTGCAGGACCCGGCACTTGGCCTTGTTGAACCTCATGCAGTTGGCCTCTGCCCATCAATCCAGCCTGTCCTGATCACTCTGTAGAAGCTTCCTACCCTCAACACTCCTGCCCAACTTAGTGTTGTCTGCAAATTTACTGAGGGTGCGTTTGATCCCTTCGTCCAGGTCACTGATTATTAAAGAGAACCAGCCCCAGTACTGAGCCCTGGGGAATACCACTTGTGATCGGCTGCCAACTGGATTTAACTCCATTCACCACAACTCTTTTGGTGCAGCCATCCAGCCACTTAAAATGTGAGGAAAAAAAAAAAAGAATTAGTTAAGTGATTTTCACCCTTTTTGGCAACATTTACCTGCTTTTTAGTCAGATATTAAGAAAAAATATAAGATTTTCCTGAAGCCATCTGAATGTAACCCTCAGGTAAAATAATTTTCCATTGGACTTAGCATAAACAAAGTATTTACTTTTATCTGCTGCAAAGGAACTATAAATCTCCCTCTTTCTCTCTCTTCTTCAGTACTAAAATTTTCTTTACAATGGAAATAAATAAATGGTTTGCACTGCAGGAACTGATTTCTTCAATTACTTTATGATACAGATGTGCCTTACTAAAACAGCATACGGTACAGTCTGCTGATTCAGCAGAGCATGTAGGGTTAACAAAATGTTTTGCTTCAGTACATTTATACTTATTAAACCTTCACTTATTGCAGTGAGCCATTTTTGATTAATGTTGCTATTTCTGTTTGATGGCTTTGCCGCAAGGTTCTCACTATTTTATGAAATATATTGCTGCTTAAGGTTGTTTGATCGATCAACTCCCATATCAGATAGTTATGACAATTTACAATTAACTTTTATTTTGGACTTCTAAATATGGTTGATGTGTGCTTTACAGTGGGTGCTTAATCTGTGAATTTACTGTCACTTATTTTCTAAATATTGACTTGCTCATGTTATTTTGGTAGAAATTAGGAATAGAATATGGTACTAGGAAAATGATACAGTGGGCAGTCAGTTTAATTTTGGGAAACTTAATTAAAGTTTGTGCTGTACTTTCTGTGGAGAAGTACCACATGTTGCACTTGCAAATTATTATGGTGTATTAATAATTAATCTTCGTGATGAACTGGTGATATGCAAGTTCTAATACATATGTCTGGGGAAAGTAAATAACAGATGTAATCCAGCAAACAACAGAGAAATGATTTACTAATCTTACATATATATGATGGAAACTTTGTTCAAAATTTCAAAATGACTGCAAGGCAGGAGGTCAGGAGCTAATGGCTACAGTGAGCTCTACTAGCCAACTCCCAGAGTAAAGTTAACCTAATAACACAGTCTGTCTAACATGCTTGTGAATCTGATAATTTTAAGAGAGCTCATCTATATATTAGCAGAAGTAACTTAATTGCTTTCAGTCTTTTCAGATTCTCTAACTGTATCATAAGCAACAGAAACGATATAAAACCTTCTTGCTGAGATGCTCAAAGCCTAGTTCAGCAGCATCCAAACTACAAATTGACAACCTGCAGAGCTAAAAATTCATTAATTCCCAGGAAGAAAAGATAACCTCATTTTCAACTTTAAAAAATAGGGAAACTATCACTACTCCTTATGGAAGTAAATAATGATTTCTTGAGAGCAATTAAAAATGGTTTAAAAGTGTTTGACAAAAAAAAAAAAAAGAGACATTAAGATGCAAGTAAATCTGTGTCAAATTACTTCAGCAAGTCCCAGAGAAAACAGGAGATCAGTTATACACAAATACAGCTGCTAACTATAAACGATCACAAATATCTTAGAAATAATGTGGAAATAGACCGATAGTGATAATTGGTATCATTAAGTCAGAATCAAAGATGACATGAATAATTTCTTCCCTCTTCCCTTTCCCTCCAAAACTAAAATCTGTCACTTTTTTTTTTTTTTTTTCCTTTCAAAGATAATAAATTAACCAAATAAGCTGATAAGAAATTGAAATTATAGTAATGGAAACCATAAAGGATTTGGTCGGTATCTCAGGAATCTGAAATAGTAAAAAATAAACCAACCTCTACATATGTTTCCCTAGATGGTTTTCATTTTTGCATTCAGTCCATGAATCTTATGGGCCTTTCATACCCTGCCCCTCTATAACATTGTCCTAACTTGGTTCTCAATCCTCTCAATGGCTGCTTTAATGGTTTCCTGTTTGCTGTTAGTCAAGCAAATTTCAACTAAGGTACCAACTGAGCATTTTTTTTTTTCCAATTTGGTGAGTATTTGCTAATACTGGTCAAAGGAAATATATCCAACATTGACACAGTTCTCTTCTTTTAAGACTATACAATGAGTCAGAGACTTTCTTACATTCTGTGGTGTTCATACTCCTAAAGGGAAAAATGCTTTTGGCTGGTAAGTCTATTAGCAGACTAATGAGCACATTTATGTTAATAGCGTGTATTGCCACAGGTTGAATAATCTATTGATTTCCCTTAGTTGAACTACTTATTTTTCCACTTATGTCTCTTACCAACTCTGTGTCCTAGTTTGTTACGCTCTTGTCCATGCTGAATCGCACCTAATTCAGAGAGCTGTTCTTGGAATGACAATGAGTTTACTGGTAAAGCGAAGGATTACTCAAGAGTGTGTAGCTGGGTTGCAGTGCAACCCCAGGTGAATTTTTAGTCTCCAATTCTGGCTTACAAAGTCTCTTTAAGTACCATACATCTAATTTCTAGGTGATTCCTGCAGTGTGGGAAGTGTGTCAGGGGGGTTGCATACGGACCTCCTACTGCATAGGGAAGGGAGGCAAAATAACCTGAGAAATTACTTTGTTGTTGCTCCTGGCTTCTTAGTTGTGGGAAATGCTGCCTGGGTCTATGCTGCAGGAGAAAGGTCCTCTGAGGTAGGTCTCATATTCCTGATGCCGTCAAGAGACAGACTGAAATCCTCAGTCTGTCTGATTTGCTTTGTAAGGAAAATCAGATGCATGTGCAGAGAGGAAAGAAGGATGCTCTATGGAAAGCCCCATGGATGGATTGAGCAGAGTGTTCAGGGAAAGCAGTTGCCTTGTAAAAAAGCCAAAATCAAAGTAAGTGCCACTGCTTGCCAGATGGGATTATTCTTCCTAGAGATTTTTCTGAGACCAGTATTTTGTCAAGACAGCATATGCATATTGAGTAATGTCCAACTGCTACTGTATTGATTTGTTTACAATTATGACCTCCAAAGCTACCAATGTAGTAGATTTTAAAATATTATCCTAAATTAGACATGTGACTCTTGGTTATGAGTAGAGTATCTGTAGCCATTATATTGGATAATTAAGTAGCATTTCAATTGAGAACCTTAATGAAGTATTTCAGAGACAACATGCACACATACTCATTTTCTCTGGTGTTTAGGAAGAAAAGGCAAATAACCAGTTGCACAGTATCATGTAATATAAACTGGCTATTGTAAGTATATGTTGTGAATCTGTATTTGCATATAAATACATAAGATTTAGTAAGGCTAAGAAAGTAATCAATACTCCATTGTCACATTACTTGTCTAAGGTTATGCTTTATGAGATAGATCTAGTATTTTGCAACAAATCTGAGAGAGAAAGCTCAGGTAGATGAAGGTTACGATTCAGCTGAAACTTTGATATTTACTTTTCTGCCAATGAGGAGCATATTTATTCTGCTGATCACTCAGCAGCCAGGACACTATAACATCCTTAATCTTAATTTTTAAGGGTTAAAAATAAAATGTTAATTTCCACTACAAAGTGAATGGAGGCTACTGCCAAGTTGGGATAACATGTTAACATGGGAGAAATACAGTCTTGAAGACACAGATTCTGTTCTTGATGCTCTTATTTCTTGGGATGGTTGACAGGATAACACATGTGACAATCGGTTTGAGTGATTTTTTGAGAGGGCAGGCTATTATTTTTCTTATGGCATCATGAAGGGTAAGTGATTTCTCTTGTAACTGCAGGGCAGGTTTTGTGGAGATACATGACCCAAACTATAAT
>NW_009646966.1:1646204-1659091 GCF_000708025.1 Charadrius vociferus | reverse complement strand
ATTTTCCAAGTTGCACTGGATTACAGATGACTGGATTAGAATCTTTTTTTCTGATGCAGTTCTTACCGATGATGCGTTTTAGTTGCTGTACAATGCATGGAGTGAAAAGATAGATTTGTTTTTTAGTGTGGGACACTAAAAGTTATTACATCAGTCTCAGCTGTTGTGAATTGCTTTGAACTCCTACAGAAGAAGTCAATGCAAAGCTTACTATTCCTGTATTTTCCACAAGAAAGAACGACAGCGTCAAGACTGAAGAACTGTGGCAGATGACAGTAAAGCGTTTTTAGTGTTAACATGCTTGATTAATTTCTTTCTCTACAAAATTATAATATTGTTAAATATGCTTTCCTAAAAGATTATTTTAGGGCCTAGCAATTTGTCATTGTTTTTAGATTATTTTTAAATCCTCAGGTTAAATTCTAAATATACAAGATACCATTATTATTTATTACTCCTATTTTTCAAAACATCTTTGTTTATCTTACTAATTTTATTTTCAGTCTGGTCAAGCAATGTAATGCTTATTAGTATATTAAAACCATACTGAAGCTGTAAATAAGTCACCCCCCCAAAAAAAAAAAAAAACCACCAAAAAAACACAGATGAAAACAATATGATAAAGCTTGTAATCAAAATAAGTTATGCCTTAGGAAAAAATGTAATTTGCACAATTAGGTGATACAATAGAATGTTCCATAATTAGGTGCAATACAAGTGTAACCATCCTTAATATCAGTAGTATGCAAGCCTTTCAGGCTTCATTAAAGAGTTACATTGGAACATGTGAATAATAGGATTAATATAGCCATGGGCACTGCTGGGTCAGCTGGCAATAGATCAATCCAAAACGTAGAGCATATTAAAAGGATTATAGATTAGCAATTAGATGGCTTTTTCACGAGCAAGGAATAGTTCCTCAAGCTTTGCCAAAGGTTAACAGAGATAGGATGTCGATTTTTCCAGTTTATAATCCAGTAAGAGCCTTAAGGTGAGGGAAGTTATGGCATTTTCAGGATGATAAGAATGATATGAACAAAACATAACAAACTTTTCAGGATCAGTGGCTTGGCTTCACAAGGAAACTGTTCTTACACAAAATGTAGGATATAAATATGTACTGTTCATAACTACAACGCTAAGAAAGAAGATTTCAAGTGAACTATCTGGGAGGTCAGAGACAGTTTTTAAGCCCTTATCTGTATCATTCAGTTTGAAAACATTTGTTGTATTTCAGAGTACATAAATATGTTCTCTAATTCAAACTCTACAAATCAATGTTGAGTATTACTAACACTATACACCACTGGAATTATAGTTTGACACTTTTAGTTTGTCAATAACACAGATATCTAAGAATTTTTTGATAGCTTCCTGATGAAATACTAGATGGCAATATTGGTATGTTTTCAACTGCATAAAGAGAATGTAGTATGTGGAAACAATATATATTGATCACACTGGGAGCTGAGTCTCAACATTTCTAAAAATCAGGTCACTTATTTGGATGCTTCAGTGTGCTTTTACTTTAGATGTCGAGCTCTGAAAATATGGGCTTTTCTATAAAAGGAGACAGTATATTTACTAAAATAGATTAAATGGACATTCAAATGGGAAACAAATCAAACATACCTGGAAAGAAAAGAATGATTAACAGTGAATAATTTATTCAACAAACTTAAACATTTATGTCTGCTCATGAATAAGTTTAACTCCCTTGTTATTCAACTGCCTCGTTATCTTTCTGCAGAAATTTGGGACAGAGGTCCAATTGTTAATATAGTGCTCTTACTCTGTAAGAGATGTGTTGGTGAGTTTCCTGGGATTAGAGATAAGCAAATTGCAATAAGTAAATGTCTGAATAATGTCTCGGCTAAGGAATAAAGTTTAAGGTTTAAGAATATTTTTTTTGAGAACCAGACATATTTGCAAAGTTTGTACAAAATATAATCTAGGAATTTCTTGAAAAATATATTCTTTTGACGGATTAAGTCTCATAGTTGTCCAGGTTACGTGACATTTAGACTAATTAAAAATACCTCTTAGCAAATAAATGAAGCCAGTCACAGCTGCAAACCTTTTCAGAAATTGTGTAATATTGCTATACCAACAGGCCCTGTAGAGATCTGTGGGTTGGATGAAAGGTTTAAAACTAATTCTCCCTCCTTATTCTGCCCCAAACCAGTAGCTTTGTGGGGGCTGTAGCTATATCAGGTAGTTTTCTGGATCATTCACTATTTTTTTAATAACATGAATTTTCTGGTGGAATCTGTCTTTCTAAGGACCTGAAAAAACATGATGCAAACTCAGTCTCTGATTCTGAATGTCTCTTTAATATGCCCACTACATTTTATTGGTTCTATGGTAAATGCCTCAACTTCATACATAGAAAGGATTTAAGGGATAGAGGACTATATGTAATAAATACATGATTTGAAAAAAACCCAACAACACAGTATTACTTTCTAATCCTGGCGATATACAGTAATATTTTAATCTCAGCTAACTTCCATTTTTTTCATAATCACACCCAGAATTCAGAGCAGCAGAAAAGGCAATATTTTCTATTAAAAAAGTTTAAAGACTGCATTTCTGAATGAAATCTGTATAATTACCACTTTGACTTTAGCTAAAGTATACTGGAAATTCTATAAAGTAGGGATTTCTAATTACAATTCTTTTCAATTTAGTTGAATTGTGACAGCTGCTTTGATTTTGACAGACAAGAAACAAAGTGTTTGCAATGCAATGACAGCAGCATCCATGACACTAATTGCAACTTTTGTTGGAAAATGTCATGAATCACATTTTAAATTGGATCCAAACATAAGGATGGCACTTCACTCATTTTACTTTGCAATAGAACTCTGGGAAGTTAACATTATTTTTATCTGAGTTATACTAATAATTAATTGCAGCAACTATAGACACTGATACGGGTAGCAGCCATCACTGAACAGTAAAACAGTCCAGTCCACTCACTGGCTTTATCAAATGTCATTTGACAGCCACTGCTCCCAGGTGACCAGAAGAATGGTGTTATATATCTAATTATTTTCTTTTGTAATACAGCAAAATAAGTGTAAACAAGCAAAATCATCTGTGTGATCTTTTCCTCTTAAGACTGTTTAAAACATCAGATGAGGTTGCAATTATTTCTATAACTGGGGCTTTTATATTTTTTTTGTCAAAATCAAAAAGTGACAGCTGCCGAAATTGGAATTTTCTTAAGCTCATAAATAACATCGGAACAGAAGGCCCACTGATTTTTCCATGTGGTGTGTGCTTCTAAATTCATTTTAGTTCAGACTTTTTAGAGTGTTTAAATACCTTAGGAGTTTTGTTTTCACATTTTATGCTTTTCAGCTTAGGTTTTATTATTTTAATCCACCATTAAATTGGATGCTTTTATAAACCTCACTATGAATCTTAGTCTTCTTTAGGTGCCCACATACTCTGTACAAATATTGCCCTCATAGAAAATCCTACCTGGAATATGATGAGGTCTTGCCCAAGGGAATTAAAAATGGCAAGGAAACATACCTTCCCAAGCCCAATATTAAAGCTTTGTGGATAAGTGGTAATTTCCTTCAGAGTCTGAGGAAATTATACTGTCCCATCTTTATAGCATTTGTCAACGTGTATATACTATATGCTTGTAAGAAAACAAGCTTGGAAAAAACATTCAGGAAATGGAAAAGGAGGATTTTAGCTGTTCAAACACTGGTTTTGAATTGAAATTGAATTTACAGAGCATTTTCATCTTGGGAAAGATGAAGGTGGGGAAGGGAAATAAGGTTGTTTCTGAAACTGATACAGAGATGCAGAGATAGCTTTCAGCTTGGCTCAATAATCAGTGCATTCTCCTGAGGAGTGCTTTGGCAGGACTTCCTTCTGTGCATCCCAGTACTTGAAAGAGTTTGCTAAACCTGTCTGCATGTCCCATAGTGTCCAAGCACACTTCATGGTCATCCCCATGTTTTCTACTCTACAATAGTTCTGGCATTATGACAGGTTACAGTATTCGCATCTTTCCTGTGCTACATGGCATCTCCATGTGTTCTGACTGAATTGGGTCTTTCTGATTTATGTCTTCTGTCATGAACTGAGATTGTCATAGCTGCTTTTTGATTATCTATCAATGCATTAATATCTCAAGATCTCTGTCTGATTTCAACATTTTCTTCCTTGCCAGCTCACACAAATGTCTTTTTAATTTGTCACCTCTTTTTTTAAAAAGCTCAGACCCACGGAGATGAGCAAGGGAAAATCCCTCTCATCCCTTTCTGTATCCTATGAGCTGACATGAAACTACCTTTTCCCTCTCCCTTTTCAAAGTACAGCTTCTGTCCTCTTGAAACACAATAGACTAATATTGAATAAAGTCTAGAGCCTTATGCTCCAGTATCTTAATCCACACCACAGCAGCTGGGTAATAGAACTGTAAGCTAAAGTTTACAATTATTAATTTGTGGGTGTGTAGAAGCAGAAGTAAATGCTCCCCCAGTAATCGGCACATTTCATTGTGTATGTAAAGGTTTTTCACTAAGGCTGATTATGTTATATTCCTCCTTCCTTTACCTAATGGGAATTACAATGACTACCCAATCTGTACTTCTCCAAGTCCTTTTCCACCAACATTTCCCTTAGGGAAGGTTCCCCTTTGCAGCACAGTGTCCTGCAAAACCCTGGCCTCTATCTAAAGCCCTTCACCTCCACATGGCATTGTAAAGTCACTAGTACTATAATAGCCAAGAAGTTACTTCTGCTCAGGTTGCAAAAATCCATAATCATGTTAATAAATAAAGAGCAGTGATCTACTCTAAAAACTTGCTCTGTAAGCTGGAATAATCAAAGTGGATTTCCTTTGGGTTTGGGTTTGAAGTTGGATTCTGTGATGTTTAACAAGGTGAAAATGGCAACCATAACCTTCCTACAGCTGTGAACCTTGTAATGGCTCTCAGCTGAACAAAATCCCAGTGACAAGCAATAGCTGAACACCAAAGCAGCTGTTACTCTTCCTTCACTATTCACCAATGTTGTCTTTCTTCTCTGTAAAGTATCTTGGAGACTCTGACCTTCTGTCCATTGTGGGTGAGATTAGCAAATAGATTTGAAATTTTTTACTGAGGACTCCCAAACATCTGTAGATGTAAACAAACCTGTATGGAGCTCTGCTAAATAGCTCCTTAAGCTGTATGAATTTCCTTCTTTGGATATAGATGAATGTCAACACCTCTGTTTCCAAATCAGTTATTCTAAATTCATTCGTTTAGGCTTTTTCCACTTAACATAACATAATGTGCACTTATTATTATAAAGGGATGTTTTGTCCTTCATTTATTCAAATGTTTCTACTCTTGCTCTTTATGTTAGAAAACATAAAATTCAATAGTAAGTTTGTGATATTCTGAAAATTATTACTAATATTTATTATTCTAAATTATACAGTCTGGGTTTTTTTCTTTACCTGCGGGTGATAGGGGACAGAGTAGTATCAACCTATCTGAATATAGATGCCTATATAGGATAGGATTTTAAGAAAACAATGAATGTTGAGGGACTGTACAAGTGTGGTTTCCTTTTTCTTTTTTTAACAAAATTAATTAATTTGTTTTATAATACAAAAAAAAACCCTCAGAAAGTAATTTTCTGGTATTATTTCTACCTAGAGCCTGTTTGCAAGGATAGCATAGCTATGAAAAATATGTTTCTGTGTTGTGCGCTCTACTGTTTGACTATTGCAGGATTGTAATAGGAGTGATATGTAATCTATAATGTGTAACTTTATAATGTCATAGTGTAAAAACATCTCAAGCCAGAGACAGCAAGTTTCCTACTTAGCCTAATACATACTAAACATATTAGTATATATAGTAAAAATAATACAGTATTTTTACTATGTTTAGTGTCTTCCACTTCAAATTACTATGCACAAACTAAGTCAGATGTGCTGAGAAGCTCAGAGCCTTATTCTGGCTTTGAATATGTTGTACTTATGTTTAATGTGTTGTAGAATTTCAGTATGCAGGCAGAAAAAGGTACAGTAATTTCATAAGTGTTGTGTCCATCACAGGTTAAATATAACTATCTTTTTTCTCAGAGTGGATCCCTTCATGGCCTGTGCAGCTACTCGAAGGGTAATATTCAGATTCCTGATGATGCTGAGAAACCACCACTGATCAGCCATCCTGACCAATTTGTTAAACAAACAAGGTATACAACTTATGGGTCTCAAACCTCTTCATAGATGCTGTCATAGAATACTGATATAAATGGTTGTACCTGTTCACATTCCTTTCATAATATACCTCCTTTGGGAATCATTTCAGTTTGTTCATAACCTGAAAAAAACACCCTACCCCCTCTCCAAAAAAACCCAAACAGATACAAACCAGAAGATAAAACTGTCAGGGTATCACTGGAGGAAGCCTAGTAGTGGCTGTCCTTTTCTCTAAAGACTCTGATTAAATGTTTCCACTCTTGCACTTCTCGGCTGACTGCAAAGTGCTGTCTGTCTGTCCCCTTCTCTCTTTCACTGGCAATTTGCATTTATTTGCTTATGTGTTACAACAAAAATAATCTCTACGAGGGGAAGTAATAAAGGAAAGTAAAGATCTGGACAGAGAACAGGCCAAAGAAATAGCAAAGCACTGTATAGCGAAAGAATTTGAAAGAGCAGAGTGGGCATTATTGCTAGCAGTACAGAATGTATATGGTGGTGGCAGGTAATCGTAGTATTTCCTATTTACTACTTTAATATAGGATTAACAAGGGAGGGATTGTATGAGTGTTGAGGGTATGCCTGGAAGAAGGCAGAAGTTGCATGAGGGAAATCTCCTCAGTGGTTAGAGAGACATGGAGAGAAGGAGGGAGTGTTGCGGTGGGAGATTTACAGCCTGCCTGTGCAGCTCTGCAGCTCCTCCGGTGCGCGTGAGGCTGGAAGTGCCCTGAGCAGAGCAGGGCTGCAGGCTTGTGTTCGGCGCTTTCTCTTGTCATTACAAAGAACAGTGCTTTTCATCCTTCAGTCTTAACTGCCTTTGCTTCTCACCTGCTTGCTGGCCTTGTTAATAATCAATCACATTTTATTCACTTAACCTTTGTTTGCCTGCCCCCTGCCTCATGCTTCTTCTTGTCACAGTAGATGGCACAACTTCAGCTGTTTGTTGATTAACAAATGCACACTGTATGCGCTGCAGCCATTTTAACTTCTTCACCGAGCGTTGTGCTGTAGCCACTTTAGCTGCTTCTTTGCATATTGATTGAACACTGCTCGCATTGAGTATTGACTGCCACAGACAATGTTCCTCACTTACCATTATCGCCCTTGTTTCTTTCTCCCTCATCACCATTCCCGTAAACATTGATGTTCATCCAGTTTCTCCTGCCCTTATATTTCTTCACCATCTGCATCTTTGTTTCATTCTCATACTTGTAAATTAACCACATACAATCATTTCTTTTCTCTTTTGCTATTGCCTCTGAGGAACATTTCTCCTAATCATCAGTATGGCCAATCTCAGGAGTTCAGCATTCAGAAATCATGAGTCAGCCTCCCTTTTCTCTCAGATCAGGATACTGATATAATAGTGAAAAAAAACCCGGTTTTGTTTTTCATTTGTTTCCTAGGAGAATAAATACATCTAGCTTTTTAAGTTGGCGAGAAAACCTCGGTAGTAACATGACGGTATTGTTTACAACTCTCAGGAAAATGATTTTTTCTTAATAATAATAATAAAAACCAAAAGCAGCCTTTATCATTAAATAGCAAGAGTCTGGGATCTGAGATAAACATCAGCTAATGTAAAACAGGATGCAGCAGAGAGCAATATAGACACAGCCTGACGTGGCAGGAGATGATACTGAATATTCCAGCTCTATAAACCAATTGTCATTTAATGGAATGTAACCTTGGGAGCAGGGAAAAAACAGTTTTAGGGATAAAAAGAGAACAAATATCCAGTATATCTCTGGTACTCTGGATATTGTAAGTTTGCATGTAGTATGGAGTTGAGGATCAATGGAGAAAACGCACAACATGAAAGCATGTTGGAAAATATTGAAACAGTCACAAGAGGAGGAGGAAGAAAGTAACAACATCATGCTCCTTCTGGCAAAGAGGAAGGAACTCTATCACCAACATCACTTGCTTTGCTTTGAGTGAGAGGCTGGACTAAATGACCTCCATATGTCCTTCTCAACCAACATGTCTGGCTCAAAAAAATTTTTAGTAAAATTGTGAAAATAGACATTTAAACCTGTTTTCTGTCTATATTATTATTATTATTATTATGGGTTTTTTTCCACAGACTTTTTTATTTCTAGCCTCATAGGAAGGACTTATTGGCAGTTTTCTGTCAAAATACTTTCTGGCATATAGTTGCTACAAGGAAAGATATTGTCAGTGTGAAGATAGGGGACAGACTGAGCATTTTTTCCAGTTTAGGAACATCAGAAGAAAAGTTGTCTTTAATTGAAATACCTTCATTTTTAAATGCAATAAAGAAAATTTATTTTGGGAGAACAATCACTACATTATTGCAATTAGAGTCTTGGAGCTTCCTATTTCTAGTCTCCCTGGTGGCTCAAGTTCTTTGTATGGGCCACATTTCTCTTAATGTATCCCAGCCTCATCCTTGCTTTGTTTCCAGGAACATACTGGAAACCTTATAAACTTGGTCCATTATTAGAGGTGTAGTTTGGCAAAAAAGCCAAACTCATAGAAGAAAATATAATTGGGCATCCAAATGAAAATGTCTAGTAAGGTTTTGTCAAACAGGTCTGAGGACATAACATAAAAAGGTGGGGGAAGTGCTAAAGATAGGGCAGGAAAGAAGAGATCCAGCAGGATTTCCCCACTCATATACGCCAGGGCCAGGGGACAAATTTGCTTGCTAAGTCAAGCACAGGCAGTGAAGTGATGGGGCAGCAGGAACTGAAAGCAGGGTTTGCTGAAGGCCAGTGAGGTAGATCCAGCTGTACCGGGCAAATATACCAAATTAGACCCTATGCTACATGGTCCCACCTAGGACAATAACAATGCCAACGGGCAGAGAGGTGCTGCTCAGTGCCATAGCAAACGTTCCCCACCCAAAACAGGTTTTCTTTTTTTTTTGTATGGAATTTTAACTCATAAATCATTTCTATGGGTATTTCTTCCCCACGCTCTTCTAGATCATTACAGAATAGGTCTTTACAGAACACATAACCATAACCTATTTTTTAACACTTTTTGTTAAAATTGAAGAAGCTGGCAGGTTCCTTGGAATTCCTGTAAAAATATGAGTGTTTCAACTATCATTTCTGAAAAACTTCTCCTGTGCCTCAAGGTTGTGAAATAAGCCTGAAATATTTGGCTCAAGCTTATCCTACGTCCAATAAGCTAAGCAGGGAAAATACATATTTGTTTATTTTGACCAATAACCTGAACTTTGAAAGCCTGAATAACCATTTTTGGACACTGCAAACAATGCTTTTATATTAAATGTTGCATTTTCTATTTCTAGCTCAGGTTGTTTGCTTAAACTCACCTTGAACTCTTTGATACTCCTTGAGAGACCAGTTGCACTTGGACACTTTAAGTCTCTTTCCAATTTCAGGTGCTTTCTTGACTCTGAGTGTCTTTGAGTTCACCTTGCTGATTCTCGGACTTCACTGTTCTTTCAGCCGATGTTATAAATTACCCCTTTCTTTCTGATTTGTCCACTATCCTTTGCTCTTGTGTTCTCCACTGTCACTCTGTCTCTCCCTGTTCCTCATTCTCTGACTCCTTTGGGATATTACTATTTTGCTGATCACTCTGTGTTTTCTATTACTTGAGAATAGTACCCTACTCTTGAGAGTCTTACCCTCTCATTTGCTTTCAAACTTCGAGGCAACTGAAATTCTTTACAATGAATTTCAGTTGCCTCAAAATCAGGCTCATGCAAGAAGACTTAATGGCAGCCAATACATTCTTTAAGTGGTTATTCTGTACAAAGTGGGGTGATAGAGCAGACGTAATGGCAAACCAAGAGAGTGTCTGATGTTTCAATTCACTATATCGTGGATGCCTGTAAAAACGAAGGTGATGAGTCTCAGTCAATGAATCTCACGTATATGAGTGAAAGTTTCTTGGTTCTTGGCCTTTGGCAATAATACTGCAGGAATACACTGAAGCAACTTTAATTATGATTATGTAATGACTTCTTCTGTGGGGTATGCACTAAACTCTTAATGCATACTGGCACTTTTATATTCTCTTTTTCAAGCACTGCTTTTGGGAATGTTCCACAGTGGCACTGAATTTTCTTATTTAATTTCATTTTGCTCAGACCTAACTGCTTTTCAGAGACTAACTGCAGTTTTGATAAATGTTCTTTCTAGACTAGTTAATTTCTTAGGCTGATAAAAGCTATTTCAATAAAAAAATGTAGCTTCCGGCTAGAGGCCAGATTTCAAAAGATAAGAACATCTAGTTTTCCTTTTTTTTTTTTTTTTTTTTTTCTGAATTAGTTACTTTAGTTTAAAGGCATTTTTTCTAGACTGATTAAGAAGAAAGACTGACAAATTGAACTTCAGATTTACTCTTTCACCAGACTGATACAAGAAGCAGGTAATGAGATCAACTGATTGTTAGTCACAAAGAGGTTTCTTTGAAATGAAACTTGTCAGACATACTTATCTCTTTAACAGTTACAGAGATTGATACAAACAAAAGCAAGACACTTAGGCCTACAGTTTCTTCCATAGCTCTCAAGGCAACTAATGTGTATCCTTACAGCTTCTCAGAGCTGCTGGTAATTTGGATACCTGTTTGTATTCTTAAAATTGCATTTCTTAATAGTAATTTGCCAACGGTATACTGTATTTTTTTATAAAGCTACTATTTGGTGGTGTGGATCTTTAATCTCTCTCCTTCCAAATAAGTTAAACCTCAGCTCTCATTTTTCCTGAAGAATGATTGTTTTCTATGTATTAAATGTAGGAGTAGCAAAGAAAAAAAATAGTGGGGTTCAGTCCTCCCAAGTACTCAAACTGATGAGCCAATTGACCTTTTCTGTGAGCAGACAGACTTTAACTGAGTTAAAGGAATGTGCTCATTTACAGAAGAAATTTGCCCCTTCAATACTGGCCTAACAGATTATACAATTATATCCCAAGATGAGGAGTTGAGTCACATTGTATGATTTTCCCAGGTTCAGTAAGACCCACCAGCCTTGGTATAGAAGGGAAATGAGCGAGTATGGATACTCTACATAAACCAGAAAGCAAATCAGGAGATAAGGGGATGGAGTGGGAAGAACCAGTTGCCTGGTGAAAGTCACTATTAATATGGATGGTTACAAAATTTTAAGAGAGGATCCTTCACTAAGCTTTCTTCTGCTACACACCATTCAGTGCTATAGGAAGGAGACAGAAGGTGGTCAGTAGCTAATGAAGAGGAGGGTTTATGTTAATTTCTTCACTATGAATCATAGACAGAACCAGCACTCCTCTTCCACCTCCTCCTCATCCTCTCTCATCCACACATGGAAGACAATGTTCACAGCTTGAAGGAAAATTCCAAGAAAAGCTCAAAAAAGCTTCTGTCTACCTACCAAGGACAATAATTTTAGATTTTGCATGCAAAATACCTAATTTTACTAACTTTTCCTGGGTTTGCTTTACCAAAGAATCTATTTTCTCCATCCACCAAGAATTTCTTTCTCACCTAAAGAAAATTCCTCCTTTTTCTCCTCTTTTTTTTTGTTTGTTTTGTTTGTTTTACTGATATCTGCCCCTCTCCTACCAAGAAACCTCGCTTACTTTCATTCCCTACAGTATTCACAGCACTCAAACTTCTGCTTTTCAGCAGAGGAAATCACATCTCTTTTGGATTATATCAAACTCCCACCAAAAGATGTTCAAAGTTTCTCTTATTTTTTTCAGAAGGAATAATAGTAAAAGAATCAACTCCAGCATGTCTGAAGAGACCTAAGAAAAGTAGGACATCTTCTTTACTATGTGCACATTTTAAAAACACTTCTGAAAAAAAAAAAATTGGGTTTGGTAGTTGATAAAAATATGCTGACCATGAAGAATTTGGGGAGCAAAGTTTTGATGACATAGTTGTGGTTTTTTGGGGGTTGTTCTTTTTGGGGTGAAAGGTTGCTATTCAGCAAGTCATTGTTACAATCATGAATGAATGAGTCCATCTCATTCCAGTCCTAATGCTGCTTTCTTGATACATGATCTATCAGTCCTGCTACAGGAATGAGTGACACTGCCCATTATGTCAAAATCCGCATCTGCTTTGCTCCTACTGGGACACTCATGCAAAGATAATTCCCAGCGGCACATAAACAGTTCCTTATTGTCCTCCTTTCCACTGTGACACCATAAAAAGCGAGAGCACAAGAGAAAATCTGACTTGACATCACTAAAAATATCCTTCCCCCCCTTTTTTTAATGCAAGTAGAGTGTGCTTTTATTTCCATTTAGTATGAAATAGTCTCTTTTTCTCCCCTTGGGATCAGCTGATTTCTCCTTCCTGCAGTCCCTGTAACTTATCTCAAACAAAACAAAACAAAACAAATAATGCCAGTGTGGAGTGAAAATCCACCAGCTGCTCCTGTGTAGATAGGCAGCCTGAGTATTTCTAGCCCTTCCCTGCAAATTTTGTGTTCTAGAATTGCTGGCAGTTGGCTCAGTGTGCTGTTCCTCCAGGGAAGTACACCTAAAATGATGCAGTACCCAAAGCACTTGTGTGATGTTTAGAATTGCTATGAGCAGCACAATCTGATAGTGCTGTTTAACCATGTTGTATTATGACGTGTTTATCAAGAAGTTAACTTTCAGGAAAGAATGACCCCTCTCCCCTCCCCTCCCTCTCCCCTCCTCTCTCCCCTCCTCTCTCCCCTCCCCTC
>NW_009646966.1:1637037-1646107 GCF_000708025.1 Charadrius vociferus | reverse complement strand
CTTCCCCTTCCCCTTCCCCTCCCTATAGTCCTAGATTTTAGTTAGTGCTCTATCGGAGATAGGGAATGTGAGAAGCTTTTCCTTCATTTCAAAAGAGGTAGAGATAACAACAGTTTTTCCACTGGCAGCAAACTCAGATTTCCACTGATATGCCCCAGTGCATGTGACATTTGCAGGCAGTGGTGCAACTTCCCTCACGGTTAGTAACTGCTGGTAGATACTAGCTCTGGTGAGGGAAGGAAGGAATAGTCCTAGTTTATATGTGGGAACTGATGAACAGGTGAAATGAAGTGCTTCACCCAAAGTCACAGATGAAGGGTCAGTTGATATGTCTCCCAGCTCCCAATCCAGTCACCTAACCAATAAATTAATTTTCTAGTCCTTCCTGCTAGCCAAAAGAACAAGTTTGGCAAGTGCAGAGGGCATATCGCTGCTCACAGAAGAGAACAGCAGAACCACTGGGCTCCTTTGGCAAGACCTGCTAAGCTGGCTCTGGGCATAGACTGGGGAAGCAGTTGCTGAAGGCAGCTGAGAACTGGAAACAAAAGAAATGCTGTGTGCCTTTGCTATCTCCTTTATCAGTGTTTCAGCCCTGAGAAGCCATACCAGTTTCTGCAGTACCACCAGTAAGGGGTTTGAGTGTGTGGGGAAAGGTAGCACCTACCTCTTATTGATGTCTAGTCTCAGCTCTCGCCTTTCCTGTTCCCTGCCACTACAAGGAACACCAAACCTGGCTCTCCAGGTTCTTTCCCTCCAGTGTACACAGATTCACATCTTCTCTATCACCTCAGATGTCTGCTAAGGCCCAGCTGCTTAGAACATGGAGCAGTCTGGCCCCACTAGACCACTTGGTCTTGCAGGACTGAAATTGAGTTTGTCTGCATTGCTGAGAGAAGACTTCAGGGGGCTCTGCCCTAATGTACTGTAATTCTTTACAGATTGAAAAGATTTTTACTGCCCTCTCAAAAATATTTACATAGTACCAGTATATAAATACAGTTTCAATGAACTGGAACAATTTTTTAAAATTACTTAGAAATATTTTTTGTTCATTTTTTAATTAGAAAAAGCAACTGAAATCTGAAATAAAGAGCTCTTTCAGATAAAACCACACACACAAAAAAACCCAACATCCTTTTTGTTACATAGCTTTTGGAACAGAAAGACAGTTGGAACTGAACCTTTCTAAATTTATTTTCTGATGAGTTAGTATTTTCACACAAAATAACATTTCCCAGACAATTTTCTAAAAGGCTGTAGTCTTGGCTAGACTGTGGATGCAATGAAATACTTGTTCCTCAGTATTGCATTCCTTTTAGTTTCAACCCACACATTAGCCCTCAGTGCTATCCAGGTTTAGCTGTAGAATTAACCACTTAGAAGATATTTTAATGGGAGTTTCCTCACAGGTTTTTAATATATCCTATTTTCAGCACTCTGACTGTGGGACCTTGTTTCCCTGAAAATAAAACTGTCACTACCCAGGTCTGTACAGATGCTGGTCAGTCAGTGGAGTTTAGAGTGACAGTGGGATGATACAGGTTGGTGTGGTCACTGCATCAACCTAATGGTCATCAAGCTTTCCAGTCATTTCAGTAAAGGAGATGTTTGAGAGGGGGCAGTGCCCTAAGCATCAGGCACAGGTTGCCCAGGGAGGCAGTGGAGTCTCCATCCTTGGAGATATTCAAAAGCTTGACTCTAGCTGGCTCTGCTTGTGCAGGGGTCTGTTGGACAAGATGACCTCCAGAGGTCTCTTCTGACTTCAGCTGTTCTGTGAGTCTGTGATACTAGGAAGGTAATGAAAGGTGGACTAATCAGGAGACTGAGGTGGAATTTGCAGTCTGTTTTGTAAGGTGTGGACGGACACAAAGGATATAATTTACTTTAGATATTAGTGGGAAGGGGGAGTTAGTGGTGGGATTAAAAAAAGAGAGGTGATGTAGATAAAGCAATGGCCCGAGGAAGTCATCTTAATGGAGCAGAGTGGAGAGGGAACAGATTGCAGGGGCAACTGCATTGCTATGATTACAGAAGTAGCTGTGGCAGTATACCCTTTCACTGTACTTCAGGACATTCACAGAGGAAATATTTAACTTTCAAATTAACAGAAGAATTTTCTGTATCCACATTACAATGACAGTTATAACCAAAGCTGATTTACTAAGTAGTAACCACCCCATTGCCTGTTTCTAATAAGTCTGTACAGCAGCTCTGTATATTTGAAATTATCTTCTAATTTTTTTATGTATATAATTTATATATAATGTATTTTAAGGTTTTGGTCTTTCTAACATGAGTAATTGCATACTGTATGGTAATACATCTACAGATGCTACTCTGCGACAAAGTAACACCTTTGTATTCCACTCTGTAACCATAACTGTGACTATGTGTTTAAAACAATAACAGAAGAATTTAGCCAATAACAAAAAATCAACTTGTTCATTTTTAACACTGGAAAGTTAGCGATGACACAAAACCGGCTTGCTCTGTCGCCCCTTTCTGCTGGAGGCCTGATAGGATGCCATGATGAGCTTGCTCTTTTAAGCCTAAGGGCTTAACATTAGCAGCATATGACAATTTTCTTATGAGAGACTGCTTTGCAAAGCACACAGGGATGAGGAAGTGGACTGGATGCTGTCATGTATTGGATGGTGTGGTAATTAAGCAACATTGTTCAAGCATGGAGAGAGCAAAAAATCGAGGGTTTCACTGTTAGGCTTCTTACACAATTGCAAAACATGCCAGTGCAAAGCTTTTTTGCCTTGCAATAAGGGACTTTTTATTTTTTGGGGAAAAAAAAAAGTGCAGTTATTAAACTCAGCATGGAGACAATCTGAAACAGGATCTTCATCAATCAGATTAACTGCTTTCCAAGATGAAAGTAGACGAGGCACAGTGTGAGCCTGAGAAGATATTTATCAAAACCCATATTAATAACCACTTTCAGCCTTCTCCTGACAGTTTCATCTTAGCTTCCATGTTTAACATTTGAGTATCATATGTTTTTGTCAGGATGAGGCTGCTAAGAGCATCAATTAATTAATTCCTCTGAAGTATGGTTTGGAAAGGTAATAAAGTAACATTCCCTAAGGCCAGGACCAGTAATGGTAAGCAGCATTCTGGTGCTGTGCAATTCGTTACTTCAGAAAAAAATTAAAAGCGCAGAATCATTTCCACTTTTAAAAGCAGAGTATATTCAACTTTATTTTAATAAAATTACTGAGAGGGATCCATTTTTTAAAATAATATTTTCAAAGCAGATAAAGAATGTTGCTGCTTTTTATTTGTTATATTTTAATAGGAAAAAGTAGTATGCCTCTGGCAAAAGAAAAGGCAAAAAAGATGACTAGAATGTCTCAATATTGTTATTTATTTGTTATCATTACTAAGATTTGCCTTGTTATTTGGGTCTTACTGTTCTGTTCTGGAATTTTTGCTGTGGGGTGAAGGAAGCCTGCTGACAGCACAGTGAAATTAACCCTGTCTTTGTTTCTACTGCTGCCACCTTTACACAGGGAATTTTTTATGTACTATAACTTCTCCACCCTCTCCCACGTTTAAAGACAGTACAATTCTTGTTTCTTTTACTCTGTAAGAAAGGAATTTTTTTGCCTTGTACATGGTGGAAGAAAAGCAAAGATAAAGAGCTGTTTGGTGACATAGGAAAGCATCAAGATCGTCTTTTTTGGTATTTTAAAAATCATAAGCAGATAGTGTTTGAATCTGGATACTTTGCTTTAATCTTCCAAAATATATCCACTCTTTTACTTCCACATCCTTTTAGTCCTGCTATAAACCAAGTAATACTTCTATGCAACCAGACATCTTATATGTATGAAAACTGTCGATAGCATCTCTATTCTCTTTGCCTGTGGGGAATGTCAGCCTATATAATTACTGTGCCCTAATGACTGCATGGATCAAATCAAAATACTCTGCTCACCAGTCACTAAATAAAGTCTCCACGCAATTTGTATGAATGTATTTCAGTCTGGTCTTGTGAGACAATGAGATCTAGGTGTCCATGTACATGAAGTGTGTAAACGTGTCCCTGCGATACCTTTGCCTATCAGTTCTCATATGTAACTTCTTAGTACTTTGGCCACTCTCAGACAATTTGGGGTAGCTCTGAAGAAATTTGGGTTCATGGGAACTAACTAACTAGTCTGTCCCCCAAGAAAGCTAGAGAGGCAATCAATCACGGCAGAACAGGCTGAGAATAAGAAACTTAGTGAAGTTTTGATAAAAATCAACAAAGCAGGGACCTTTTTTCTTTCCCCACAGAAACAGGTCAGAAAATAGCTCCCCAATTTGAAATGCTCCTGACATTTTATAAGAACTCTGCTGATTTATATTCCTATATTACATGTTGGGGCTTCATCTGGACACCATTATTCAGTAACAACAGACCAAGTGAGTCCTATGGAGCATTGTCTCTTTTTCCCAAGAGTGGAGGCCAGAAGCCTGCAAACTACATTTCCCACCAGTTTCTTATAGAAGCTGCAAGAAAAAAACCCCATGATATCTGTATTCAGCTGTATTTTTTCACTTATATTCTGAAAGTGCATGTGACCAGTCATAAGTGATTTCTGGAGATCTATTCTGCAGAGATCTATTCTGCAGAGATCTTAGAGCATCATCAGGCTAAGATCAAAACATATTGTGGGGTCTGCAAAGAACTTATTATGTCCTGGCTCTAATAAACAGCTGAACAAAGCATTCAGTGTTTTCAGGAGGAAACTCAGACGGGAACAGATTACATCTGGCAAGTAGGGCTGTGTGTCAACTCCCCTGACCATGGTCAGTCTTATGATGTGATGTAGATGTTGCTTGTTCCTTGGCCCGTGCTTGCTGATGTTAATCAGCCTTTTTTTTTTGCCCTTAAGGTGGCACTCATGAGTAAATGCAGCAAAGGGGAGAGAAAAGATGGGAAACAGGGTTAGTTGAATGCAGAATTTTCTTACAGAAAAAGTTTGGCCTACAGTGTATACAAAGTGCATTAATTGTTTTCTGAGATGTCGAATGTTGTTCCTACTTGGGTCTTTCTCATTATTAGTTGATATTGCTAAGGATTTATGCTTTTTTGGTGAAAACAAAACAAAACAAATATTTTTCAGGTAAAACAAAGAGATAGTCTAGCACAGTTAGACTGTGTTCATATTCAAGGTTAGGAGTGAGGGACAGACATGAAGATGTTCTCTGGCCTATTAGATGAACTGGTATGAATGAAATACAGAGTCCTGTGGAATTCCTCTTGGCTTGGAGGCATGCTTTTCTCCAAGTATAGAATTGTTATGGATGTATTCATACCTAAACATCTTTGCAGGAATATACAAGTCTGAAGGGGATTGGTTCAAATTCTTTGCACCCCACTCTTTTCTAAAGTTTAAGGTAGCTATAAGTTAATTTGGGAGCATTTTCTGTGTAACACAAGGGGACTTTAACGGGAGCGTGAGAAGACTGTTTAGCAGCCAGCCAGAATCACCAGCTGAGGTCCCCTGATTTGCATTCAGAGGTTACAGAGCATACAGCAAGAGGGAGGATTATAGAATTGAAAGGTCTTAGGCACAGGCAGGCTGAGTTTATAAGTGCTGTTAAGGAAACAGAAAAATCTCAAGAAGCCGGGAATTGAAACAAAACTAGTTTGTCTTATGTTCTAATTCAGCTTCAGAGAATTAAGGGTTGATCTCTTTGCTAAAACTCAAGAGATTGTGGCTGAATTCTGCGAGCATCAGAAGATCTACTGTTACCGTCTTCCCTACTAGGGCGATTGTTATTGCTGGATAACGAAGACGTACATCAAAGCAGAAGGATTACTGTGATTTAATACCACTATTCCAATCTGCAATTCTGCAAATGGAATTCATTATTTTGGTGTTTACAGCTCTGGAAAGTTAGCATTTTGAAATGCACAACACCTCTTGCTAAGGTAGTTAGTGTTAAAGAAACATCATCAAACTATGCATATGCCCACATGATAAGCTGACCCAACACTATGTGACCATGCTAAAAAATAAATTTTGCTAGGTGGGATCTGTGAGGCACTAAAATGTACTGCTTAAGATCAGTACAAAGCACTGGTGCAGACCAAGAATAGACTCTACACCCTGAATATGGTTAACACCCTGAAGAGGATTGTTGTAAAAAAAAAACAAAAACAAAACAGTCTACAATTTCTGCTACAGCATCCTGGGAATCAGAGACCTTTTAAAACAAATATTTCCTTTCATGAAGTTTTATGCTGTGCTCCTCCGGGTCACTGGGACAGGTCAAAAACATGATCACAAATATCTTCTCTGTTCCTCCTGCTTTGAAAACATTTCCCTGCTGTTTGCTGACTATCAGTTCTGGTTACTTTGTGTTACTCCTAAAGCCTGAGGAATGAAACAGAAGATCAGCACAGTGCCGTTAAACACACAAAGGCAGACAACTAAAAAAAAAAAAAAAAAGAAAAAAATGAAGCATTTCTGCAAGTCTCTCTTACTATTACTGAGATATTGAGATTCTGTGTATATTACATCAATATGCATGTGGGTAGCAGCACAGTATTATCTAGTGGAGCTGCAATACTTAAGACACTGATGTGCCTTTATAAGTAAATCATTATGGTCAGATAGGTCATAATTCCTGAACGTAATAATGTAGGCTACAATTCTTTAGAAGATCTGAATGGAGTTATTGTGGTTAGTTTTTCATCCTGTGGAAGTCCACTGATATTCAGGATCATTTGCGTAGCAGCATTTGTATAGTGTCTTAGCAGTTAAATTTCATTTGTGGTGTTTTCAGTCCAGGTCAAGTTACAGGGTCTCTCTGGGATTAAAGGGAGGGAATCTGTGAAGCTCTGAAGCTCCTCTCTGAGAGTTATCATTCTGTCTGAGAACCTGCCAATTGACAAAAAAATATGTAATTTTGCTGAGTCAAGATGGATGGCAAACAGCTCTTTGCAAATAACTGTTTAAAAGCCCTAATCTCAAGTGAGGCACTCGGGGTGACCAGACTTTCCATAAATATTCTACTGTCCTGTTGCCGTGATGAAACCCATACTTCCTACAAACGAGGATTTGGTAACTTCAGGTTACAGTCTAGCATACCTGGCCCATTGGCCTGGCTCCCAGATGACATCCAAAAAAGGTCTTCAGTCTTTCCTTACATTTGCATGGAGCTGTTTTCGGTGTTCATGTCCTCGGGCATGAAGATCCATTGTTCTCCTTTCCAATCAGTTTAAGGTAGGACAGTCAAACATTTGAAAATTTAAACTCTGAAGTCCATCTATCCCTTGTATTACTGAATTGGGTAAATTATTATAAGAAGACAAGGGCACAGTTAGATTTCCAGAGATGCATATATGTGCATATTCACACACACTTCAAAGTGAGTAATCTGCTCAAACTTAGATGGTCTGCCAGTATAGCATTGCTAAGATACAACCGTTCTTTTACGCCATGTCGCACAAGGAACAGTGGAATTAGTAACATGTCTGCTCTCAACTTCTTAACCGTGATGTAGGCTGAGGGCAGTCTTTAGTTCAATTTGAGGTGAAACAAAGAGTTTTAAATAAAAGGCTCTTGTGTAGGCATATCATGTACACTGTCTAATGTAGCTGTGGGTGTTCTCATTATCCACATAATGGAAAGGCTCTGGTTAAGATTCATCTTGACTTGGTTATACGTAATGCATCTGTCCATGTTTGAATTAATTGTGTAAGTCCCATTATAGTCAATGGAGATATAGCCAATACAGTCAATGGCATCTAGAGAGCAGTTCATCTTGTCCTAAATTTGGTCAGATGAATTGTTCTTTAAACTCCATTAACTGTATTGATTAGCTCTCCAAGACTATAATGGAGCCCAGACAGTAAGTCTGTTGTAGGCAGGCTAGATGGTAGACATCTAGAGTAAGAATTTCATGCCCTCTGCTGTTCTTCACTACTATGAAATCTGGTTGAAATACTAGTTACTCTGGTGTCTCAAAGTCAATTTAAGAAGAATATTCAGGTTACAAAAGAACTTCACAGAGGAGTAGTGCTTTATCATCACAGCTTTGTCTGCCTAAATAAGAACCAGCATTGGAAGAAAAGAACTGATTTCTGCTTGCTCTTTTGGATTTGTGGAGGGGCTCACAGGATCCTTTTCCATCCATAATCTCATATGGTTGTTCAGGCTAGCATATTCTTCCTCAAACTTGAAGGAACTTCGTCCACTATCTGAATGTTTTCTCTGTGTCTTGTTCAGATCAAATAGTATAACACTGCAACGAACTCAGTAGGTCACTCACACAAAGCTAAAAACAAATACTTCATTGTCCTCCTCTGCTGACTTGCCTTTTCATATTGTGTTGTCTTCATAAATTCTGAGCTTACAGAGCCCAAAGAAATTACTGTAATCACCAGCCCTCCTGGCAGGCTTGGGCATGAGATTTCTCTGAACAATAACTGCTTGAACCTGGACCACATCTTGATATACAAAACAACCACTGGTGAAAAATCCATCATTGTCATCAATAAATAGTTCTAGCTAAAACTTGCTCCCCCATTTCCCATATGAACCTTTCTAGCCTTTATAGTGATCAAAGCAGTGTGCTAGAATGGAAAGCTCTCTATTATCATGTTTTTCTTCCTTTGGCATATAGTTATAGACAGAGCAAGATAAGCAAGGGCTTTCCTGCCAACTAGATATGTGCAGTAGTTGCCAGAATGTAGTGTCTTTTTCCAAGCTGTCTTATTGGAGCTGTTTCACATCAGATAACTGATTAAATATTTACCACAATGGGGGCTTGGGTCTCTGTTTCTTCCTTCTCAAGGGAATAGAATGAACACTAGGTCAGTCTTTAAGTAGCTGGCCCAATGGATTATTTATACAGAATGTCACAGTACTAAAGAAAGGGTATGATAGATCCTCCTTCCATAGCCAGGATACTCAGTTGGGAGGTAAAAAATGTCCTTATCTGAGTCAGGCAAAGGAGGAGCTTAAACTAAGGACCCTTGTATACATGTAACTGCACAACTACTGAGCTATGACTACTCTGGGTGAGGTCTCTTTTCTTTTGTTGTGATAAAAAATCCAGCGCG
>NW_009646966.1:1605318-1637025 GCF_000708025.1 Charadrius vociferus | reverse complement strand
TGCTCATTTAAAAAGTTTTTATGTGGGAGAAATAGCATTTTCTCCCAGAATAATGGTGGTTGAAAAAATTTCAACTTGTTGCTTTCAAGCTATTGTTGTTGACTACAGTCCTCTCTTTACAAAGAAAAATTTTCAGTTGTTCTTCTGTTATCTTCTTGGTCTTTTTTTTCTCCTCAGATGGGATGCAAGAAGGTAGATCGGGGCAGTGTATTTTGTTTGTTATTTTCCAGTCACTTCTCACAGGAATGTAATTCCTTCCCTCTAAATTCATTATTCCTTGTCCCTGAAAATTTTCTATTTCCAATGGCAAAAAAAATATTCTACTCTTCCTTTAAACTGATTTCAAGAGAATTACTTCTTGGCAGAATATAAGATGAGAAGTTTGTAATTAAAAGTATAATGCCAGCTTATATGATTTTCAGATAATAATTTCCTGTCCCAAGTTTTTCAATGCAGACTGATATTTTCCCTTTCAGGAGAAAGCTTAATATTCAAAAGTATTATGATTTTTCCTTGGAAATATTTGTACAGTTAAATGCCAACACTGGTACAGGCATAGTATAAAGATATGGAGCCCCCCTTTGCCTCAAATCACTTTCATTTGGGCAGACAAGAGAAACACAAACCTACAGGGACAGTAGTATGCTAAAGCTTGTGTAATTATGTGCAAATATATGTCATATTACTATGTCACATTTTACTCTGTATAAATACACATAACTGCTTCAACATCCAGGCATCACTTTGCATGGCCTTTAAAAATATGTAATACTCCCAGCGCCACAGAATTAGGTATCATGTTGGGATTTAAGGGAACAAATGGTGGTAGCTTTTCAGATTTGTTTTATTGGGAACACCTTGGAAGAGGATAGCTACAACTTATCTCCCTGCCAGCTTTTGCCCCATGCTGCCTAGCTAAAGCCTGCCTGCCAGTGGGGTACCCCGAAGGGAAGGGACACTGCAGACTTCCTCACAGTGTCAAGGACCTTCCTGCCTTTGTAGCCACCCTACTGGCTACATCGACATGGGGCAAAGGGTGGTGGAGTGCCATCAGGTGTCCTGGTTTGAGGTAAACCAGAACTGATTTTCTTTTCAGTAGTTTTGCTTTTCAGTTAAGTATCTTCTAACTAACTGTGAAATTAACAGCATATTTTTCAGACAGTGTCAGCTTCTACCAGATAATGTCTGATGTTTATAGTGAATCCAAGGAACGGTATGCAGAGAGGCTTATACTTATTGCTATAACAACCAAGGTCAGTTAACTTTGTTATGTAGCAAGTTGGAGGGTTGGAAGCGGAAAATTGTAGAGGGGTCACACCTGTGGCAAGAAGCTGACAGGACAGGTGACCCAAAACTGACAAATGGGGTATTCCATCCCATCTGCATCATGGTCAGTATAAAAGCTGAGGGATCAAAGGGGTCAGCCTCTTTCTTCAAGGGCTGGCATCTGTCTGTTCTTCTGCCTTTGATCCCAATCTGTGCGTTCTAGAATCCAGCTCCCCTCCATTGCTGAGTCCAGTCTGGGACTTTCCCAGTGCCAGCCAGTGACATGATCATCACCCTGGAATCTCAGTAATGGTTTTGTATCTATTGTATATATTTCATTATTTTCTTATTAATATTAATATATTTTCTTTTTATTATTATTATTTCATTGAAGTAGTTTAGTTTCTTTTCAACCCATAAGTCTCTCTCTCTCTTATTTTCTCCCCCTTCTCTTCTGGAAAGGAAGAGGGAAGTAAAAGAGAGCATCTGTTGTTTATTTAGTGGCCAGCCCAGCCTAAATCGTGACAGCACTGGCTTCCTATGAACAGGCCTTGGACATTTCACGGTCATGATGCTCAGGGAAATGCTGCTGAGTAGATTAGGCCAAACACAGAGTTGCGACTGCTGCACTGAAACCTGAAAGGTTTGTCTTTGTCATTCTCTCTCAGTTTTATCATCCCCTGGACAACTGCTTGTCCTCAGGCCATGCTTGATTTGCCTGTATCCGTATCAGGTATTTGCCTCTATCAGGTCAGTGAGACCTGATAAAAACTTATTTGACCATTAAAATACCTTGTTACATGAAGTGCTGTGATTCTTTGGATTTTTCTGTCCCACAGAAAAGAGTCCTTTCCTACTTTGCATATTATATTGATCTGGAAAGAATAGCATTTATCACCTTAATTTCAGACTGGGGATACTTTTAGTAGGCTTTCAATGAGAATGGCTAATATGCTGTCACCGATGATGCTGATGATCTGCATGTTACATCACTGCATCCTTGTATGTTGTCATTCCCTTTGCTCTTCATACCTTCAAGATATTTCTAGCACTTAGGTTCTCTGCTGTAGCATGGTCCTGGGTAGATATTTCTATTATTCCAAAGGTTTGGTTTCATAAGGAAAGCTTAAAGGTGGTTCTTAAACTATATGTAAGGAAGGGTCGACATTCATCTCCTCAGTGTCACTGTTGGAGAAATGAACAACAAAGAAAAGTTTCCAGGCAGATTTCAGGTTAATTTCAACTGGTATTGAATGTCAATCTTTTGACATTTATAGTTACAGATAACTTTTGTGTTTTTCAAGTTAATCTTTGTTGGTATATGGCATTAAAAAAGCACTATTTTTACTGTTTATTTTAGCCTTAATTTTGCCTCAATTTACCTTCTTTTTACTCTCAGTTTCCCCTTTTCATATGTCTGATCTGTTTTCATTCTGTATGATCAGTTCCAGGCAAGGTGGTAGACCCCTCTGGAGCATATGAAACTGCAGCTGAACCTTTGAAGTTCTGCTTGTAATAATGTGGTGGTGGTGGCGGCCGGAGGAAGCTGGGGCTAGGCATCTTTGTTCACTTATCTGACTTTGGTGTGAGGATGGAACATTGGTAAGAAGGACACATAAAGGGTGTTTTTGTGGTGGTGGTGGTGAGCTCTGTGACAGAATGGATGTTGAGATTGTCTAACTACAGAAAACCCAGTATAAAATGAAAAACATCTAGACCCTTACAACCCATATTGATCATGAGAACAGCTTTTGCGCTGCCCGACTTTCTGATATTTAATCTAAATTAATAAATTGTGGAGGAAGGACATGAAAAGGTGCTTGATGTTCCCCATTGCTCTGCTAGGAGACAAAACAGGAGCTCTATAACCCACCTAAGACTGGGAAAGAACTCCTGAGCAAATCAGAGAGAGGATAAAAGAATAACAAAGAAACAGCAGAAGTTTTTGGGAATTAAAATGAAGATACTTCGTAAAAGAGAAAGTAAACAATGAGAGATCATTAAAATGTGGTGAAATATCCTGTCACGGTATACTCTACAGTTAACCTTTCTGAACCATTTGAGACCTGTTCTAGTTGGTTAAATTTGAATCATCTAGCAAAGCTTAGAAACCAAATAACTAACATTACCATTGAACACTGTTTTATAAACATCAGACTCAAGAAGACTTTAAAATCTTTTCATATTTGTGACATTTTGTCCTTTTGTCACTACTTTCAAAATGTGGGAATAAACCCATTTGCATTAGCTGAATTTTATCTAGTTGGTGTTTCTTTTCTGGGTATGCTTTACAAATTCTGCTTCTGTTGATTTTGCCTATATTAGTATTTTTGTGGTCTCTGCTGTTGTAATTTGAATAAATTTTGGGCATTCTCTGCTTAGTCATTTACACACCTGAAACTTGAATAGCAGAGTTTCACATTAGCATATTTTAGCAATAACTAACCAGTGTCCTGAAACTGGTAATGCTAATAGGCACATTTTAGTTATGTAAAATTGAATGGGTTTTGTTTTTCATTGTCTATGACCTGCTAGAACTTCAGACCAATGTGCAAGCCTTCACCGTTGGCTCATAAAGACAAAAATTTAAGATGTAATAGGTAGTTATTTCATAATGTTTAAAAAAATTAAGTACTAGGTTTGGTATATGTACAAATACAATCTTTTGTACACCCGTGAAATTTCCAAAACATTATTTAACATTTTGATAGAAGAAGAATCTATACCTTGACACCCCTACAGTTTCTGACATGACATTACTGTGGCCATACAGAGCTGCAATAGCAGAATGTCATGACTATCCAGTATAGTCATGGGCAGAGTTAAAGTGTTATAATGATGCGTTTATGGTTAGATGGCTTTCAGTTCTCCAGCCAATGAAGCAGACATTATGCATTCAAGCAGGATTACACATCTGAAGGTCGAGGTAATATTTGTAAGGGATCAGACATCTTTTCTTATAACAACTGTAACTCAGAGGATTACTAAAGCACTGAGTTGGTGTCAGAAGACTAGGGTTTATTCCTTACTACCTACATCACTTTGGGCAATTCACTTAATCTCTGGTGCTTCAATTTCCGGCTCAGAAATGGCAAAAATAGTGCTTTTTACCTTACAGGTATTTCAGGAGGATACATCAATTGAGCTCCTTTCCCCAAGACACAAGAAATGCATACAATAAAGAGCTCATCTATGTGCAAGCATTCACTTCCTTCTAGGTCTTCATGTAAAAATTTCTAAGCTGCTCTTGAAAGATCTATGTAGCTAATTTCCTGTCTTTTTGCATAGACATGCACTCACACACCACAGCCCCATGTTGCACCACAGAGCAACATTGGGTAGAGGAGAGAGCGCTCCTCCTAGATGGCTTGGGTTAGTTGGTGTGACTCCTCCATTAGGTGTAAAGTCTTACACCCAGCTCCTGAACACCATCTATTATCACAAAGACATGCCCACAGCCCCATCCTCCTTCAGGAACCTCATAGTCTTATTTGAAATCAGACTTTTAGGAACATCTTATAACTCCATATTAGTGACGTTTTCACGTTGATTGCTGAAAGAGGAAGCAGACAATCAGTTTTCTCTTAAGACTATAGCTAAAACATTCTGGAAAGGTTTTTTTTAGACAAATGAGTATCAAATTGCACATTATTGCCAAAACCAGGCTATTTTTTTGATTCATCTGTCATTAGTCAGAAGAGCTAAAAATCTCCTGAGGTTTATACAGCCCAGTTAAAAGTAGGAAAGACTTCTACATTTATTTCAGAGAGAATTTTTTTCAGTGCTGTCTTTTGAATGGTTTGCAGCATATTTCGTGTCTAAATCCTAATAAATTTCTCTCCTCTTTTCCTCATATGCCTCATGGGTTTGTCTTTTCAATAATGCAATGGGCATACTAAAATCTTGTTTGGGAAAGGTCCTCAGATTACTGGGTGGAAAGAACCTTTTTTGTTATTGTTTTTATTTGTTATTGTTACTTTTATTCCGTTTCAAGTATTTGTTTACATATACACCTCAGTTCAGCCTTTGTTTCAATCCCATGAGTTAGGGCTCCAGAGGGTAGGGGGTCTCCCTGGTTCAAGGACAGGGAACTGTGGAGAAGGTACAGTAAAGAGCTATGAAGATGATTAGGGGACTGGAACATCTTTCTTATGAGAAAAGGCTGAGAGACTTGGGTCTTTTTAGTCTGGAGAAGAGAAGCCTGAGGGGGGATCTTATCAATGCTTATAAATACTTAAAGGGAGAGTGCCGGGAGGGTGGGACTAGTCTTTTTTTCAGTGGTGCCCAGTGAGGTAATGGGCACAAACTTGAACATAGGAAGTTCCATCTTAACATGAGGAGGGACTTCATTACTTTGAGGGTTGCAGAGCACTGGAACAGGCTGCCCAGAAAGGATGTGGAGTCTCTCACTCTGGAGACGTTCAGAACCTGCCTGGACACCGTCCTGTGCAACCTGCTCTAGGTGTGCCTGCTCTGGCAGTGGGGTTGGACTAGATGTTCTCCAGAGGTCCCTTTCAACCCCTATCATTCTGTGATTCTGTGATTCTGTGAAAGGTGAGAGGCCATACTTTGCACAACCTGCTGAGCAGAGGAGCCTAATAACTGCACAGAAGGTGGTTACTGCCCTGGCAATGTACCTTTTTGTTGTTTCCTTTAATGTGATGTCAAGGTAGAAGACCATATCAGGTTGCTATGCTTACTTTCTTGGTGAATCCATAGGCCAACACAGAAGAGGGAAACGGGCAGTGGAGGAGGAGGACTGAAAGTGAGAGCAGGTGAAGAAGGATCATGCTCTGAGATCTGAGAAATCAGAAGTTCTAAGAGTGAATGAACCAGGAAATGAGGGCATGACAGGTCTGTGGTGTTGTCTGATGGAAAAACAATACAGTATAGCTTCCCACAGTCCCTCTGGAGCTGAGTGTCCAGAGCACCCCTCAGCTGCTATTTTAACAATGGGAGAAGTAACAGATACTACTCAATCTCCTTTGCTTTCTGTTGAATCAGAGAGAGATCTAGGTTGGACAATCCACTTAGTGACCTGCAGAGGACTGTGACTTAGTGAACCTTGCATAAAGCAGGGATAATTCATACTGCCAAGTTTTCAGAATCTCCAAAGACAGATATTTCACAGCCTCTCTGGGCATCCCATCTGCTGCTTTACTGTTGTCATTATTAAAAGAAAAAAAGAAAAAGTCATTATCTCAAAATACTTCAGAAGCCACAGCAATGGGCATTAGTAGACTTGCCCTATACAGTCCAGATTTTGGACTGTTCACTGGCACTACCAAAGGTTTCAGATTTACCAAGTGGACATCTTGACTGTAACTATTCTTGGTGTCAAAGTACAATGAAGCTCATAAATAGAGCATTAAAAAAAACCCTCCACAATGAAAATTGGGTGAAATCCTCTTGTCTTTGATGATACAATCATGTTTTATGAAGAACTGCCTGCCACACTGCAGAATAAATGTAGACACACGACTTTCTGATGGAAACATGTCAGTTTATGGAGAGAAACTCTGTGTTTCCCACACTGTAATGTGACACTGCAGCTTCTCTCACACAAAACCAGTTCCTATAAATTGTGTGAGTAAACCCAAAAATTAACAATAAAAAATCTCAAACAATTGGAGGTGCAAAACTGTGCACACAGTTACCCTTATGATTAATATCTGGATGAACAAGTAGGCTTGATCAGTATGATCCTCTCTTCTCATAAATATTTCTAAATGAACTTTTGGTTTAGTTACACTAATTTAATAGTTTACCTGCTTTTAGGGGTGAGCATACCTGAGATAATTATTAAAATATTTTGCTTACATCACACCAAACACTGATGCTTCTTAATGATTATTACCTCTTGGAATCTGTAGCATATGGTGATTGATGTCACTTTGCTGCTTTTGGAGGACAAGAATTTAAGTGGGAGAGTGTGTGTCTTTGAAATTACCATCTTTACAGTTGCCCTTCTCAGAGGAAATTCAGACTAGAAGGAACAGCAGCGAAGGGACACATTCCTTCCCTACCACCTCCTCCTTTTGTTTTTCCAGTCTCTAAGGTCAGCTTCAGAGTATGTTCCTAATTTAACAATAGATTGGTATTTTGGTTAAATAGCTTGATTCCATTGTTAATGGAGGTGTTTTCTTTTAAATTGATTGTTTCTGATCTGACCTAATATTACAAAGTACAGAGGTCTTGGCAGATTGCCTTGTTTATACAGCATTGTATATTGGGGAAGATGATGGCTTTTTCCTCAGAATAATGGATTAGGGGAAGAGGGCTGTTGTTGGAAGTTTATGTTTGTTCTTACTGCTGTTTGTATGTCTCATACATCAACAAGAAAGCAAACAGTTTTTCATAGTTAGTAGTTCAGCTGAAAGCTGGGTGACTAGCTTATAGACGTGCAGATGGCCGTGCTTAAGTGGAATTTTGATACGTCTTTGGTTTTATTGGTGAACAATCTGAGAAAAACATGCATGGACTTTATTTCTAATGCTTATTATTTTACTTTTTCCTCACATTTCATATGCATTAAAGAGATATAAGTTGGAATATACTCTTCTTTTGAAGGAAATAGGTGATGCAGAAAAAATATCTTCACCCATTCTTTCTACTTTATTTATGAAATTAAGCCTATAGTAAGGAAAATCTAATTGGCAGAACATTTACACGTAATAGGCTTTTCAACAAGACCCCTAAAGAATACAGGTATTCATATTTCTTTCTTACCTTTGTATTTCCTAGTACATTTCTAGTGTTTTTATGAAGCAATAGCTTATATCACAGACTGTGGTGCGTGTAGTCTTGTGCCAGTCCTTAAGTTAAAGAGCTCAAATCCCATTAAACTGTAATGGGCATGTTCATTGCATATAACCTATAGAAATTAGAAATAAAAATTTGCACTTGAGGCACATTTTTGTTATCAGGGCCAAATAAATGAACATTTTGGGTAAGACAAAGCTCTGAACGTTCATGTTTTATAGAATATATATTAGACTATATATAATAGATCATGTGCATATATACTACATACTCATATGTAATATAATATAATTTTCATATATTATGGAATACAGAATGCTCAGCATGAAATCCAGACAATTGAATATACTCAGATACATAGTAGTAAACACCTGCAGAGCCCTGAGAGCTAGACCGATCTTAAGAGTAAGAAGCATTACATTTTTATCTGTCATCTCCTCTCTTCCTATGGTAGTTACAAGGCACCTGACTTGCCACTGTAAGGATCTGAGGAGAACCATGGTGCAGCTGTTTAAGGATGCTTGAAGAAAATGGGAAATTGCTTAGTCCCCTCACACCTATACACACCTCAGGTGGAGCTGGCTGGAAGAGGGGGGAAGGGAAGTTGAGTACTTAGAGGAGTACCGAGCAATAGTAGCAATAACGTGATATTTCCTGGAAGCTCTTTAATTCCAGTGCTGTCCTTGAGACAATGTACCTGTTTAGCACACCTTCCAGTGTGGGACAACACTTTTTGTACCTTAAGCTTTAGGTATTAATCAGGGCCAGACCCACCTCCAAACATTTTTTGAAAAAGGGACTGAAAAACAAAGAAAGAACGAACTCAAATTCCACTCACCATCAAGAAACACATCTTCATGGTCTGGGCTTACCAAAACAAACTCAAATTTAAAACAATTTGAACAATTTTCTCTGTTATGGGTAAATAGACATGGCTGGAAAATAGCAACACACTGCAGCTATATTTCAGAATACTATATATTTGTTTTTCACATTTTATTTTGATTGGAAAATTTGTCAGAGAGCTAGTCTGCAAATGGAGCAAATTGCTCTGGGATGTATCACAATACACTAGTGGGTTGCTTCCAACACTTTGGATAAAATATTAATCTTTTCTCTCTTTCATTTAAGTTTTTAGTTATTTTTGGACACATCTCAACACATCTATTATGTTAAGCAAAAAATGCAACACCACCAAAATGCACTGTAATTGGATGTGACTATCAAGTAAATACTTAACATACTGTATATGGACTCTTTGAAGACTATAGTCGTGCCCAACTCATAAAGAATATATGCTCACATGATTAATTGGATGTGCAGTCAGAAAATTGTTTCTATTTTTAAAAAAACGGATCTCTGCATACAAGGGGCCAGGAAATTAAACCAATAATGGTTGCATGTAAATGACAATTTACAACTATATCAGCTATGGAAGGTGGGGCAAAACTGACATTATAAACCAGATGTCAAGACTTAAAGTTATGAGTAGTATACTGTATCCTTTGTCAAGCTACACCTGCAGTTGATTCCATATTTAATTCCTCTAATATTAAATATTTGCTGTTTGATACAATAACTGTACTGGCACTAGTTCTTTGGTAAAGTAGTAGTCTCCTTCCTATGCATTACAAGGCAACTTTTGCAAAACTAAACTATTCTTGATGACAAGTTCAGTTCAACTTGTGGTGATTCTTCAACTGCTCCAAGCTCTTTGAAAGTTAGATTTACATTTTTGATTACTTTATCTTTGCAGCAAAATTCTTAAGTTGATAAATAAGGCATATTCTTGGTCATATCCAGTTAATCATATGGAACTGAAAAAATACACTAATGAAAGAAGATTGGTTTCTTTCACTGAGCTTTAACTGGTCATTATCATTTTAATCAAGAGATAATTGGGGACAATTCCTACTTGATAAGTGGGTTCAGAATATAAGGAAATATCTGATTAAAAAAAACCCCATAAAACAACCCGCTATCCCCAAGCAAAAAACCCACAACCACAAAATGCAAAAAAACCCCTTTATTTCAAAATGCATGGTAGTTCTTCCTCAAGGGGAAACTATCAATGGAAGATTCCTCAAGGCTGGTAGTGCAAGGGAAATAGTCCACAGGGAGCCAAGCTGAGAGAAGGAAATTGTAGAAAGGAGCAGGTTAAAGAAAAGCTGACCATGCACTGGACAGCATAGTAAGATGAAAGAGAAATATTGGAAGTTTGCATCAGGAAAGCTGTATGCTCGAGTCGCAGCCCTTGAATGGGACTTATGCCACTAAAATTCAGCTGTCTAAAAGTTAAGGATCTGTGTAATCCTGGCTCCCTCTCTAGTCAATGACAAAGAACGCGCATCTCCATAGAACAATTCCTCCATTCGAGAACTGGATGAATTGTTTTGAGGTACTTGCCTTTTCAGTGACTACACAGTGTCTGGACAAGTGGTTTAAATTAGATATCAAAAGTTTAGATAAATTAAATAAGGAGAGTTGAATCCCAGCCTTCACGTAAATCACTATAGTAGTTTTATGACTATACAAAACAAGGAAAAATATTCCTATGAATGAAAAGCACTCGTGTTCATCCAGCAATCAGATTAAAGGACAGCTAAATCTATAGTAGATATGGACAATACAATTCTATAAAAAATAATGTCTGAAATGGTTTTACTGCAACTTTCTTAAACATGGTAAGTGATACCAATTCTGAGCATTCAGTCAGAAGCAGATCATTTGCCTTTCAGGAATTACTGATGACAGAAGAAGACATTAATTTCCATTGAATATAGCTTTCTATACGTATACATTACCAGTTCTGCACAAAATTTATAGCAGTGTGGATCCTACATGCTATGAGATGCTACTAAAGAGAGGAGACTGAGTACTCAATTCTAAACATGTAAAATTACTGTGAGGAAAATTTTTTGTAACCACAGTTATTATTCCTCGAATACTTGCAAGGGGTTGATAACAGGTAGAAGCTTAGAAGCTTTGATAACTTAAAATTTGTTGCTTCTCTCTATTTATGGATTACATTGATGAAAGAATTCATTTATGATTGCAGGATTTGCAAGTATATCTACAGGTACCTTGGTGTACTAATTCCGCGTAGCTTGTTTAAACAAATGGTATATATACAATTGTCCACTGACAATGAAATTTGGCAGTCTGCTTGGACATGTGGGAGTGATAGAGCTGAAGTGTTTTTCCAACTCTCTCTGAATGGCTTGATCATTTGAACTACTCTGTCCTCCAAGAATAGTTCATACTGGTTATGCACCAACAAGGTCATAAGGTCCTTCTTGAATTTCATATATGTGCAGTGGGATTTAGTACACGGATGTATGTTGACAAACAAAATTCAGTTTTCCTTCACATACCTTAGCTTCCCATTTGAGTTCCTGGAAAATGTCATTCTCCGAGATGAGAGCACTCTAAGAAGCTAAGTGTCACAGGGTAAAAGAAGAAAGATTAGCTCCTGAATACATCAAAAGACTCTGGTCCAGATATCTGCTTTATTTTTCCTCATATAAACTGAAGAGACTGGGTGCAAAGGTTCATTTAGTCTTCTGACCAGTTGTTTGCATCTCCAAATACTCAATGTACAGAATGCAAGTATGGCAAGCATGTTCTTTTGAGCAAGGCCCAGGGAACTCACTGCAACATAAGCAAGTGTAAGTGCCATTAGCCATGGAAGCTAGTCAAACTAGAGGATTCAAGGCGTGGACATTTTGTAATTAGCTTTGGTATCTGGAAAAGTGAATTATAACATGTACACAGGAAGGCAACTGCAGACTGAATATCCACTTATAATTACTGTCCACATAACATATTTAGCAGGAAAACATGTTCCCAGCAGTTTCACAGGTCATATAAAACAAATTAATGAAGCAGATGTAACAAGAAAAATCATAAACCCAGTTAAGCTGACACACCGGCTACAAGAAGACTCTCATTCATTTGATACAGAGCTATTGTTTTGTGACCAAAGCCAGACTGAGACGGAGTAATAAATATGTGCATTATTATAATAGTAGATGAACCTTCTCACCTCTGTCACCAGCCTTTTACCCTTTATTACTTTGATTTTCTTCTGCTGCAAATGTACTTTATCTCTTGTATCGGTTGGGCTCCAGTTCCCTGTTATAATATGACTTGCTCCCAGATGCTGTGCCCGAGAATTTGAAGAGTAAAATAGCAAATTTATCTCTTTGCAACCTTCAGAGACTGTACGTGTTGCTAGACTGGGGGCAAAGGAGAGTCTCTAGAATAAATTTCACAGCAGAGTATGACATTATGAACAGATCTATGCATGTTTAAGTCGCTTGCAGCTATTTTACAATTTTGGCTAGCAAGCAGGTGTAAACCACAGAAGGTGATAAATACTTTCCTTTCATCGACTCTAAGTTGTCTGCCCTTTGAGGCCACCAGGAAGCTAGGTCTGAAGATAGATGAACAGAACATTATACAATCTCAGGAAATGAAGAAGAGCTGCATTTCTAGTCGCCATCTGGTGGTTTCCTGTACAACGGCAAGTAATTTGGCAAAGAATCTCTTAATGGCAGTTATGATGTCATGAGATTATTTTTAAGGATTGGACCAAGTGCAAAAGACATCAATACAAGCATTTTACTGATTTTCCAAGGTGGTGTGTGTCACTAGACATGTAAAAATAGGATCTACTAGCTAAACCTTTTGCAAGTATGGGTTGCAAAGATCTAGCTCTCACCAGTTGAGAATTTCTCTTCATGCTTACTCTAAGTGCTTGGTAGCAATAGTGAAATCACAGCATATTTACTACTGTCTGAGGGAACATACTTTTATGAAAAACCCTACTTTTGTGGTCACCCTGAAGTATTTTTCCACACATTGCTTACTATTTTTTTGCTTCATTTTATGGAGATCTTGTCTTTTAAGTGACTGATTTTTCTGTGTATTGACATGATCGCTTAAAATCAATTCCCTTATATTTGCATTTACTTGTATGAATAAGTGTGCATGTGTTTTAAAGCCCCCCATCTTTCATGAGAAAGTGTCTTGGAAGCAGAAGGCATACTTTCTGTTGGAGATTACCTTCTCTGTTGGTGTTGAATAGGACTGCCACATTTCTAGTCTTTAAGATCACAATGAAGCCAAAGGGCCACTGAAAATCCTTGTTTCATATAGGTAGGTTGTCAGGCTAAGATATGCAATTAACAAACTAAAGCATAATCACCAGTTGAAATTTGTACTGGACTTTCAGTCCCTCAGGAACGATTGAGATCATGGTATTGAAGAGGCTGTGCAGTAACTACAGGAAGAGATTGGTGAGACATAGCTAAATTATTGATTTACAGCGAATATAAGTAGAACAGGCATTCTTTGTCTAGTAGAGAGGCTGTGGGAAACCTGGAGGGGATGCGAGAAGGTTAAAGATTTGGAATATCCATAAGACAAATGTGATAGGTCTGTGTGGGATATCATTCCCCAAACTGGGAGTGTTTAGTTAAGGGCTGGATTCAAGGCTAAGCAGTAGGAAAATAAAAGGATGAACTACTCCCAGGTAGGAAGTAATAACAAACATACAGAAAGCAAAACACCCAACTGCAGCCTGCCAAAGAGCATAGTTTCTTCAGATATTGCCAGTTATGATATTAGGCTTTTTTGGACACATTGTTCTGCCTCAGATTTGTGTACAAACTTCTGAATGTTGGTGTTCTTATGCAGTAAAGGGGAGTGTGAAAGAATATCGTATCAGTATGTGGGAATGAGGGGAGTTGTATGGTGTTTTGAGAGAGAATTTGGTTGGTTGTAAATAAACAAACCTCTGTTTATTGTCCAAATATTTTTTCATGTCATTACTACAAGACTTCATCAGTGTAAGAAGTGGAGCAAACAGGTAAAAACTACATACACTGAATAGAACTATGTATGTGTTTGTTGATATCCGTTATTACAAATAGCAAGAAGGTTTTGAAAAGAGAAATACTGAAAATACATCATAGAAAATTAGTCTTTTCCTAAGTAGGCATTTTACATGGTGTCAATGTACATCAGGCTTGGTATGGTTTTAGTGGAATGAAGGCATATTACTAAATGATTTTTATGCTTGCTCCTTTTGCATCCTGGCATAATTTTCCCTTGAAATCATTTTCAGTCATAATTTATGGAGAGTCCTAATAATCTTTTGCTCTTTCACACTGATTCTAACAAGGTTCTGACCTGAATCCTCATGTGTTCCACATCATTTCCTTCTGGAGATTACCAGGCCAAGCCGAAGAGTAAATGAGTTGTAAGGTCAAGAGATTCTCACTGTGAGACAACTGCTGAATTCCTGGTAGCTATGATTGCATCTTTCTATTACACCTTAATCACTATTTGACAAATTCCAATCGGAGATTCATAAATTAATGTGACTTATTTTAATTAAGGTAATATGTTGCTTCACTACAGGAATATTAAAAATACACAGACCCTGAAAACAGTTAAACATGTCTTAAACGGATGGTAAAATGACGGAGCTTTAATTGTGGATGACTTCTACAGAAAAAATCTCTGATTTAAGAGTGGATAAAAATCACAACCTAATAGTTACAGAAGAGGTAAAGTAGATTTGAAATTAAGATTTATTTATTTTTTAATCTTTAGGTACTTTTAAACCTTTAGAAATAAATTAAAAAAAAATCACAGGGGAGAATTTAACGACTTTATGAACTTCACTATAAAATACATTTAAAAAGCAATGACTTCTGTTCTTTTTACTCATATTAGCACATTGCTAACAGTTGAATGTAGTTTATGTGAATAGCTGTGCTTTCTCCAGAACAATTTCTTTTGGTGCTGAATAATCTAGGAACCAAAGGATCAGATTCAGAACCCCCTACTATACACATTATTTCTGGCATTTTTACTAACCAGAATCAATGACACCACCTCTTTTGTAGCAGACTTTATTCTGAAAAAGTAGTACAGTTTTTGCCTCACTAAGCTTCTTTGGTATGACTTGAAATATTCTTTGTACATAAGGAAACACCCAGACCAATACATTTACACCTGTAGAGCTTCAGTGAGGTTGTGTTAAGGCACGCAAAGTTCCACAGCAGTGGGAAGGAGAGGGACAAGTCTAATACTTGCAGGCCACTCTAAATGATTAGGTATTCATTTAGCATTCAGGCAGTGAAAACAGAACAAGGTTCTGAGTCTTGCCCCTGCATCATTAGGAGGAGGGTATAAGCACTCTTTCATCCCACACGCAATAGGAAATATACCTTAAAATACTTACACTTTCATTTGCCCACCAAAGCTATGCTTTATATTAAGATCTCGGAGTTTGCTGAAGCCTGAATTGATTCAGTTTTGAAAAACTAGTGATCAGGCAGGAAAATGTTTGTTGTTTCCATCTTGTAGATACAGAAGGTAAAATACAATCTCTACCCAAGTTCACATGGCGGTGTGCAGGAATACAAAGAATACAATGATTGTTTCATCTGTTAATACTTCATTTTCCTAGCAGGATAAACACTACATTGTCTAGAGATTTATGTAAAGCAACCACCTTCATGCAAACTACTTGTTGTATAATAAGTGGAGTTGATTCAAAGCACAGGACAATAAAAAGATCTTACTCAGTTTATGATTTCACTTAGACAAATGGCTATAAATATTTATTTCAAAGGAAATATTCTGTTGACTTTAGATCAAGACAAACAAGGGATGTCTTTAATGCTATCAGACTTCTTGAAAATCCAATGAGCTGGTGAAATAGTTCCACTGAAAATATACACCATAATATCAATTTTCATTCAAGCTTGCTGTAATCCGTGTTTGCTTTAAAGATTATAGACGTAGTTGATGCGGGAATCAAAACCCAAGTACAGGTCAGATGATGATTTAAGTTACTAAACCTTTGTATCTCTCTGTCTATCAAATGCTTCAGTAATATGTGAACTCAAACATCTGTAGATTATAGTACAGCAGTTGAAAATTAATCCTTAAAAAAGGTGGGCCTAAGCTTGACTTTGATATAAATTTAGAAGCAGAGTTTATGTGTAGATATGAATATGATTTCAGTGATTAGAATTCACAGGAGATCCCACTCAAGACTGATCTGGAAACTGAGCATGTAGAGCATAGTTGGAGGAAGATAGTTATTGAAATAAAATAGGTTTTGCAAAATGACTAAAATTTGCTGGTGACATAAATGATAGGGGAGGGAGATACAGAACAGAGAAATATGATGCCTTAGCTACACTAAATTCATAGGCAGATGAGTAATACAAAATACCTCCATTCCAAAAGTAAAAATTTATGGGCCTTGGAATTGTTTTAAGGTTTGCAGATAAGGACCAACAAACAGACATGTCCTATGATCCCCATTATCTCAAATAAAAGCTCCATTCTCATTCTCACCCAGGATTCAACCCAAACTTAAAATACCTTCTTCAGATCTCAAAAAAGGCCAGTTGAATCCATGAAATGATGAAACCCAAAGCATTTCTCCTAACTGTATGTTGATGCTAGATATACCTTTTCCTATATTCTGTGTATGCTATCTCTATCATAAAAGTTTGCCAGCCAAATTGCAATTTTCACATCTATATCATAAAAGATTTCATGTCTCGCACAGTACACAGTGAAATCTTACTGAGAAGGGGGCAGCAGGCTATCTCACTGTTTGCTACTCTAGGATATGTTTACGTTGCGTATGTAACTTGGATCAGAGCTCTCGGCATTTCCCTACTGCTGCAAGCACGGGTCTCCTTGAAACAAAGAACGCACAGAGGAAACCAGTGGCAGGTATTTACGGAATGATTTACAAATAGATGATAAATGGTATTAGCGCTCTGCTACAAAGTCACTCTGTGTTTGCCCTATTTGCTGTCTTAGGTGGTTCAGCTAACAAACTGCTGAGAGATTCTGCAGTCAGCAAAGGAGGGATAGTCATTCAGAGGAAGATGGAAAAGAGATGAGAGGCTGAGAGGAGGATTTTGGAGTTACACAACATTACATTGCTTTCTTAGGGAATACTAATGATTCTGTGTTCAGCGCTGTCAGCTCTTTTTAGTAATCAGTAACGTGTTAAACCTTATTGCCTTGTGCATACCCAAAAGACTAACTTTCTGCTACATGATAATAATAAATACTTTAAAACTCTGCAGAAACTGTGCTTACTTTTTACTTACTGATCAGTCAACTTGTGATGAGGAGGCTGAGTAGTGGTGGGTAATGGAGAAACCCTGTTTTTCAAAGGTCAGTACAGATGGTAACACTCCAATCCTAGGAAACAGGAAGGAGGACTAATCCGAATATACTGAAATTAGGCTGGCTTTCGTAGGGCAGGGCTGGAAGGGATTGATCTAATGTTAAAGTATTTTCACTGTCTGTAGGTCTGAGGTAGATGGTGCTGTTCTGGGCTGAATTCAGAGGCCCAGGGGGAGAAATGCTCATGAATTGTTTTAGTGTTTTAGCTATGCAAACAGAAAGTTTAGTAAGGACTGAACCTAGGCACTACACTTTTCTTCAGTTTCTGGAGTGGTGAATGCTGCAGCCAGCAATAATGCAGCCATCATGGAATCTACATTGTGCATCTAAAAATAGTATTTCAACAAAGTCAGCATTTAGACAACTGAATGTAGTCTGAGCCAGCCATTTTCCAGATATAGTTAGGAAGGAGATGCTATGGTGGTTGTAGGGTAAGATACAATCACTTTTCCTTGTATAAGGTGCACTATAGAAACATCCTTAAATTCTTGAGTTACTTTTCCTTTTTCCAGATGATAGAGTGCTGCACTGTGTCATGATATCAATGCATAGACAGACTGAAATTGCATTGGCTTGCTTTTGCTGCTGTATTTCATACTGCTGTCTAAATTGCTTTCCACTATCACTCCTGTCTTGACTGTCTAGGTTTCTTTCTGCCTGGAAAATTTATGTTTTATGTTATTTTGTCCCCATCTAATTGTATTAGCCTGAATTCTTCTCCTTCTTTTTTTTTTTTTTCTTTTTTCTTTTTTCCCATTGTGTCCTGTCCACGTATCCAAACCTTTTACACTTTTTTTTTTTTTTTTCTACCATCTTGTCCTTTCCAGTTCTTTCTTCTTGTCATAGGCTCATATCTTTGGTGGAGACAGGTAGCAAATTCTTCTACAAAATCATTACTAAGGATCAAAATTTTAAGTCATTAATTAATTAGTTTTTTTAGAATTAATGAGGGCATGGAGCTTACTGAGGACCAATCATGGAAAAAAGGCTGGGAGCGAACAATCCTGAGCTGCTACAGTACTTCTTAAAATGTAAATTATAGAAAAGTAGATCTGTGGGAAAGAGCAAAGCCTAAGAAGGGGAAGAAACTTTTTAATGGGATTTACTGAAGAGAAGACCCAAAGAATTTGAATATGGTGCACACCCAGAATTTTCTTTACCTTTCTTTATTTTACTTTACTTTACTTCTTTTCGTAAAAGCTAATATTTTCTAGAGTTTGTATCTCAGACAGAAGGCAATAAACAGACAAAGGATAAATAATGAGTAAAGAATAAACAACTCACACAGGTATTCAGAAGAAAGGTACAGAGAAGTAGTGGGAAAAAAAATGATGAAGGAGGTCATTCTTGAAATTAAGGGAATTAAGGAATACATTGGAAATATCTAAAAGCTGAGGAGTTCTTCACCTTGTAAATAAAAATAAAAGTAATAATAAGACAGCTTTCAGCTACATAAATAAAAAGATAAAAGGTGCAGCCTATAAAACGCATTCTGAAGGATATATATAAGGCTAAAGAAAGTCTGTGAACCAGAGACTAAATGAAAAGTTTATCTATGCTTTTGATCTGGACAGTAATGTATATATGGAGCGTTGCAGGTATTCATGACTGCACAGTGAGTAATGAAAGCTGTCAAATCTGTGATAAAAACAGTATTTGGACTTCTAATTGGTAAAAATTTAACCATCTTTCAAAAACACTAAAAGAATTGGAAAATGAATTTGCAAATCCAGTAGTTATGATTTCAGTTAATTTGTTAGTAGGGAACTGGATTTAGACCATTGAAAGCTACAAATAAAATGCCAACCACAGTACCTACATTCGAAAAAGGGAGCGTGGTGGTGAGTTAGTCCAGGAAATACCTGCTCATTGCTGTCTGAGAATGTTATGTAAAGGATACAGGTATAAATGAAAGTAAACTAAAATGTACAATGGTTTTATCAAAGGTAATTTCTATCAAATCAACCTACTGCCTGTTAAGATAACTGTTTTCTTTGAAAAACGATAAATTCATGAACTTCATATAGCTATGTTTAAGAAAAAACATTTGATTTAATGCCCACAAGTAATCATTGAAGTGGAGATAATGGGATGCATGGAGTTTATTGTATGGTAAATAAAAAGCTGGCTAAGAGACACATGATAATTCACGGATCCTAAAAAGAAAGAAAGGGGATTGGTAACTTGTTATTTTCTTTGGGTGCTGTTTTTTTTATAGCTTATGTTTAATATTTTCATTAATGAGCTTGATAATGTAGAAAAGTACAGGCGATACCAATCCAAGCCTTACCACCAGTTTGGGGAAAGACAAGATTATCATATGGTATAACTTCAAGGGATGGAGTGGTAGAGTGAGATAGATCAGATCAAGTACCAGATCACGTATGTTGGAATGGATAGCATAACATTTGTTTTAAGCAGAAGTGGTTTGTCAATGTAACGAGATGAGAGAACAAACCTAAATGAGCAAGATGATGGTTCAACATCAGCCATGGAAAAAGGTGGCAGTTTTGCAGTATATAATGTGAGACATTTTCAAGAGAAATGTTATTCCAGGCAGTGTATAGCTGCTCTACAAGGCTATTAGTAGAAGCACAGTTAGAATACTGTAATACTGTATTAAGCAATCTGTGTTTGAAACAAACTAACAAAATCCTCTGAGACTGAAACAGGAGCAAAGGAGGACTACTTGTATAACTAGAGGAATTGGAGGACTTATCGTATATAAAGAGATTAAAAGGAATTGGTTTGTTCAGCCTAGCAAAATAAAAGTTGAGCACGGTATGATTATTTTTCATAAATACATTCAGGAAATAAATGCAAAGGCATAAATACTGAAGGATAGTACTTACAGAAAATTAAATAGATACAAATGTATAAATTTAAACTAGAAATTAGAAGCAGTTTTCCAATCAACAAAGGAAGATTTGGAAAGGCTTACATAGCAATGGAGAAATCTAAATTGCTTCCAAACTTGATGAAGCTGGTGAGCTCATGGAAGGTATTTGTAATATGACAGGAACAATTTTGATATAAAAAGCAAAAATTTTTTGTATGGCTTTATTTCATTAGTCTTGCTTCACTGAAAAAGCTTTTATTCCACGCAATATACTAGTTGTTTTAACAAAAAAAAAAAGAAGACCCTAACAAAACCCAGATAAAATCATGTGAAGACATTTCTTTTTCCCCTTTTAAAGCTGTCCTAAAAAGTCGTTCCATCATGCCATCTCTGAACAGTAGATATAAGAAAAAATTACAATTCTAATTAACAATTCCATTAAGATATGGATGTGTCTGAATATCTGCATGCATTATCTTTTCTTTTTAATGCCTTTATTCCTTATTTACTCTTCTGTGTTGCTGCCTGTCCTTAGTCCTCATCTGTTACAGGCCCAATATTCTTCCTGGGAATCAGATACACAGGTTAATAAAGCTTCAAAGTAGAGAGTATAGTGACAAAAAAAGAGGAAGAGGAGCATTTTCTGGTACTTACTTCAGAGGGGAAAATGAAGGGACTTGGTCTGTGATGCCAGATCAGCCCCAAATTTGTCCCCAACAGCAAAGAAGCAGAAACAATAGTGATCTGTTAAACTACTGATTGAGCAATGAATTCTGATCAGGGGATTCATAAGGACATAATTGAAATCAGAGAGATTCACCTTTGCTGAACTCATTCCAGGTCTGGGACTTTAATTTGTATCATGGTGTCTTGCTGTGCATGTACTTGGAATGTGAAAACAATATAAATTTAACACTTCTGTTTAAACATACAAGTTTGACTACACTTGCATAATCATGGTGAGCCCTTATTTGGAATTCAGTGCATAAGGGAAAGGGTTGTCACAACGTTTGAACCTGACACTTTGGCACAATGCAATTTCGAAGAAGAGACTTCTGTCAGACCTGCTTATCAGTCATTTCCCTTATTAGAGCTGACAGTGCTAAATAAAAGGCTTTTACACAAATCTTAATCATGACAAAACCCCTTGCAATAATATGCAGGGCTATATCCTGTCAATAAAGAGAGCAACCTCTGAGTGGAAAGTGGTAGCATCAATACCGACAATATTGCCTGTCATACTTGCATTGAGAATTAGTACACTGTTCGCTAACAGAAGGAGCCTTGCCTTATTTTTACTGATGTAAATGTGAGTTTTGCTAATGGTACTACAGTGACACTGAGATCTGGAGTAGCATTGACAGAAAATATATGGAAACACAAACAGGTTCATACAGGCTTCTTTGCTGGGCCCTTGTGTTCTTTCCTTCTGCTTTTCAGAATACAGCGTTTTCTTTCATCTGGTGGAGACAGTATCATTTTGCCATTACTTAGCAGAAAATATGCTTCCATGTCCTTTGAAAGTGTAAAGCTATTTGGAGAGAATAAATATATCTTTGAACATATGGCAATATGGGTTTTGGAAATCTGAAAGTATTTACTGTCGTTGTCTTTACAGCAAGCTGTATTGCCTTGAAATAATGTGAAGCTTGGCAGTTTTGCTTTGCAGGGGTCCATACAAACATTATATTTGGCTTTGATACACTCAGAATAACATCTGCTAATTTAAATTTGAGTTTTCTGTTGTCTCAGTAAAATTCTGTCAGAACTCCTGGATTTCTTTCAGTTTTATGTAGCATCATTGAAAAACTACAAATTTGGTATGTTACAAATGCATCACATGTTTTCTCAGGCTCGGAGATTCATGAGTTCCAAAAAATGTTTTAAGAAGAGGAGTTTTACACTTCACAAAATGACTAAAAAGTGAAAGACATTTTAGTGTAGCCTGCAAATGTTATGTAGATTGTTGTTGTGAGAAGGAAAGGCCAAGCTGGTACAAAACATGAACATGAAATGGTTTCCAGCTAAGATTGTGTTAACATGGATTTTCAAGAGTCTAAGTAAGGTTAGGGACAGAAAGTCTTAGAAGCATAAAGTAAATATCCACATATGAACTATCAGAAAGTAAATTAGACAAGACAAATTAGTTATATGTTTTGGACATCTCTAATTAAGGAATTCTAGGTAACTTACCCAGCCTACAGCATCATTGTCCTCATAGTGTTCTGTCACCATCATCATCATCTCCACCCTACGTAACACGAAAGCCTAAGGGATTTGCCATCACACCATTGGGCATCGCATTTCCTTGATTCTTAGATTGCTTTGAGACACTGTGAATCTCAGCTGCTATTCCCCAAGGAGCCTATTTAAAAAGCAGAACACAGGAGGGATACTCTGTTGTTGGCAGCTCTCGTGGCTTACACAGATGGTCTACTGCACTCAGAACCTACTGTGTCTTTTAAAAGTTGGTTTCGTTCCTACATGGAGAAGATTAAAGTAAGAAAGTGTCAATCACAGATGTGCAGATTGCCAAGTCTGACTGGCTTTTGAATTCCTGGGTAGCAACCACTCAGGTATCCAAAATCAAAGGAAAACTAATTGGCAGAGGATGTACCTACACCATGACCATGCAGACCTCGGAAAAATAATTCTGATCAGTGAAGAGCAGAGACACTCTTGTTTGGGAAACGACCTGCCAGCCAGCCTTGGCCTACAAGCAGCAATCCTGTGCTCAAGCTCATAATTGTCTCAGAGGGGTTTTTTGACTGAGATGTGAGAGTGTGAAAACACATCTTGGCTGTGTAAACTTATTGGTTCTTCTCAGTGCTGCCTTAGGGGTGCATCGCCTCATGCACTGTGCTGCACGTGCAATGTTGACCTATTGCAAAGTTCTTTTATGCACTCCACCATCCAGTGCTACCAGTGTTCTGAGAGTTACCTGTGTTTATTGTTATTTATACAGAAAAGCAAATGCAAAGATATATAAATGGCAGAGCTGCCTGGTTACGTATTTTAAAATTGTCAGTTCTAAGGAATTATTCCCATCTTAACCTGTAATAAGTTAAGACCAGGATTTGAAATACAACCCTCACCCTGGATTGGGAATAGCTACTCAGCTAGTAGTACTTTTGTTTCCAGGGAATTGTTTTTTAACTTGTAGAAAGTCCTCTACTGGAACAATTTTACATTGGGAAAAGGTTCATGTGTTCAATAAAATCAACACCTTTGAATCAATTTAATTGCCCTTTTTTCCAGAAAATAATTAAAATGTTTTGGCTTTATGTGGCCAGAGCAATTAAATTGGTTTATTATATGAGACTTCTACTGTGAATTCTTTTCCAACGTCAACTATGGTATAGCAGAAAATGAAAAGGTGAACTTAAAGACAATTTTATTGCCTTACTGAAGCAGCATTTATTTGAAGTGAATGTATTTTGGAGTATTTGTAAGAGGAGAAATTTGCCTTTTTTTTTTTTTTGGTCTCAATTTGGGGAGACAATTAGACCAAATTGTTGATGAGAAATTCTGTTTGACCCGCTCTGCTACTGAAGTAGTAAATGAGTGCTCTGAGGGAACAGTGACTGTGGAGCCAGTTCTTTCCCTCCTGTCTTTGTAATTTGGACTTAGCCATGTGTAACCCCGCACATTATGGGCAACATGTGATGTCAGCAAAAGCAGCTGCCTGATTAAGTGCTACCCACTGCAGAAACTGGGCTCTGGGCTATGATTTGTGGGGCAGTAGTCATCATAGTGAGATAACTACAGTGTTTACTGTAACTTTGAGGGCATACATAACATTTTTAAAGGCAAGGGGAGGGGGAATGTATGCCTCATTAATATCTACTTGGTAAATTCTTAGAATATATATCTGTATACATATTTGATATATCTCATCCTGTTATCTTCAAAATGCTCCTAGTTTGGATATGGCTCCAACTTCACTCTGCCTTAATAGGGTAAAGCTATATTTCAAACCTACAGTGCCATCAGAGAGTTGTTTATTTCACCTGAACTGATATAAAACCTCTCCAGTGTCATCTGAGATATAAAAAATGGCTGGAGTGCCACATTTAAAAAAAAGAACACAGAAACATCTTTTAACTTGGAAACTGGCATTTTGGATGCTGTTGCTTTAAATATGTGATGAATTTCTGGTTTTGCTCGGTAGCAATGGTGATTTTCTGAGAATGAAGGCACAAGATAATGACTTAAAGTTTGTGTGTGGGAATTTAATAACTTTTGTCTTACTGTTTCAGCCTCACTCCCCGGAGCAGGCAATTAGACCCGCTGAGCCAAGCAGTACTGTTGCCTCTCTGCCTCCCCAGGTGTGCTTCAGTGAACCTCCTGGGACAGGAAACAGGGTTAAACCATGCTCTGATCATTCTTTGCCCTCCTTCAATTTTCTGTTTCATAAGAGGCCAGTGAGGAGGGAGTATAAGAAAGTACATAGAGCCTTCTGATAGCGTGCTGCTATATAACAGACTTGGGCAGACAGTAGTCATCTGGAGGTGATTCCCAGCTACCTCGGGAGTTGTACTTTTCAGGAAAGGTGGTTCCACTTCAGGAGAAAAGTGTTGGCTGGGTCAGGGCTTAGATCCCTGCATGCAGCCATGACAGATGCAGACACACAGCTAGGCTGCATATGTCCTGCTGAAGACTGCCTTTTGCCATTGATGGGGGAAGGTAGGTGGAGCAAGATGACATGGTGATGAGTTAAGGCATCAGTTGACACTAGCAAAAAGCATGTTAAACTAGGTGTATCACAATTCATTGTTATGGTGTCTTCAAAAACTTCCAGTGTTCCAGTGACTTCAGATGGCCTACACCTTGAGTGGGTACAGTAGCATAACAGGGTGTTAGTACTACAGGGTGAAAGGAACATATATGTTACCTCAGTATTACTAACCGCTCATGTGCATTGTGTTGTTGATTTTTGTTCAGTCTGCATGATTTTGGGGACTTTAAACTCCCATCTGAATAATTCATACATACGAGTAATTTTCCTGAAGTCTGATTTCTGGGTCCAGAAGATCACAACATGACCTTTTATTAAAAAAAATGCACAGCTCTTTTTGAAATAATTGTTTGAATAGCTGCCAGATCTGTGGAACTTCAGAATCACCTCTGCCATGATGTAGCAGGACAAGTGCCTCGGTCTTGTGGTTCTACTTGTGTCCTTGCTGAGTGAGTCTCATGCCAGCCTGAATGATGTGACACTGGGGCCCAGAGGAAAGGTCCTGGTTATAGCTTGCCTGAGACCTAAGTTGTATGTATTAAGGGACTTTCCCCAGAAATCCTTGTTTACATACAAAACGGAGGAGAAAAATGAGTACTTCCAATCTTGAAAAAAGGACAAGAAAGACATCAAAGCTTCTTGTGGGTTTCATGAGCTCTACAACAAAACTCTTATTGAGTTCAGTGGGGAATTTTGTTTGCATATGGCTTGCGCTAACCATCAAATAAATCATGAAGTCAAAGACACTTCGTCTCAGGCAGTTTGAGTATTGTCCATAACATAACTACTGGCCTTCAGCCTCACAATTATTTTCCCACTTAGTTCGGGAGGTTTTACATTTGCCATTTTTAGAAACATACTTTCTAAAAGAACCTTAAGAACTTATATGCTGTTTGTGTATTCATTCAGCCTTCTGTCTGTGAAGGTCTACTTGCCTTGAGAAAAGATGTGTAATGGTTTTATATGGGATATGAAATTTCTCTCATAAATGTGATATGATCTAATAATTAATGAATGCCAGAAGACAAGCTAGAAAGCTTAAAGTCTAACAACTTTTGTCTAAGTTATTCTATCATCTCACTTTCCATCATCTCAGACTTTCAAATAGGTCTAGGGTTTATAACTAGGTAGATATTAAAAGTCCAAATCTCTTTATATTGAAGTCCTATTTCTCCCTTTACATGTCTCTGCCCGTATAACGTAGCATCAAAATGAGGTGAATGTAATGTAATTTATTTCCACTTTAATGTTCCTTAGTAGCATAAGAATGGCACACAGTGGTACGGGTACTACTCCAGAATCTTACTATATATAAATTAAAGGCAGGCTAATAATAATAGCAATAGCAATACTTATATATTCATTTACATATGCCTTTATATATATTCTTTGCTGGTGTGTCTGAGAGAATTGAATTGTAGGTACCCTCAAACGTGCAACATTTTTTCTGCATAATAAAAAAGGAAAGGGTCATTTTGGGTTGAATCAAATATTTTGTTTGAAAGAAATAGGATGCTTTCTTTTGAGTAAGAGATTTTAATCTATATTTTTTAATTTTGTTAATAAAAATGATTTATGTAAAAATGTTAAAATTCAGATTTAAAAAATATTGCATGGATGGAAATCAGTCAGCAGGATTTTATAGAAAGTAGGGCTGACATATGGTCCAAATTATTTTGCAGTTTTCCATGGCGTCTTGAAGATAAAATTTTCAGAACTATATTAAGAAATTAGACAGGATTTCCAAGTGTTTGAATGCATATAAGGGAGACATACCTGACAAAATTTTAAAGTGCATAATGGGGCTACCACACCTTACTAGGAATTGCATAGAGGGTTGTGAATATTGGCACAAGACAGGCTATATTTTGTGCTTATACACTTAACAGAAAGATATCTTTCTGCATTTTACTAGAATTTATCTTTCTGTTTCACATGTATCAGCTGCTTTTCTGCTACTACATATTTTACTTCTGTTGTCTTTCTTGGAACATCTGTGTATTTTGTTTGTTTTCCCTTTTCCTTCCTGGCCCTTTTTTATCTCCTCTTTCCTATGTGGAAAGAAAACATCATACTGCTTCTGCTGAGGAGGCAACATATAGTAAAATGGTTCATTTAGGTAAAGGTCAGCAAAATTGCCAATAATAATGTCCTCAGTCAAAACAATAAACCAGCAATATTCAGGAACATTTAAATTGGCCCTGTATCTTTGACTTTTTAAGACCATATATAATGCAGCAGTGAGTTCCTAACTAATTTCTTTTATAAGAATAGGACAATGGAAAATATAAAATCATTGAAAGAATACATAAAGATGCTGAGGAAATAACTTCTGAATCCGGTAAACAAGTGTAAGTAATTACCAATAAAGTAGAGAAACAAAAAGTGAATGATTTTGCAGACCGATATCAGTAAGGTGATGTCATTAATACAATCCTATTTGCTAAGTTTAATTATTTTTCTCCCGAAAAGCTTAGACTGCTTCTAAATACATACTTAAATTGTTATTCTCATTGGAAAATACAGTCCAAATCTTCCTTTTGTGTATATTCAAAGCCAAACAGAATATTTTTTATATCATTTTAAGACAGAATAGTAATTGCAATTTTTAAATTAAAATAATTAAATACAGAGGTGTTATAGCTTTAGTAACAGTGGATTATTACATATATGGACATAATTAGCAAATTGGTTTAACAGACAAATTTCTTACTTCTTTGAGGTCCCGAAGAGAAACATTCAGGACCCATTTTGTTGTCTTCTTTTTGAATCATAAATCAATCAATACTGGAAATAGAAAGAAAGCTATAGTTCTTGCAATGAAAGCCACTGCTCAGATAAATGGAGAGTCGTTGGATTTATTTTTAAAATACTGTCTGAAGTTTGGCATGGACATATTTATTCCAAATAAAATGAACATAAACCCAGGATCAAAAAATGTAAAATGATGCATACAAACTATATTTAGAATAATCCTAATGTAATTCTCAGTTGCTGAATTGATTTGATCTCCTTATCATGGGGAGAAATTGGGCTCTAAGATATTATCAACAGCTTCTAACTTCAATCTGATTATTGCTATAATCCTGACAGTGATTGATTCTGAGTAATTATCTCAGAAGCAGAATTAGATTAAAAAACAATATTCCAGATTATAGAAGACTCCAGTCCATTCTTGTAATTAGTTCCATCTTAGAATGTATGATGCTATCACATTTGAATAATTTAGAGCGAATTATTCGCAAAGAGCCTGTTTGACTATACTTTAATAAGAAAATAGATAAACAAGGAACCATAATATTTTAAGAAACATTACATTGTAAATTAGCAGCTCCATTGCAATAAAGTTTACTCTGCCAATGTTTTCCGTTTGCCATGTATCTAGTAAAATATTGCTGGGTACTAAGCAGAGGCCCAGTGCTACAATAATCAGTGATCATGCATTCATAATGATGATCTATGATTACCGATGGTGTCATTATCATCATAATTATAGGCTATGAATTAATTTTTCACAATTGGCATCTGAATAATTTTCATCCATAGGCCTTTCCTTTGTGAGAAGAATTACTTGCAGATAATGGCCATAAAGAACGGACTCGTGAGACTGAACCCAAAGAAAAAAACATATTTGAAGTTCTTGAGCAATATTCATTTATTATTTTCATTAATTCTGTTTATAGCAGTGATGGTCTGGACGAAAAAGTGGTGAAGCTTTATTGTGCTAAGCACTTTAAAGAATACACAGAATGAATGGTCTCTGTCCAAAACACAATAGAAGCAAGATCTTAACAGAAAATAGAGAAGGAAGTATATGTGTCTTATGTGTTGTAATTTATGGAAACTGATGTCCCTTTTCCCTTTGTTTCTTCCTTTCTCTCATTATGATTAATTGAAGGACTAGACTTAAAATATTCCATAGTCCAGACTCATTTTGAAGACCATGATTCCTGTGGCTTCCTCAGAGCCAAAGGTGATGTATTCTGGGCCATCTCTTTTCATCAGGTACCTTGGGATTTGAGAATAGGTATTTTGTTCTCCAGGCCCATGCTGCTGGTGTGATAGAGTTTTGACAAAGACACAACAAGAAAAGTTGTTTCAGGGTTGTTTCCAGCCAGATGCAGACAAGCGTTGAGTTAGAATGGAAAGAAGGAAATTAGTTCAATGGTGAAAGAAGCAGAGACAACCTGTCACTGTATCATATATGGAAAACTCTTGTGATTGCCAATATCCCAGGCTTTCATCCTGGGCAAACTTCAGTCTCTCATCTTTTTGCCCTCATGAAAAACTCAAGTACATGTTGTAAAGAAGGCTTATTTAGGAGGGGAAATAGTTGTTGAGAAGAGAAAAGTATTGATCAAGTTTGAAGGAAGAAATGTTGGCCAACGGTAAAGGAATCGAGAAAAAGGATAGAGAACTAAAAAAATCTTGAGTTGAAACAGACTAAGACTTTTGACCTTTTAATTTTTATGCAGATGTTTTTATGAAGGCATCTCTTAAAACACGAACAGCTTATGACATATGTTATTTTTTAAAGTATTTAATGTACATACGGTAGTCTTGAATACGTGATGGTATCAGGAATTAATTGCAAATACAGGGGCCTTGAAGGAAGGTCTTATACTAAAAGTAATGGTAACAAAAATAAATATGATTAAGATTAACTATTAATCTTACTCTGTTACAAATCATCTTTCACTCTGATCCCTAAGCATGGCACAAAATTTAAAAGTACAAAAGATATGGCCTCTCTGACTATTACAAGATTAGTGATCACTCCATTTGGATACATGCAGTCTAAGCACAGTGCCTTATTTTGTTTTAAGGGTGGAAGACTGGTGTTCTCTATCACTGGTAAACAAACAATGTAATGCTAGCACATAACAGATGATGAAAACAGTAATCTGTCATAAAGCATGGGTGGAAATTGGCGCTTTTCTTGTACCTCTGATTTTCCCACAGGGATTATGTATATTTTGGCCTTTAGTAAAGATGCTGATCCGTTCTTGCTTCTTGAAAAACCTTTGGAGTAAAAATACACTGATGTATTTAGGATAGGCACATGAAAGCAGTAGATAAGGGTGCTGGAATAGCTTTGTCATGAAACTCCAGATTTAAATCTCTAGAACATGAGTAGTTATTTATTTGAGCCATCCCTTCTATTTTTGTTATGCACTAAAATAAGTTTTCTTTTTAGACTGAGTAACATATTTTCTTTTTCTACAGTACTTCAAAATGAACAAGTAGAATTCTTTATAGTAAATACATTGTCTCAGCACTAATAGTATTCTGAATGCAAAAAGATTGTTGTGGGTCATAGACTGAACCAGTGTAACTTCTCATAGCTTTTTTGACAGTGTTGAATGACAAAACCCAGGAGCTGAAAGTCTGCATTTTTTTAATCACTGATTACCTCTGCAGTTTATAAAGTTGTATTACTCCTTTCACTGGCACATTAGTTTTGTCACTGTTTTAGCCAACAGTATTACACATAGTGGTAATTTTCAATATCAAGAACAATTTTCATACTAATAATATTGTTTAGATACAAGAGTAGAAGAAGTAGAGAATCCAAGCCCTTAGAATAGCTGAACTTTCAGGCTTTAGCCTAAAAGGATATTTCTAGTTGAAAGTTTACACCTAATTCATTTATGTCGCTTTTAACTCTGGTATTGACAGTGTTGGTTATGTCAGGTTTCACTTAAACACTGCCTGTGGCTAAACAGAATTTGCTGCAGATGATATTTTTCTGTGAAGCTAACTTTGTAATGGAAGCCTTTAGAAGTGAAAATACTGCAGAAACTTACAAACAATAACTGAGGACACAGGTGAGTGTTGACCCACAGGTAAGTGCAGCTTCATAAGCTATTAAGTGATTGCATGGATCAGTCATGTCTGCCATTCTAAGGTATTTGAGGTATTCTGCTGATGGTTATGGATTTCCAATCTAATTAAGCTGCTTATTTAATTTCAGCAAAGCACCAGATTTAAGGACTAAAGGAAAGAATGAGTTGGGGTTGTGCCCTAGAAAACACCGTTATAATTGTCTAGAGTGTGTTGTATTTATAATTACACAAGGCAATCTGTAACTGTTAAAGTGTGATTTAGAACTTACTTCTGGACTGTAGGAAAGTTGTTTAACCTCTTTACTCTGAGAAGCACATAGACAAAGGCCAGATTGGTGGCCTTCCAGTCTGATAACAGGAAGCATGATAAGTCCTTATATTTTCAATGGGGTTTGATCCAGTTTTGGTCTCATCTGTAGATGTGAGCTTCAACATTTACAGAGGGAGAACTGATCACAACCATGCCTGCTTTTGAATGAACTAACTAGCAATGACAAAGTCCACTGAGTCTGTTTATCATCCAGCAATGCAGAGGTTGGGACACATGGCTCAAATGGACAATGCTTGAGTGTTTATGCTATATGCTAAACTAGAATGTAGAAAGAACCTGGCTGTCGATGATAGTTTACCAAGGGTATCCTAAAAATTTGAATTATTTCCAGTCTTTTAAAGTCTTTTATCTGCAAACAGACTGCACTGTGAGGGAAGCTTTGTGACAAAAAATCCTCACCGTGATTTGATCTGAGAAGTTACCTGTTCACCTAGCATAGCCCATATTAAAACCAAATCTATCAAATATTGTCTTTCCCAGTTTTGAAGGTCACTGACAAAAAAAGAACCATGTATGTAAAAATCAGAACTATCAGTTACCTGTGAACTGGATTGCTCCTCTGAATCTTTCAAAAGTTACCCTGAGTGCCACACTTTTGTTTCGGTGACATTCTCATGCAATAAGTTTCATAATTCTGTCCTGTGCCCTTGGCCGTGGTACAGACTGTTTGAACCTTTGGCCTGGGTTCAGC